>NC_072791.1:113232822-113562822 GCF_028583425.1 Eublepharis macularius | reverse complement strand
GGGGTCAAAGTTGGTTCTTACCAGGCCAATCCAAAACTTATGCAAAAAACTGGATACAAAAAGACATGACCCGGCTGATTGACATTTGTTCAACCGAAGGTATTTTAGACAAAGCTGAGTTAGAACAAAAAATTCAAACTAAATTACAATGGTTCGCATACCTACAGCTAGCCCATATGGCGAATCAAATTAAAATAACACAAATTTTTAAGGCGCCTCTTTTATGACCTGTACTTTCTTTAGGGTGGATTTTGCTTTAATCTTTCCCTTCACACCCTCTGGGTAGTTAGCTGCCACCAGGAATATTAAATTCCAAATATATTTTATTTAAGTTTTCCCTTTGGTAATGTGTTTATGCGTCAGGCTCCTTCGTGGTTCTGTGTGGCCCTGAGGATAGGAATGGGAGATAACAATGACTGCTACTCTGGGATATAACAAAACAAAAGTTTATTTTTTAAGAAATGTATTGGTTACATAAAAGTAGTTCTTAGTTCTTCTAGTTGCTTCATCCAAACTCATTCACACAGATCTCTTGTAAGGCTTCACACACAGTTAGCCTCTTTCTCTAGGCTCTATATTTCTCTCACAGAGAACTCCTCAGCACACAGCTAGCCTGTTTTCTTTTCACTCTCAATTCTTTCTCTCTCAGGTGCACACACAGTTTGCCTGCTTCAAATAGAATGAATATATAGTCTCACAGACACACTGAGTTCAGGCTTCCACTCAGGTTGCCTTTCCCTCACAAATACATGAACACACTCAGGCTGCACACAGCTCGCCTCTCTTGCCCTAACCCTCATTCACAGAAATATTAAACCTGCTCAGGCAGCACACAGCTGGCCTCTCTTTCCCTAACTGAGTGTCCTTTCACAAACATGCTCAGCTCAGGTTCCACACAGGTTATATTTCTGTCATAAATACTTCAGTATACTCAGGCAGCACACAGCTAGCCTGCTTTCTTCTGACTGCAACCTTTCTCCCTGCACTGTCAGTCTAAACTGCATTCACTCCGCCCACACTTTCAGTCATCAACCAGTCACATCACTCACTCTTCCCTCTCTCACCCCCACTCTTCACCTAGCTCAAACCAAGCATTTAAAGACACATGCACACATTTACTTGGAATCATTACAGCCTCTATTGGACTTTGAGATTATCTTACACCAAACAAATGACTCCCAAAAGGGCCTGATAGCTAAATTGTATAATATACCCTTGAACACAATAGAAATCAAATTATTAAAATGCCAACAGAACTGGCAGAAGGACTGCAATTCAGAAATAACGGCAGCTCAATGGAAAACAATCTGGACTTCAAATAGCTCACAATCGCACATTACTTCTTCTAAGATCCAATCTTACAAAATTCTCCACTGTTGTTACCTAACCCCCCCAAAACTGGCATTAATTTCTCCAAAACACTCTCCACTTTGTTGGAAAGGATGTGGGGGAGTGGGCACCTTTGCACATTGTTGGTGGGCTTGTCCCTACATTGAGAATTTTTGGAAGGAAATTCTTAAGAACATACAAGAGATCACTGGATATTTAATCCCACTAGACCCCAAATTAATTTTTCTTAACCAGGGAGTCTGTAAACATCCCTAATATACAGAAAGAGTTAATCTGTAATTTTCTGACAGCAGCCAAGTTACTGTTGGCTTCTAAATGGAAATCATCCAAAATTCCCTCCACTGATGGATGGATAATTAAGCTATGGGATTTTTACATTCAAGAAAAAATTTCAGAAATTACTAACTGTCAGGGCTTGCAGCGGCTGCCGCTGGGTGGGGCGCTGCACAGTTTGCTCCTGACATCAAAGGGGGGCAAGGAATTCTGCAGGACCATGCTCTGTGGAAGGAGGGGTGGTATACATCACCCAGGCTCCCTCTCAATCCACTCGCTGGCCTGCTCAACCTGTGCCACTCACCTTCTTTCGTCGTCGCCGCCGCCGCCGCCGCCGCCGCCGCCCTGGCCTTCCAGCATTGGCCTGGGCTGTCTCAAGCTGCTGCAGCTGGGGTAACTGGCTGGGCTGCCTGGATCAGCAACAGCTGCATTATGTTGGCTGGCTGCCAGGCCTCCCTGGCTGAGCTGATTACTGAAGGGAGGCCCAGCTGTGGCCCCTTGGCTGGCTGCCCAGCTCTTCCCACAGAATGCCTTCAGCAGCTCCACCTGGAGGAGCTTGGTTGTGAGCATCTCCTGAGCCAGGCTGCTGTCTTCAAGCTGAGGTGGAGGCTGGGGCGTGGCTCTGAGCTGCTGTGGCTGCTTTTCCTCCCTGCCAGGTAAGAGCTCTGGGCTGCTGCTGGGGCCCTATTCCCCCTGCCTTAGCCCTTTTCCTCTGGCCTGCTTAGCTCCCTCTTCTCCCCCTGGAGGGTGGGACTAGCTGGTCTCTCCCTGCTCCCTCCAGCCCTCTGAGGCTTTGGCCTTTCGCCCCTTCCCCCTGGAGTAGGCAGGTCCTGGACCTGGTTGCTGGCTGGGGCGGCAGGGTTGCTGCCTCCTGGTTGCCTCCCACTGTTCCCTCCTGGCAAGTCTGGGGGCTCTGACTCAGACCCTGGACACTAACCAAGCACTCATCTGCCCAAACGGAACTGAGTCTAAATGGTTCTCATTTTTTGAATTTTTAATTGTTAATGACATTCATCCTCCTAAACATTTATCTTTTTTTTGGTGGCCCTGAATCAGTGCAAGCTGTTTTTGGTACCAAAAGACTTGTTATTCTGAACAATACTGTAAACATACCAATATGTTAATGCTCTAGACTGATGAGATGATTTTGTCATATCTGCTGGTTGATTGTATAGATTTGTTGCATTGTTATGTTAATATTTGTCATCTGTTTAACTAAGCTGAATAAAATTGAGTTATAAAAAAAAAAGAGAGAGAGACATATCCCACAAAAGAGGATCATCTGTGGGCTGACTGGCATTTCTGTGTACTGTTTCCATGTTTCTGTCACTTGTTAAACTGGTGTGACTTTCTGGTTCTGTATAAGCATCAGACTTGTGTTTGCCTGAGCTATCTTCTTATCTGGTTCTGTGTCTGCCAAATGTTTAGGGTAGGACAGAGAGGGGAGGGAAAAATAGAAGCAGTGGCCTTGCATCAGGACCATTTTATCCCCAGCCCATTGATTGGATGCTCACCTGCACTAGAAGAAACAGACTAAAGCTTTGCTTGTATACATTGGCAAGCAGGCAGGGCTTCAAGGACCAGGGAGATTAAAAGGCACATAGTTTGCCCTCCTGGCAGGGGGCATCCCATCTACCCTGCAGGGGAAAGGCGGGGAGAGAGATGGGGGAAGAGGTTATAGTAAAGAGCAAACACGTATACACAGTTAGGAGATGTGAATGATGATGATGATGATGATGAAGAAGGATCAAATGATCTCTCTGTGTGATGAAGTGCTGGTTTATTTGTCAGATTACAGTCATTGGGGTCTGCTCATTCATAGGAAAAGCAAGGAATGTGTCTCAGTGTGTCTGTTTTCAGACAACCCTAAAGCACACAGATAGGGGAAGCTAACCCTGCCCCTACCCCTTTCATCTTACAGTACTGTAATATACTCATGTCTGAAGAAGGAAGCTCTGACTCTTGAAAGCTTATACCCTGAAAATTTTGTTGGTTTCTATGGTGCTGTAAGGATTCTGATCTACTGCAGACCAACATGGCTACCTACCTAAAACAATTAGCTGTGTGTGTATAGGGAGGAAGAAGTTATACTTAGAAATATGTTTCCCATCAACACTAATGAAAAAGATGGGCATTTTAGCACTCTTATGTAAACTATAGAGGATAATGAATAATCTTCTCTCAAAGTATTAAGCATTTCCAGTGTAGATGCAGAGGTTTCCAGATAAACAGCATAGGCATTTCTCAGATATCAGTTTTATTCCTCTGTTGTCTATACATCTTTTTAAAGGACTTGAAATAAGATGTCTGCATCTGACATCAATTGAAATGTCAGTCCCCACCCCCATCCCATTATTTCGGTAAGCTTGTAATAAAACATGTGGATGCACTTTGAGAAAGCAGAGAAATGTTCTTAGGAAGACCTATAAATCTTTGCTTATTGTATAATACTAAATAACAATGATATATATCTTAAAATTCTTATTGTTTTACTGAAAAACAGTTGTCGCTTTGAGCCTATTTCCCCTTTTCACCTATAAACTTAGATAATATTTGGTGGGCCTTTTGGTCTCATTAGTACATTCTGGAGGTTGAACTATTATTTATTTATTTAATTTAATTTGTAGTCCACTCTCCCTACATGCAGGCTCAGAGCAGATTCACAATACATGAATATAAATACAATAAAACAGTAAACAATAAAACAATTAAATAGTTAAATTTAAAACAATCATACAAATATCACTAAAACATAAGACAGCAGCCCACCTTATACCCTACATCAACATCCTGTGCCCCAACCTGTATTTATTAAAGTTTGCCACTGGGCAGGGTGGCAAACTGTAATAAATTCAGGTCGGGGCACATATCCCCCCCCCACACTGGGAGGGTCAGTTGGGTGATTCACCTGCCTTAGTCCCCATAAGCCTGGCAGAACATCTCTGTCTTACAGGCCCGGTGGAAAGATAAGAGATCTTGCTGAACAGGGCCTCTACAGAAAGAGAGTTCTACCAGGTAGGTGCCAGGACTGAAAAAGCCCTGGCCCTAGTTGAGGCAAGGTAAACCTCCCTGGGGCCAGGGATCACTAGTAGCTGTTAATCTGCTGATTAGAGCAGCCTCTGGGGAATATAGGGTGAGAGATGTTATGTTATTATGCAGGTATGTTATTATGTGTCAAGGATGATTTAATTCATCTTGCATTGGGCAGGGAGTTGGAATAGATCTTTAGGCCCCTTCCAACTTTTTGATTCTATGATAATCCAAAGGGAAAATTCAATATGAAATTTGAACTTTGGATAGGATCCCTTAGATCATAAGGTGTTTAGTCTGGCACAAATGATACCCCCCTCCCCCATTGATCTTTGACCTGGAGAAAAATGTATACAATTCAGTCCACTCACTCTTACTTCGAAGTAAGATATCGTGGAATCAGTTATACCTATTTCAAAGAAAGTGAGCTTAGGATAGCTGTATTAGGCTGATTTACTGCTGAATTGTTTTTCTCTTAAACATTATTTTCTTATGAAGACTGATGAGATTTATATACAGTCAACTACTAGGACTGCCAGGTCCATGGTGGAGGTGGGGGATCCCCTGTTCCCAGCCTCTGCCCCCCGCCGCCACTCACCTGGTCAGTAGGGAAAAAACCTCAGGGAATGCGCCTGTGAGGAATGAAACCGCCTGGGCTAGCACGCAGTGGGTGAGCTCCCCACAGGCATGATGACATCACTTCTGAAAGTAATGTCATCACGCTTGGCCGTGGGCATGCTCCCACTGCTGCCATGATGATATCACTCTTGCACTGGGAGATTAAGAGGACTTGGCAACCCTATCAAGTACATATAACAGATCACTGTTATCAATCAAAAAAACTACTTGGTACATATTAGTACCATTAGTTTTGCAAACTGAAGATGTGAGGAAACTCACAGTTTTGCAAAAGTCTGTTTCCATGCTTACCCTTGTTACTAAAAAGTTATTTTAGGCTAAGAAGAATTAAAACCAAAAACAAGAATGAAATTCCTGTAATACTTTTTATTATGACCAACTAAACACAAAATATTGTGCAAGCTTTTGAACTCCTCAGAACTCTTCATCAGGATAAATGTTACAAAATTGTAAAAGACAAAAGGGTAACAACCAGATTTTTCAGGTTGTGGTCTGATCTTGCATGCATCCTCTGAGAAATGTGGTCCTTCGTATTGTTCTTGACATGCAAGGAAAATGTGTTTCTTATTTGGAATTTGGGACAATTGGCGGGAGGGGGGCACTTGGTTTCTGTATTTCTGTGAAAGAATGGACAACAGACTGAATTCATCTTACCAGAGAATATGCTGTAAGGTGACATCATGCCAGGAATAAAGTTAAACCAACTACATGCTTGAATTCCTTAGAGCATATATGCAAGATCAGACCATGACCTGAACATTTTTTCACCCTTCTCTCTTTTAAAATTTTGGGACAGCCAGCCAGATGAAGAGTTCTGGTGAGCTTGAAAGTTTGCACAATATTTGTGTGAATTTGGTTGGTCCTAATCAAGGTATTATATGGATTTCATTCTTGGTTTTGAATTTTACATGGAACAATATGGCTTCACTCCTTTTAAGAAAAAGCAGCATAGCTAAATAAGAGTTTTGAGCAACTGAAAAGATGCTACCCTAACCTATAATCCAGTAAAAAATTAACTGTTACCTATAAATCCCTATGGCCTGGGGCAAGCAGTGGCGCATAAGAGAACTGCTAGTACCATGAGAAATAAATTGCTGAACAATTAAAAGTTCCTGTAAGCCTCAAACAACCATCCATGCAGGAGCTACCTACTATGTTTCTAATTCAGTGCAGTACCCTGGTCTTCTTCCACTCAGGAAGCACAGGTGGTTTCCATAAAATGATGGGCTTATATGGTTTCAGCATTGCTGGTGCTGCTGCTGATACGGTGCAGCAGCCACAAGGCTTCCTCATAGCAGGTTTCCCTGACATTTCCCTGCCCCAGTCCCCCAGCAGAGGCCACTCCCCCTCCCTTGGGCCACTGGGGCTTTTGCAATTTTTTAAAAAAAGCACCAGTATATCATCATATCAATATACCAAGGTGTGTACCAGGTTCTCTGAATTTCAGGTTTTCATTTTATTTACTACTATGCCCATCTACATTTTATTTATCTACTATGCCCATCAACAATGCCCATATATGGACTCCCAAATATTTATTTAAATAGCCTGTATCTGGACTATTTTAATGACTTTTTAAAGTTTATTATTGATTTTATGGTTTTGTGATTAATTTACTGTATTTTATGCAGGGGTCATTTAATAGAAAAAGAGCTGGAGGAACTCATTAGCACAACTCATTAGCCTATGCCACACCTCCTGCCATCACCGGAAGTGTGTCATTAGCATAACAGATTTGGATGTGCCACACCCCCTGACCACCTACTCTGGCTGTTTTGGACCCAACCCTGGCCATTCATGACTGAAATTGGGCCCAAAATGGCAAAAAGGGGCTGAAAATGGCCGAAAAGGGGCCCAAAATGTCAGGATTGGGCTGCTGATGAGCAGAAGAGTGATCCACCACCCATCAGAGGCCCGATCTGGGCCATTTTGGCCCCAATCCAGGCTGAAATGGGCCCAAAATGGCTGAGAGTCAGGTGGGCGGGGCCACCTGACATGTGACCTCTTTGGGGAACTGCTGGAACTGCGTTCCTGTGTGTTCCCCCTTGAACTGAGCCCTGGTTTTATGAATGTTGTTAGCGGCCCTGAGCCCATTTGTGGGGAGAGTGGGGTATAAATCAAATCAAATCAAATCAAATAAATAAATAAATAATAAATTTTCCTACCCAAACAGCAGCCATCCAAGCTTTACTATGATATTTCCCAAAACTTCAGAGCAAACACAGTTTGCGAAATATCAAAGAAAAGCTGAGGAAGCCTCAGGAGGTACAGGAATAGACCATGATATGTAGTGAAACATGATGAAATAAACTGCCTTGAACCGAGAGCAGATAATCTGTGTGGACATGGCCACAGTGGGATCAGTTATTGTGAAGATATGCAGAGGATTGGCTCCTGTATAGACATGCACTAAAACACTACACTAAAAGCAAATATTTCAATGTGCAGGAGAAGCATGCCTCCAATTTCTTTTAAAACAATGTTTTCCCTGACATGGGAGATACATGTAGGAAAATACTTGTAAACAATGAAGACCACAGATTTCTGCTTTGAATTTGGGTGTAATTCCTGCTGCACTGGAGTAAAAA
Organism: Eublepharis macularius; assembly: GCF_028583425.1. Classification (NCBI taxonomy): domain Eukaryota; kingdom Metazoa; phylum Chordata; class Lepidosauria; order Squamata; family Eublepharidae; genus Eublepharis; species Eublepharis macularius. The sequence continues at coordinate 113,554,942 of NC_072791.1, read as the reverse complement.
GGAACCATTGATTCCAAGGGGTAACCATTTGTTTGTTGATTTTATTAAAGGTTAAGCTACAGTACATCTTACATGCTGATATGTAGGTTAAATAGTTAGGATGCTGATTTGTTATCCTGTCCTAGGGATACAGCACTGCTGTTCTTGTAAATGTCATCACTTTCTCAGTACTATCTGGTTATATTTGAGTCATGAGGTGCTGACAAAAACCCACAGCACTTAATTTGAAACTTGAGGCATTTTGCTCATTCCAAAGTTATTAGTAATAGCCAACCTGGCATTTGGCCGATAAATAACTTGCATGTATGCACAGAACTTTTTTCTTATGTAGTTTTTCCCAATTGTTTCTAATTCACTTATCAAAATTTAAAGCACAGCTAGATAAATCTTGCCCTTTGGAACCTATGTTTTGAATAGAATCAGTATATCTTCACTAAATTTGAGTGGAAGTTTGGACTACATGAGAAATATGTAACTACTTTAGTATCCAGTGAAGAAACATTGTACATTTTTGGGTACATGCTTGTTAACTAGGTATTCCTAAACATTCTTTCTCTTTGTTTTCAGCCACACAGCAGGATATGAAAGTGACAGCCATGCAGGTCCTATGTTATATAGCTGTGGGGCTCAATATAGAATACACACCCATGGAGTCTTTAGAGGAATACAAGTGAGTGTATTGATAGAAACATATAAGTCTGTATTGATTACCTGGGTCGAATCCACATTACTCATTCTAAGTCGCATGTTCCCCGCATTCCCCACGCAATCCCGAGTGCTGGTCACATTACCTCATTAAACAGACGCATTTCATTCGCATTTCTCCCGAATATGTGGTCACAGGTTTTCAACGGGAGTTTCACGGTGGCCGTGAACGGGCCAATGTGCAATTTACGTGGTTTTTTTAAAAACCACCCCCCTTCCTGTCTCTCCGGTCGTTCCGAGAGTTCCTATTGGCTGATTCAACTTGCAAGTGCTCCGTAGTCTGCAAAAGACTGTTTTTGAACGGACTCGCGAAACTTCCTTTTTAACTGTTTTTTATTTTTTTTATTTTATATTACTGTAATATCGAAATTATGAAATATCGAAATAATGACACTCCAAGGAAGTGAAACTTCAGTAAAATTCAGGCACTGAACTGTCCTGCATAGGAAATGCCCACGGAAGCTTCCCGCATGCTTCCAAATTTCCAAAAAAGAAACGGGAGAGAGCCATCAGTGCTGTTAGTGGGGGAAAGAGAGGCATCATTATCTTCAATGATGTTTCTTTATAAGGCAAGATCAAAATAACGGAAAAGTGCGCTAAAAAAAATAAAAAAAAATGGGTGGGAAAAAAGGTCCCGCCCAAAAAAGCAGTTTTCGAGCAGCCGTGTGACCGGAGGGAAGCGCAAGAAAGACAGATTGGAAGCAGGAATGTGAACGAAGAGGAAAAAATCGCGGATTGGAGGCAAACGGAAGATATCCGATAAACATGCGGGTAATGGGTGAATGTAGATTCGACCCTGGTTGATGTTCTTAAGTTCTACTATGTCAGTAACATATCCCAACGAGATGCCATCTTATTCTCAGAAAGAGCAATTTATATTTATTTATTTATTTATTTATTTATTTATTTATATTTAATTTATATTCCACCCTCCCCACATCAGGAGGCTGAGGGCAGATGACAACCATGTTTAAAAACATATTTCATCATATATACAATTTAAAATCGTAAAACATCCTAATACATAAATTAAAATACATGTAAACATATTCACACACACACATATGTGTATGTATGTATGTAAACACAGCGGCACATAATCCAGACGACCCCCTATTTAGCCATCTCCAGAGTATTTTGCCAGGGATGTATGAGAGATGGAGGTGTCACTAGTAGGGAGGGCATATACTGGGCTCCCCCGGCTAGGGAGCACTGCCCGGCATCAACCATATGCCTGGCAGAACAGCTCTGTCTTACAGGCCCAGCGAAATGCTAATAAACTCACAATGTATTACATAATAGCAAAACAATTCATTTCTCTTTTAGCAGAATACATTTGGGACTATATTGCTATATTTCTCTTTACATGAGAAACCTCTAATTTACCTAGAATGCCATATACCTATTCCCAGATAACATGAATCCTTCTTTTCAAGTTGTATGAGATATCAGCAGATGACTTGAACATTTTTTGTGTGCATATGTTTGAAAGGACTATATATTAAACTTTGTTTTGCAAGTGGAAAAAAAAGTCTTTCCAACACTTATTATAGTATATTTGACATTTATGATACCATGATAGTAGCAGTACTTTAATAAAAAGATATTCTTTATGCCATTATAGGATATGCGGAGAGTGCCTGGAGTAACTCCTACAATTGTTAGATCTGCAAGTGAGACAAATGAGAAACGGCCTTTCATGTGTACATATCCTGGCTGCAACAAGCGATACTTTAAACTGTCTCATCTGCATATGCACAGCAGAAAACACACTGGTAAGCATTGATCACAAATGCCTTCCTGTCTCATAGCTTAATTTTCTCTCCTACTGCCCTTTCTTTTGTACAAGCAATGGAATCCTTTCGTTGTCCCTCTCTTGTGGCATTCTATGAGTTTTTGGGTGGCAGGGAGCATGATACAATCCTTAGTGGTGGAGGAAAGTGCAGTCAAGTCACAGCTGGCTTATGGCAACACCTACTGGGATTTTCAAGGCAAGAGACTAACAGAGGTGCTTTGCCATTGCCTGCCCCTGCAACCCTAGTCTCTACTGGAGGTCTCCCATCCAATCACTAACCAAGGTTGCCTTGCTTATCTTCCAAGATCTGATGAGTGGGTTTGCCTGGGCTATCCAGTTCAGGGCAATACAATCCTTAACTGTCCCAATTTTAATAATGAGAATGGTAGGGATGAGGTACTTTGCAAGGAGGGCACAGTGTCAAGACTTTACAGTATTTACCAGGCATAGTCTCTGAACTCAAGCATCTTTGTAGAGTAGAATCTTCTACATTCTAGATCAACAAAGTACCTGAAGTTTTGGAGGAAAGTTTTGCATATAAAAATATATATTTCACTGGACAATATTTCATAAAATAAATAAAACTGGCTAGCAAAAAAGTGGTCCTTAAATTTCCTTATCTCAGCACCTAGATATTTATAGGAAACTGACTCATGTTTCCTGCCATTCATTTTCAGATAAAGTTTCTAAAAACTGGACCACAAAACATGTGGAGGTCTGTTACACAAAACTGGAATTTTGAATCAGCATTTACCAATGTTTCAACACAGTTTTCCTGACATCTCATATCCCCAGCAGCTGCTGATCAAGTTGCAGAGGGGAGGCAATGTTACTCGGCTGTAGCAAAATGAAACAGAAACAGTGGCACTTCAAAGACTAACAACATTCATTTCAATTTGTGTGAAGAGGAAATCATTCTGGGAATTCTTATAGGGAAAATTACAAGAATGGGGAAATAGAATGTAGGAATTGAGGCAGAAAGAGGATTGGTGTAATCCCATCATAAAGCTCACAAAATATTTATAATGGGATTCACACCAAACTTCTCTCAATCTCAACTCCTCCTCCCTCCCTCTTCTGTAATTTTATCTATAAGGAATACCAAAACTATTTCCTCTTCACACATCTGCAGAAGTGAGCTTTGACTCATGAATGCTCATGTCAAAATAACTGTTGTTAGTCTTTAAGGTGCCACTGGACCTTTGTTTTATTTTGTTTATCACATGCCTTCCTAGCGTTAACCATGCTATTATTGAAACAGATATAAAAGTATACTGCTTATCTTGGAGTATCCTGAAGCATATAAATATAATGAAAAGATAAACATAAATAATCCTGAAGACAAGGTGATTAGGCATAGAATCAGAGAGCCAGGATGGGCCCTGTAGGCCATCTAGTCCAACCCCATGCACTGAGCAAAATTTTTTTTTAAAAAAAAATCCAGAGTAGAGAATTTAACAGATAACTTCCAACCTCTCTGCTTGAAGACCTAATGGTCAAAAATATAATTATCTAGCAAAATAACACATCTTTTGAAGATTTTTCTGGCAATTATTGTTTTTACTAGTAAAGAAACGCCTTTTTTCAGCTCAAAGTTTTCTTCTCAACAAAGCTGTAAATATACTGTGAGCAGATTTGGCCATCATATGGAGGGAACAGTTCTTGGAAAGAGTTTTCTTGTTTGACAGTTAACAAAAATTATATGGATGATTTTACATTAGAAGTCATGGATCCAAGTCTGGCCCAAGAAGTTTTGGTACCCAAAGCAAACTATGATGTTGGCATCCCAAAGTGCCTAAGTGAGAAGCCTAGAACAAACATTTTACTTAATGGTAACTCAAACAAGAATGTAAAGTTGGAAATAGACAAGCTCTTCAAAAGCCCTCTTGTGTTCCATCACAGCAGCTACAGAAGGCCAAAGTCAACAGACACAAAGATTCCAGAAGTCAGTTTACACCAGGCTAGTAGAAGAGGCGTCTCTTGCCTTTTTGGTGCCCTTCTAAATCTTGCACCCTATGCAAGGTAACCTCTTGACTGTATCTGGGAAGCCTATTATGGCCTTTCATTGCAGAAAGCTGCCTATTGACTAACTGGAGATGGAGATTCTTGCTGTTCTGAACGCTCTTGAGAAAGATTGCTGAAACAGGAGAGTAGCTAGCCCCCTGTCGAGTGATTCTCAGCAGCTGCAGACCCCTCTTCCTCCTCAACTGGATGGTCCTTCAGCTGTCTCCTGTCTGGGAATCGCAATGCTATACCTAAAAATAGAGAAGTGAAAAGGACTGTTTGGGAAAGGATAATTGGAATTGAGAAACTGTTGTGGACTCTCCAGCCTTTTTTTCTCTTGAATAGTAGGAGAGTACCCTCCAGGTGGTAGCTGGAGATCTTCCAGAGTTGCAAATCATCTCCAAGCTACAGACATAAGTTCCCCTGGGGAAATGGCTGCTTTGGAGGTGAATACTCTGAAATCATATCCAAGTAAGGTCCCTCACCTCCACAAACCTTCCCTTCCCCAGGCTCTACCCTCAAATCTCTTAACCTGGAACTGCCAACTCTCACAATTGCCTAGATGTGCCTAGTGATTGGGCCACCCCTGCAAGGATCCTCCTCAAGGGAAGGGAAGGAGCCTGTGGTGCACAGACCAACAATCCTATTGTTCTTCAGAATGTCTTCATATCATTTTCACAAACCTGCTCACCTGAAGGGGTTAAACTGAAAGCTTGTAATTAAAAGTATTACCAAAAGAGATACTTTTAAAAACAAAAACAACAAATTCCACAAAGAAATTAAAAGATAAACATTATAATTTCTTCTCTTCCGCTGCTGATATGGATTGAGCTGAGCTGAATTTTAAGATTTACGGTCTAAAGACCAGCAGTTATTTATGCTATTTATAGTCTGCTTTTCTCACTGAAACACAAGGAGGATTACACAGTATATGTCAATATGATCAACAGAATGACATATCTAAGGCTGAATCCACACGTTCCGGCGTCACAGTAAATGTTTGCTAAACTTCCAGAATTATAGCATCTTTCTAGCACGATTTCTAACTCATTGCGCGATGAGTCAGAAATCGTGCTAGAAAGACATTATACTTCCAGAAGTTTAGCAAATGTTTACCGCAACGCTGGGACGCGCCAGGACGTGTGGATTTGCCCTAATAGAAATCTGAAACCAAGACCAAATACCTATGTCTAGATTCAAAACATGATAGACAGCAAAACCCCACCGATAAGCAAGCTTTGAGAAGAATTTTTTTTTCAATTTGTGATACTTGTGGAGGCTTTAGTGACACTTGAGGTTTGGGACTAACTTATAGGAGAATTAGTTGTGAATTTGGAAATTCCAGGTGTCTTGTTAATTACTAATTGCATTCAGCAATGGTAAATAGAGAAGGAAATGAGATTACTTGTGGTGATGTTCTTTAATAGCCAGGAACATATCAGGTGGTAGCTTCAACTGGTTGAAGGGTGGGAGAAAATCCCAGGGAGAGTTTATGGAACTCTGACTAATTGTGGTGGTATGTTGGGCAATTCTGGGCCCAGTTTTATTTTCTACATAGTTGATTTATTGAAAAATGTATCTGAAAATGTGTTTCTACATTACAATTGCAAAGCAATTAATAAAAACAAGTGCAAGGTTCTCAGCGATGGGGAACACATAAGACTAGACTCATATGTGAAATAACAGGCTGCTGGGATGCCATAGAAAACTGCTTCTCTTTGGTAAGAAACTCTGTTTATAACATCTAGACTTAATTACCATATGACTTGCTGCTGCTATGCTAAGGCTCTTCATGCTCTGGCACAATCTTCTAGGATCACATATATAGTAAATTGTTTTAGGCATTAAGATGGGCATCATTTGCCACCTTTTAGGCCTCCTTTTAGCAGCATTTTTGTGGTTAATGTAATGTACATTCTGGCTCACCACCGTAGGAGTATTTTGAGGTTTCAAAAAACCTCTACTTGTGGCCTTTTCATAACATGAAGTATTACTAAATATGCTGTTAGCGTCCTGTTGGACTCTCCAGGGGTGCTTCTTGCAGGGTAGGGCCAAGGTGGTGCCTCAGAACTGAGAGAGGAGGGAGTTGTTTCAGCACCCTTATCCCTCTCTGGGTCCCTTCGCAGGCTTTCCCGCACAGCTCTTGTGAGTGGCCTTGCTCTTCCTCCTCAGCCCTCCTTGGTCCTGCCTTTTAAGGCTGCCTCCAGGGGCAGGCCAACCTGGGCTCCTCCTCCCCATCCTCCCTTTGGGTGGGGTCTACCCATAAAGCAGGCCCCCATCTGAGGGCCTTCCTCCCCTTCCCAGGGCTACAGTGGTACTGTTGCATTACCCTGCACAGGCCTACCTGTAGCTTTGCTGTTCCTATCCCTCCTCCCTCTTCCAGGGACCCATTGTGGGTGCTCCTTCCCCCATGGGTGGTGGAACCTGTCCTGGGCCTGCTGGCTACTGCTACTGCCATAACTGCTTCTGTCTGGCTGAATAGTACTCCTGCTACTGCCTCTTCCCTTGATGCCTCTCCTGCCAATGGACAAGGCATCTGGATCTGCAGGAGATTGGTGGCCTGCTTGTCTGAGTGCATCTCGGTTGGCGGGAGCCTGTCCTGCTGCTGCTTCCCAGGCAGAGGCTTCCTCGCTGTCTTGACTGCTGGTTCTGCATTCCTTGGAGACACTAGTGAGTGTGGGGTTGGAACCTGCAACTCCGGACACATCCTATATAATACCTTTTGGAAACTTTTGTTTCTCACTACTGTGGTATTTACTGTTTTTATTGTTGTTGTAGTAGATTATTCCTGTTAATAAAAGGTGATAAGAAATATTCAAAACATCTCTCATTAGGCATTTTTGGATAAACTGATGGCTTCCAAACCAAATTTTATTTATATAGATGCTAGTAAAAAATTGAAAGAACTTGATTTTTGATACTGCTCAAATTGTACTTTGTTTCTTGTAACTGTCTGATCAGTCATGTTCTCTCATAAGCAGTTGCTCACACAGTTAGTGTTGAGATGGACTGAATGCAGCTCTGGTACAGTTAGCTAACTTGAATTTTAAGGCAGAATCACAGACAGGTTTGAAGAGAGCTGTAGTGGGGGTGGGGGTGGCAGCTAACAATGGGGGAGGGGGGAATGAGAGAGAAGAGAGAGGGGCTGCTGAGTTAACTGCCCTCTTGACTTATGGCTGTCCACTCCCACACTCTCTGATCCCTCCGTTTATTTGTTTAAACCCCAGCCACCCACACCCAGTAAAAACTGGGGAACACAAGCTTTGATTAACTGTTGGTATTATGTAAGCTTTGTACTCCTTAAAGGACTCTCATTTGAGACCCTGCTAGAATAATACACTTAATTTTTAGGTAAGTATAGCCCCCTTTTTCACAGCTATTTTTTACTGGACAGACAAGACAGATGTTAATGGACAACAAAGATTTATTTACAGAAAATAAGGTGTTTAACATGGTAAAGGTTTTGAGTGGAATTCTTCAGTATAGAATGTACAACCGGCTCTCAACTTCAGTCCCCAGAGATTATATATTTTCCTAATATGGAGTTAACCTGTTGAAACTGAACCTCAGTTGACATACTCAGACACCGAGGAAGATTTTGTTCCTCTTTCTTTAGACAGGTTATATAGGTTTACCCTTTCACCTTACAGTCTCTGGTTCCCAGAAACTGTCTTGGTAAATTTGACACTCCTGGCTTTTTCCAGCATGCTTATTTATCACATAAAAATAAGCTTTCTTGCCTAAGCCTATCCCAAACTCTACCTAAAAGCCAAAAGAAAAAAAATCCTGGTTCTGGCTGTTATCCATAGCCACAGTTGCTGCTACCTGAGGGGAAATGTTTCTCCTCCCCATCTAGATAGTTTCACATAGGTAGCTGTGTTGGTCTGTAGTAGAAGAGCACAAGACTCAGGTCCAGTAGCTCTTTAAAGACCCTCCCATCCAGTAGAGTTCCATCAACGCTTGCTGCTGACAATCACATGGATTTGCATGTGGCAATAGACATGATATGGGATTGTGTGGTAGATTTTGGGTGGCCCCATGTAAAAATCAAGAGGATCCATGCTTTTGAAGCATGTTTTTGCACCATGGTGGTGCCACAGATCGGTGGTTATGTGATTGTTTCAGTGATGTCTGCAGACTAGGATATGATCTATAATATGACAGCCTTTTTGTTTTGCTTCAGTATAAAAATCATATGAATTCATGAGGATCTGTTTAAAATCTTCTGGATCCAACTTTTACCCACTTCCTTTGATTTGTTCCCAAAGACTATCATTCCACTCTGGTGACTGTCATTCCAGCCCAAAAGCAGTTTAGCTGCTCCCAGGGATTGTCATTCCACTCTGGGGTGGGGGCCTTCATTACAGGCTCAGATAGGGTTGCCAGCTCCAGGTTGGGAAATTCCTGGAGAATTTCCCAACCTGATGAAGGCAGGGTTTGGGGAGGGGAGGAACCTCAGCAGGGTATAATGCTATAGATATCTCCCTCCAAAGCAGCCATTTTCTCCAGAGGAACTCATCTCTGTGGCCTGGAGATCAGTTCAGGGAGATCTCCAACCTGGAGGCTGGCAACCCTAGGCCAGTGCATCTAAGCTTGTGCAGAAATAATAGAGAACAGTGCCTCTGCAGAGCACTTTCCATTGTCAGAGGAAGATTCTCTAACTCCACTCCACATTTTCATTGCGACTTTTTCGTGCTTCAACGTATCTCAATGGAACCAATGCAAATCAATTGGCATTTGTGGCTCCTATTATATTTAATAGAACTTTCCTGGGGCAGCCACTTTGTGTGTCTATAACTTGGACATCCGAAATCCAATCTTCACCAAACTTGGAGGGTAGCTGAAGGAGAGCCTGATGAAGACTCCCTGTGAGTTTGGCATCTCTGAGTGTGAAGGGGGCCATCCAAGGGCCCCTGGAAGTGATGGACCACAAACTGATGAACCAGTCCGTGAACAGGGGTGGGTGAAAAGTTCATGATCGGTGATCTGTGAAACATTTGGTCCATGGTTTTTTCCTGGTCCATGCTTGCCTCTAGTAATATGTGATGTAGGCTTTAGACAGGGAATTGGGCAAGATTGAACAAAGAAGCTGGCTAGATTCAACCCATAGTAGAGTGTAAAACTCTCTTTGCTCGATTACTGGGAATTTTACATTCTTTCAACACCATTGGTTTTTCCAAAAGTGTTTACTAATTTCTTTTTGTTGTTTTATGATAGCACTACAAAGTGACTTTATTTTATGATGGCACTGCAAGTGATAGCCCTTCATTTTTTTTTTTTAGTAGATGGGAATAGCCTTGTTGTTGAAACATAGATTACACCACCAAATTGACCGTGCTCTTGCAAGCCGAATCAGGCTGCTATATGGGCAGGAAGGGGACTTTATGCAAAGGTGCTAATTTTCTATCCACAGAGGTGAACTAGAAAGTTAAAACAGCTCTGGAAATAAAAGCATCAGAATGATCCTGTGCGTACTTCTTACCGGGTTGTACTGGCAGAGCTTTGCTGTGGAATCTGTGTTTTATTTTTTTAGTCTGCCATTAAAGCATTTTAGGTGTGACAATGAATAAAATACCCGAAGATGCCTTGAATTATTAAACCATTCTTGAACTCAGCATCTTTCTAAAATTAAAACATGAATCAACATCACAATCTGGTCTGATTTTTTTCTGCATAATGGCTACATTTTCTGATCAGAAATGCAGAGATCTATAAAAGTATTAACATTCTGGAATGGGTAGCTGTCAAACCCTGTCTAAACACATTCCCATGTAGATGAGTGACAGCTGTTGTTGGTTGTTTGATAAAGATATAAAAGTTCCAGGAAGTTTATCAGCAAGGATCTTTGTAATGTAGAAGCAGTGTAAATCCTACCACTCTGTTCAAATGCATATGCACTATATTTGTGTTACAGTCTGGAGTGGAGACTATGATCTGGATAGTGCATCATGTTTCACCAATACTCTCCCTCTTCAATCTGCTAAGGTTTAAATGTTTTTCAGAATCAGTTTCCAAGGCATGGCATTTCCTGTGGGAGGCCTTGTGGTCACATTTGAAAGGAATAATTTTAAATAGATATGGCAATTTCACAAATAAATTAAATTGAATAGACATAGAAATAATCCATTTTTGAGTTTATAAAACTGTCCCAGGAAGTCATAAAGATTCTCTTACAGATACTCAATAAAACAGGAAAGTGGTGGCACCTTAGAGACTAACAAAATTTATTTAAACATTAATTTTTGTGTGCCAAAACTCACTTAATCAGATGTATGCAGAATATGCTTGAATGAATTCTGTTAGGGTGCTGCTAGTCTCCTGTTTTATTTTGTTGCTACAGACTAACACATATCTGGAGATATTCACTAACTATTCATAGCTTGGTCTCACTGCCTGTTTCGTATACTCTGATAAACTGTTAATATTAGTGATATAATTTGCCTTTTGACAAACACAAGATCTCAAAGCTATTGGTTTATGGCATGGTAAATATAACCATTTTACCAGAATGTATGTTAAAAAGATCCTAAAGAATCACACCAAAGTCAGAACTGGTTCTGACATTTATCAGAACTGAGGAATGCAGAAGATCATGTGTCTATGCAAAACCCATAGCTCACTGGTAAAAACATATTCGGCATCGGTCTTCATTGCAGTCCCACATTGGGGACTGTGCAGGCACAGGCCAGCCATCAGAAAGATTTTTCAAACTCTCAAACGCTAGAGGGCACTCCCTCCCAGCAACATGCCTGTGTGGAGTGTTCCCGCCAAAATGCTGTGTTGCTAGGCAGAGTGCCCCTTCTTCTCTCAGTTCCTTTCTTGCTGTCATTGAAAAAGGTTCCCTCTCTCTCTCTCTTGCCTTTCTTGCTTCTCTGTCTTCTATTTGGGATCCCTATGTCTACAACATCTCAAAAAGCCTTGTTTAAAAAATGCACTCACTGCAGAACAAAGATGCCACACTCTAATGAGCATGAGCTTTGCTTGCTCTGCCTTGGCAAGGGCCTTAACATGGGGACCTGCCAACACTGTAAGTAGTTTACCCCCAAGGCCAGAAACGATTGGGCTGCACGCTTGAAAGCAGTGTTATGGGAATTATCCCTTATGGCCTCTGAAAAGCCGACTACCTCCTGACCATCTGAACGGGATGCAAAGTTGCACTCCGAGCATGATCTGCCATGCTCTAGAGCTGATGCACCAGATCTGAAGCAGAACCGACCCTCGGTTTTAACACCTGAACTGACATCAGACCCCATGAGGCTCCCGTTCCATCCAAGGGTGTGCAGTCAAAGTCGGAATTGAAGAAGTGTCTAGAACAGTGGATAAGTGGCTAATTAAGTGCACCTGGTGGTTGTCCTTGATTAGGCGGCTCCTCCCCCAGGCTTAAGAAAAGGCTGGGTGGATCGAAAAGAAAGGAAGAAGAGGCTGAATCACAGGAGCATGGAGGTTGGGTACCTATTTGTTTAGTGGGCTTTGTTTTAGCTAAGATTAGGTCAAGCTCTTTTTTTTATTGCCATTGCTTTGCCTCAAGAGTGAGTATTGTTAATTTGACTGTTCTCTTGAGCTAATAAATAATTATCCTTCCTGTGTCTTGAGTGTCTGCCTGCTGTGCACAAGGGCTTCCAGCTAAGAACCCTGAAACCGGTGAGTCTGGTATAAACAGGCAGGGCATACTACTCTGGGAGAGCTTCTGGGGTACTCTGTGGCTGTTATCAGCACCAGAACCAGGCCTCATCCTCTCAGGAGGATCCAGTGACATTGGAACCTCTGGCTAAAAAGTGCAAAGCTAAGATGAAGCACCCTTGAAAGTCGGCATCAACACCTTCACACCGACACCACCACTTTTCGTCCTCCGCTCTGTCCCTTATCATTGAGGAAGAGATTCTCTGGCAACTGGTGACTTCATCACCACCACCAACTCTGCCTCTGCACAGGGAAAAAGAAAGCAGGAGCCCTGCTGAGGAGATCCACCAAATCTTCTCATCGGACCTGAGCTCAGTTCCGTGCCCACCGTTAGCCTTGGGCGCGACTCCTTTGGAACCAATGGCTTCATCGTCTGCAGCATGGAACCCACCACTGACACCTCAGACTCCCTTTCCTGCATTCCAGGGCACACTGCTTCAACAGATTCTGAACTGGCAAGACTTCCTCTCATGACTCCAATCTGCACCGCTTCTCCTTCAGTTCCACCTTTGATTCTGACAGGAGCATTACCAACCCTGTTACTCCTGAATCTGACAGGTTCATCCATCAGATCATCCTGATTCCATGACCACTCACCTGCTCTTTCTGAATACTCAGATGAAAGAGAGGATGCAGCTTCTCACCATTCTGAAGCAGTGTCTGATCCGGTGTTGGATCTGTCCCCCAAGGAAGCAGTAGGAAACACTAAATTTATCTCTCCAGCCGAAGATTCTCACCTATTTTCTGAGCAGATGCTCTGGATGGCGCGTGCTCTTGACTTAGACTTAACTGCTGCCACTCCAAAACCCAAGAGCAAAGTGCTCCAGGCACTTTACTCCAGCTCACCAGCCTCAGTGGCCTTCCGACTAGTGAAAAATCTCCTGGACATTGCTCATGCAGTTTGGGAAAACCCAGCATCATCACCTGCTACATCACGCAAGATTGAAAACACCTACAAACTGCAACAGAAAGATTGTGCTTTTCTGTTCACACACCCATGCCCTTCATCCTTTGTCACTGAGGAAGTACAATCTAGGCATCCTTATGGTTCCCACTCATCCCCAGTGGATAAGGAGGGACACAAAAGAGGGATGCTCTTGGGCCGAAGATATATTCTTCAGCAGCACTAGAATTCTGGACTGCAAACTACCAGGCAATCATGGGTTTGTACAACCTATTCCTGTGGGATCATTTATCCAATTACACTCAAGATCTACCAACTGAAAGAAAGACACTTATTAGAGCACTTCAGGGAGAAGCCATGAGGTTTGCCAAGCAGCAGATGTCTGCAGGCAAACATGCTGCAGACTGCTCAGCTAGAGCCATGGCCTCAGCTATAGTCCTTAGATGCCACTCCTGGCTATGTTCCATGCCTCTTCCCCAAGGGAAACGTAGCAAAATCGAGGACTTCCTTTTTGAAGGATCATCATTATCCTCTGAACATACTGATGAATTTCTTCAACAGATGAAGAAAAATCAACAGACACTAGGGGTCATCAGCCCCCCAGCACCACCACCACCCGCAGCAATACCCTTTTAAACAACGTTACCAGAGTTGTCAACCTTATCAATGCCATTCAAGGTACTTGTACCAACCTTACCAATCTTACCAACAGAGATCATATTCCAACTACCCTTGTGGAAGTACAAAAAGGTCCAGCAAGTCCAGACCCAGACAGCCTCAACCAAGCTCCTCAAAATCGAGACAGGGACAAAAATCCCTTTTTTGACTAACCGCCCAACAATCCAGTGTGTTTAGAGACAGGTTGGCCCCTTTCACAGATTATTGGGCATCGATCTCAACTGACTCTTGGATCCTCCATGTTGTGCATCATGGTTACTATTGTATTTACCCTGCAACACATCTACATGCCCAGTGGAAGCCCTTTCCTCCGTTATCGAAGAGCTCCTGGCAAAGGGGGCTATTCAGAAGACCTCACCTGAGGAATCTCCATACGGCTTTTTTCCCGACTACTTTCTGGTGGAGAAGAAGGATGGACCTTCGCCAACTTAACTTGTTCATTAAAGTTGAAAAATTTAGAATGCTGACCCTCTCCAGTGTCTTGCAGTACCTAGAACTCAGTAACTGGTTTGCAGTCATTGACCTCAAAGATGCCTATTTCCACATTGCAATACACCCTGATCATAGGAAGTATCTTAGATTTTACTTCCAGGGAGAAATTTTCCAATATTCTGTCTTGCCTTTTGGCCTCTTATCTGCCCCCAAATATTTACTAAATGTATGGCAGTGGTGGTAGCACACTTGAGGTCTTGGGGCTGTTCCGTTTACTCTTATCTGGGTGACTGACTGCTGGTTGCCCACTCTAGGAGTCTCCTCCAAGATCATATAGAGATCACCATCCAAACTATGTCCCATCTGGGCTTCATAATCAATTGAAAGAAATCTGCCTTAGTTCCCACACAGAATATCCAGTTTATTGGAGCTAGGCTAGACTCCACAGTTGGGAGATCCTTCCAGCCACTAGACAGGGTAAGATCTCTCCAATGTCTGATTATCATGTTCAAGAACAACCATTTTCAACCTGCTGTAAAAATCCCAAAACTCCTGGGATTCATGGCATCCACTTCCAGTGTAGTATCTTTGCCTGCCTCCGCATGAGGCCACTTCAAAATTGGTTTATATGACACTTCGACCCCTCAGAGATCACTAAGAAAGGAAACTCCCTATCCCCAGGGCAATGATTAGACCTCTTGACTGGGGGTCCTTAGAGACTAACCTCCTTTGGCGAATGCTATTTGCTATACAGATTCCCTGAAACTTCTATCACTACAGATGCTTCCTTTATGGGGTGGGGCGCACACTGTAGGGTACAAGGGACGTAGTCACACTCTGAATGCTCTATACACATTAATGTTCTAGAACTGAGAACAATTAGATATTCCCTTGCTTCTTTTACAGATCTTCTCTGCAACAAGAGCGTCCAGGTCTGCACGGACAACACAATCACCCTCTACTATGTCAGTAAGCAGGGAGGAATGGCCTCACTGACCCTCTGTCCCAAGGCAACAAGACTGTGGCACTGGGAAATTCAAAGCAACATTTCCCCCCAGGCCACTCACATAGCAGGAACCGCAAACAACAGAGTGGTCTCCTTGAGCAGAGTATTCAAGCCACACTACAAGCCACACTAGAACCTACTAGGGGAGAGGTGATCCTGGATTTGGTCCTCAGTAATGCTGAAGACCTGGTGAGAGATGTAAATGTGATTGCACCACTTGGGAACAGTGACCATAATGTTATTGAGTACAACATATGTATAAATAGGAAATTGCCAAATAAGACCAACACAGCCATGTTTAACTTCAAAAGGGGTAACTTTTCTGAGATGAGGGGGTACGTGAAGAAGAAACTGAAAGGGAAAGTAAAAAAGGTCAAAACACTTGGGGAATCTTGGAGACTATTTAAAACTACAATCCTGGAAGCTCAAATTAAATATATACCGCTGGTTAGGAAAGGCACAAATAGGTTTAGGAAAAGGCCAGCATGGTTAACAAGCAATGTAATAGAAGCTGTAAAAGGTAAAAAGGATTCTTTTAGGCAGTGGAAAACTAGTCGGAGTGAGGTTGATAAAAAGGAGCATAAGCTGTGGCAAAAAAAGTGCAAGTCTGTGATCAGACAGGCAAAAAGGGAATATGAGGAGCATATTGCAAAGAACATAAAGAAAAACAATAAACAATTCTTTAAATATATTAGAAGTAGGAAACCAGCTAGGGAGGCAGTGGGGCCCTTGGATGACCAAGGCGTAAAAGGATTACTAAAGGGTGATAGGGAAATGGCCGAGAAGCTGAATGCGTTCTTTGCTTCTGTCTTCACTGTGGAAGATAAGAAGTGCATGCCCACTCCGGAAGCACTGACTTTGGGAGGGGTTTTGAAAGACCTGAGTCACATTGAGGTGACGAGAGAGGAGGTTATGCGACTGCTAGATAATTTAAAAACTGATAAATCACCGGGCCCAGATGGCATACATCCAAGAGTTCTGAAAGAACTCAAGTGTGAACTTGTAGATCTCCTCACAAAAATATGTAATCTGTCATTAAACTCTGCATCTGTTCCTGAGGACTGGAAGGTAGCTAATGTTGTCCCCATCTTTAAAAAAGGTTCCAGGGGAGATCCGGGAAATTACAGGCCAGTCAGCCTGACGTCAATACCGGGTAAGTTGGTGGAAACTATTATCAAAAATAAAATTAGTGGGCACATTGATGACCAAAAGCTGATGAGGAAAACTCAGCATGGGTTCTGTAAGGGAAGATCTTGTCTCACCAATCTGTTAGAGTTCTTTGAGGGAGTGAACAAACAAGTGGACAAGGGAGACCCAATAGATATTGTTTATCTTGACTTCCAGAAAGCTTTTGACAAAGTTCCTCATCAAAGGCTCCTAAGTAAGCTCAGTAGCTATGGGATAAAGGGCCAAGTCCTCTTGTGGATCGAAAACTGGCTAATTAATAGGAAACAGAGAGTGAGTATAAACGGGCACTTCTCACAGTGGAGGGTGGTGAGCAGTGGGGTGCCACAGGGGTCGGTATTGGGTCCAATGCTTTTTAACTTGTTTATTAATGATTTGGAATTGGGATTAAGCAGTGAAGTGGCTAAATTTGCAGATGACACGAAATTGTTCAGGGTGGTGAAAGCCAGAGAGGATTGTGAGGCACTCCAAAGGGATCTGTCGAGGCTAGAAGAGTGGGCATCCATGTGGCAAATGAGGTTCAATGTAGCCAAGTGCAAAGTAATGCACATTGGAACCAAAAATCCAAAATATAAATACAAGTTGATGGGGTCTGAACTGGCGGAGACTGACCAAGAGAGAGATCTTGGAGTCATGATAGATAACTCACTAAAAACGTCAGCACAGTGTGCGACTGCCATAAAAAAAGCTAATGCTATGCTAGGGGTTATTAGGAAAGGGATTGAAAACAAATCAGCCGGTATCATAATGCCTCTGTATAAATCGATGGTGAGGCCTCATTTGGAGTACTGTGTACAGTTCTGGTCGCCACACCTTAAAAAAGATATCATAGCACTGGAAAAAGTACAGAGAAGGGCAACTAAAATGATTAAAGGGTTGGAACACTTTCCCTATGAGGAAAGATTGAGGCGCTTGGGGCTCTTTAGCCTGGAGAAAAGACGACTGAGGGGAGACATGATAGAGGTTTACAAGATAATGCACGGGTTAGAGAAGGTAGAGAAAGATGTGTTTTTCTCCCTTTCTCACAATACAAGAACTCGTGGGCACTCTATGAAATTATTGAGCAGTCGGGTTAGAACAGATAGAAGAAAATACTACTTTACACAAAGGGTGATAAACACATGGAATTCGTTGCCACAGGAGGTGGTGGCAGCTACAAGCATTGCCAGCTTCAAGAGGGGACTGGACAAATATATGGAGCAGAGGTCCATCAGTGGCTATTAGCCACAGGAGATAGATGGTATTCTTTGTGGGGAGGTGGTGCTCTGTTGTCTTGGTGCTGGAAGGAAGGCAGTGGGAGGGCTTCTGGTGTCCTGGCCTCACTGACAGTCCTTTAGCTGGCACTGGATTTCTAGCCACTGTGTGTGACAGAATGTTGGACTGGATGGGCCACTGGCCTGATCCAACATGGCTTTGCTTATGTTCTTATGTTCTTAAATGGTCTATCAATATTCAATATCTACTCCCCATATTCAGGAAATGGGGAAAACCAGACGTGGATTTGTTTGCAACCTCAGACAATTCCAAGGTTGACAATTTCTGCTCCCTGGCAGACTTGGACCTGAATTCCCTTGGGAATGCTTTTCAAACCCCATGGGAGGAGACCCTTTTCTATGCTTTCCCACCCATACCCTTAATCCCCAAGGTGCTCAGCAGAATTCAATTCACACTGCATCCTAATCACTCCCTTTTGGCCATGCAGAGACTGGTTCCCGACACTGTGGGAGATGTCTTGGGGGTCGTACATCCACCTCCCGGAGGTTCCAGATCTCATCCATAGAGGGCAGGTCTTACATCACAATGTAGCCGTCCTCAAACTTATGGCCTGGCTTCTACTACCAACACAGCCCCTTTCTCTAGAGAAGTAACTCAGATCATGCTGAATGCCTGTAAACAATCGACGAGATCCTCCTACGGGCATAAATGGGCTCATTACTCCAAATGGATAGCTGACACAACTTTCTCTACTTTTTCCTGTCCATTGACAATCCTATTTGCTGTCACTGTTGAAGGATGGTCTAGCAGCCTCTTCAGTGAAAGTCCATCTGGTGGCTATCTCTGCCTTCCATGAAACTGTTGATGGTAAAATGGTGTTCTCACACCAGGCATCTAAACAATTCCTGAAAGGCATAAATAAAACCTCACCTAGAAGACCTCTCTTACCACAGTGGAGTCTATCCTTAGTGTTGGGTCAACTTATGTTAGCACCCTTTGAGCCCCTAGCCTCTTGTGACCTTAACTTCCTCTCCTGGAAAGTCATTCTACTGGTTGTGAATTACCTCTCTAGAGAGGGTGGGTGAATTGGGAGCTCTTCGCTTAGACCCCTAATTCCTTCAAGTTTTCATGAAAACATCATTTTCTACCCCAGTTTAGAGTTCTTACCCAAAGTCGTTTCCAAGTTCCACTTACAACAGAAAGCAGTCCTCGCAGTGTTCTTCTACACTTGATCTTGGCTTGAACATCTCACACCCTTCTCCATTGGTGAGTAGCTTGCTGTCCTCCCAATGTGGGACTGCACTGAAGACCGACAACGAAAACAGTATTGCACTTCCCTGTGACTGTTGTTTGTCTAGGTCTTTGTGCAGGCACACATTCCCTTCCTCCTACCCCACTGTGAGATTATTAGCAACTTGTGGCAGCATAGGAGGAACTGAGGGAAGAAGGGTCACTTCTAGACATGGGCACGAAACAAAAAAAATTAACGAATCAGCGGATCGTGGTTCAGTGCCGACGATGAGTCTGAATTAATGAACTGCAACGAACATCTCCTGTTCCCGAACCAAACCAGATCGTGGATTGTGGATCGTGGAGGCCAAAGCGGGGCACGCTGGTATCCCGAGCTATGTGGGAAGGTGGGTGCTGGCAGCAGCTGCTGGGCCTGGCGGGCACGGGGAGGCGGCGACGAGCTGCCTCCCCTCAGGCGGTGGGGGGTCTGGCCACTCGCCAGCGGCACCCCCCCATGTGCCTGCCCGCCAGGCCAAACTGGAGCGCGCTGGTATTCCCAGCAAGAAAGGAATGGTGGGTACTGGTGGCGGCCACTGGGCCTGGTAGGCACGGGGAGACGGTGGAGAGCCACCTCCCCTCAGGGGGCAAGGGGTCTGGCCATTTGCCGGCAGCACCCCCCCATGTGCCCGTCCACCAGGCCAAAAAGGAACGCGCTGGTATTCCCAGAGTGGGTGGGAGAGGACCTGTCATCATGAGGAGGGGGAGGGGGAATATCCCCCAGCATCCGTGGGTCCTCACCCGAGGGTCCCACCAAGGAACAGTGTGGCGGAGGCAGCCAACAGTACACACCTTCCTGCCTTGCCGGAAAGGATGGGAGGGAGAGGACCTGTCATGTGGGGGGTAAGTGGGAAGATCGCACCCCCAACCACACTCTACATTCAGTTCTCCAACCACATACCATTCTCTAAGTAACATTCATTCTCTAATGTTTGTGCATACATTCTAGTGTCTTTTGCATTACACTGATACATTCTGTACTGTTTGTCTCTTTCTCTGTTTTTGATTTTCAGTCCTTTTCTCCATGGATGTGGCGTGTTCTGTTCGATTCTATATCTCCTTGATGCATTCACATTCTATTTCTACTTCTAGAATGGTTGATATCTGTGTGCCCCTTTCTATCTGTTTCTCTGTTTCTCCCTCTCACCGTCTGTTTGCAACTTTCGATCTCTCTCTGTCTCTTCCTATGTGATTCCACCACTATTTATCTGAATCTCTTTCTACGTATATATCTGTCCTTTATTATTTCTTTCCATCTCTAGCTGTCTTTTTTTCTTTTTCAATAACTATGTTCTTTTCTATTTTCCTTTCTCTATCATCATCCATCTGTAGGCTTGTGTGTCCATCTTTTCCCAATGGTTTTGTTGTTGTTTTTCAATACATCTTTCTATCTGTCTCTCTGTCTTGTTCTGTCTGACATGAGGAGGGGGAGGGGGAAGATCCCCTAGCAGCTACGGGTCCTCACCTGAGGGTCCCGCTGAGGAACAGTGTGGCGGCAGCCCCCTCCTGAGCCATCAGCCTCGAGGTTGTAAGCGGCGCTGTCCTGGACCCCGAGGGGACAACCTCCACCAGCACGGCCTGCTGGAGCACTCTGCTCTCACCAGCATCAACCTCAGGGCAAAGTGATTCTCCCACTGACCTCCGCTCAGAAGAGCGGATGGCCCCCTTTCTCCCCCCAATGGATGTTTCACTGGGTGAGGAGGGAGACAGGCTTGGGTGGTGCCTCTTCAGGTGCCTCTTCAGGGCTGTCAAAGACAGGTGCTTCGGGGTTTTGCCCCTGTGCACCAGGACATCACAGGCATGGCACCACACCACACGGGAATCATCAGGAAGGGCCTGAAAGTGCCTCCATACGGAGGCCTTGTAACACCGACTGCTAACTGTCACAGGGGAAGGAGGACGAACAGTTACAGGCTGCGCTGCGGGGTTGGACACAAACGACAGGGTGAGGGGTGGACTGCGGGAGGGGACACCACTGAGAGTTTGGGATGGGGACAGGAGGGATCTTTCATAACACATAACATTCCTCCAGAGATCCATCGCCCACCCACCCCTCAACAAAACGTTGAGAGAGATTCTCTCCCTCCTGTGCAAAGACCTCTTGGGCCTCCCTAGCCCACATAGGTGAATTGGGGAGAGCAGGAGGACTCCCTGTGGCCCCCGAGCCACACCCATTACTGCTTTCCACAAGTGAACCCGGAGGACTGCCATCTCACTTCATCCCACAACCACCCTTGGCAGCCAACACAGGAAGACTCATTGTGCCACCAAACTAGAATTAAGGAGGACAGGAAAGGAGATGACTCTGTGTGCCCTCCACCGCAGTGCCCACTGAGCTTGGCCCCAGGGCCTGGTAGCAGCCCTGGCACCAGAGGGAGGGGGGACTAGAGCCCTAGCCCACCACTCCCACAGACCTGAATAGATCAGGCACTAATGTGAGCCCTCAGCTGAGCTACCCACCGAGCTTGGTCCCAGGCCCTGGCAGCAGCCCTGGCACTAGAGGGAGGGAGGAACCCTAGCCCACCACTCCCACAGCCCTGAACAGATCAGGCAGTAATGTGAGCCCTCAGCTGAGGTACCCACCGAACTTGGCCCCAGGGCCTGGCAGCAGCCCTGGCACCAGAAGGAAGGAGGGACTAGAGCTCTAGCCCACCACTCCCACAGATCTGAACAGAACAGGCACTAATAACACTGTGTGAGCCCTCAGTTGAGGTGCCCACTGAGCTTGGCCCCAGGGCCTGGCAGCAGCACTGGAACTAGAGGCTGGGGCTACAGCTGTAGCCCAGCACACCAAGATGCCTGGGCAGAACAGGAACAGTGGCTAAGAGTAATAATAGTAATAATAGGAATCATAATTTAAATGATTAGGATTGTGATAATAATACAAATCATTTGGGGAGCCCTCAGACCAGGTGCCCACCTAGCTAGATCCCAGGGCCTGGCAGCAGCCCTGGCACCAGAGGAGATAGATCCCTATCCACCAAAGCCAAGCTCAATTGTACTCTCTCATTCTCTCTCTCCAAAGGCTAGCAAGTGGGAAGCACGAGCTCTGTCTCACTCCACTGCTCGCAGAAAGTGAAACCCAGCCTGGGGGCCCATGGCTATTTATAAGCATGGGTCCCATTCAGCAACACAGGAGGTCTGTGTTTGGCCGTCAGAGCTGCCTATCAGGGTTTGCAGGGATGAGATTGGAGTGCCCATGGCTACAGAACACCCCCTTCCCCCTCCCTCCCCTGGGTGCCTTCTCCCAACTTGTAACCGCTTTGCAGCTCCGTGGTTGGAAGGAAGCCCTGCTGATCCAGGAAAGCTGGGCTTCCATTTGGGTTTCCAGGGCGACAGAGGGAGGGCAGACAGAGCTCAGGCATTCCCCTGGCTCCGTTGCCAGGGGAATAGATTGCTGGCGCCTGAGTGTCTGGCTTCCCGAACGCCCCAAACTGGGCCTCTCCCAACCGCTGGTTCGTTGGCCGTGGCTGATCACGATCCGCCAGGTCATGATCACGCAATCGCCATTTTCGTGGGGTTTTGACATTTGTAATGCGGTTCGTGCCCATCTCTAGTCACTGCATCCAGCAACACTGCATTTTGGCGGGAACCCTCCGCGCAGGTGTGTTGCCAAGAGTGAGCACCCTCTAGCATCTGAGAGCTTGAAAAATCTTTTTGACAGCTGGCCTGCGCCTGCGCAGTATCCAATGTGTGCCTGCACGAAGACCTAGACGAACAACAGTTACAAGTAAGTGCAACACTGTTTTTTGCATACATAGAATGTATGTTTAAGCCCTCATATACCCTGTTAAAAATGATGGCTGGAAAAGACCTTTCTTGAGTCTTGGGAAAGTCACTGCCAGTCAGAGTACAGTCATGGGCTTGGTAAATCTTTGGTCTGTCTTCACATTAGGTGGTTCTATATTTTCATGTGTATTAATGTATCCTGTGGACAATCTCAGTTGGTACTTACTTTTATGATGTTGTTTTGAAGTACAGGAGATTATGACAATTTACTTGGAACTTTGATATTTTTCTGTACCAAACCTGTCAGTTAGTGTGAACAGGAGGAAGTTATCTAAGTAGAATGGAGATAGAGGCACGCCAAGGGCTAGGATTTGTGTAACATGCAGGTGGTCATTACAAACTAAAAGTGTAAGTTGGCCTTCAGTCTTATGTAAATAACAATTTCAGTAGATCTCATAAGGTGCAATAGATTTAAGAGATTAGCCTCAGAAGGAAAATAACCAAATATATTACAAACGCAGATATTTTTAGCTGCATTTTGGGCATTTCAAGAAAATTCTATAAATGTGCTAATTAAAATGACATTCCTTTATACATTATCTACATAATAGTGTTTTTATGTTTAAAAAATCCTGCCTAGATTGTCAAGGAATATCCAGCATAAATTCTAACCCTTCATATTTACCACCCAAACAACTTGGTTAAGTATAATTGCTTCAACCTAATTGAATGAAAGCAAATACAATTTCTGTGTGTTCCTTTAAGCATGGAGATAAATTTCCATGTAGAAAAGGTCACATGCACTAAGATGATCAGTTTTGGAATGAGATTTATTCTGCCATAAATACACACTCTGAACAGTTGTTAAACGTGACAGCTATGCTCTCTGAGTATTGTGGATAAAATAAAGTCTTGTGCCATTAACACATGATTGTTGTTTACACATTTTCTTGATAAACAAAAAATGTAAAAAGCAGCTTTTCCAGAAGCACAGTTATATTGACTTTCCTCAAATGTCTTCCTCCCTGCTGCATTATATGTACATTGGTCATAGAAGTAAGAATTGTTCTAGTATTTTAGTATGACATGTAGTATTGCTTTCATTTAATAACTTCCCCATTTATTTAATCCTTTCAAATGAAACATTCTCTCAAAGGTGAGAAACCATACCAGTGTGACTTTAAGGACTGTGAACGAAGGTTCTCTCGTTCGGATCAACTCAAACGACACCAAAGACGACATACAGGTTTGTTGCATGTATTGCCTTTTAAAATCTGTATCAGTCTGATTTCTAAATTACTTGGAGTGTTCAGAATTGAATTCTAATTATTTTCCTTAGTACTTAAGAATCTTGGGTTGCATTTACACATCCTTGAATATTGCACTCTCATTGCACTATAGCAATAATTTGTAACTGGATTTTCCTGTGCAGTTTAAGTCGATGCTGTTGTAATATATAACAGAAAGATGGTGCAACATCCAACAATGTGTGGTTACAGCCAGGGGTTACAGCCAGGGGCTGTACAGCCAGATTCAGTCAAAGGTTTAAATATATTCAAAATTAAACAAACACTGAACATATGAGGTGGTTATTTTTACATTCTGTTATAATTATAACAATATTATCAGCACAGGTCAAACAATTACACATATTTGAGAAAAGGGAAGCAATTATATTTGGATCTTTGGCATGCATAACTAATATGCAGGCCAAAATTATTATTTCTTACAGTACCTAGTACATATAAAAAGGGTGTTATCCACCAATACAGGTAATCTTGAGGAATATGAAACACTGGGCTATATTCTATAAACAATGCTCCTCACTGTTGACAGTACACATATTTTAGAAAAGAACTACCAAACAAAATTTCTTAGGTAATTAAAAAAAATAGGTAAATTATTCAGTAATGAAAACACATTAAAAGTTGGAAGACCACACTACATATTTGCACATTTTTAAATGCTGAAGTTATTAAAAAGTGCACTATATTTTAGATCATTTCAGGTAGGTAGCCATGTTGGTCTGCAGTAGAACAGCAGGATTTGAGTCCAGTAGCACCTTAGAAATGAGCCATGTTTTAGAGTTTATGAATCATACATGACAACTTTAGTATTATAATTAATTTTTTTATTTGTATAAACTTTCTAGCCCATACTTCAACATTATAAACCGATAGTATTGCTGTTTCATTTCTTGTTTTTTCTCTCTGCCAGTTAGGCAGTCACTTAGATCTGAGGCACCTCTTTTGAAAAGAAAATGCCGTACGTACAGTCCCATTTGGGTGGTAAACTCCATAGTTTATTAATGGGAAAGGTGGTTGAAATGCTGTATACCATACAGCCTTGCTTACTATCTATAACCTAATACACAAAGCTCTTAATAATATATGCATTTAAACATATGCTGAAGCAGTTCTTTATGGAATAGCAATAAGAGAGTGGAAGAATATGGTAGCACATAGATGCATTGTGAAATTTAGCAAGATCTAACCACAAAAGTTTTGCGGCTGATTTCTGAGTTGGAGAATAACCCATGTTTGGAGGGAAGTCATTTGCTCCGGCTGATCATCGTGAGCCTATCTCCATTTCCCCTTTTTTCCTCCATCCCACCTACCTGTCCCATCTCTCTGTCCATCCGTCCATCCATCCACCCACCCACCCACCTGCAGCTTTTCTGGTTTTTTTTTTTTACTTACTTAATTTCTCCAGTTTCCATGGGGATCCTCAGCTGTCCCCATTTGAAGTGATTCTAGAGCAGGCATTTTGGATTACCAGAGTTCCCCAGGTAATCCTACTGTCTGCCAAAATATTGTGAGGAAATCCTGTGATATCTCAGAATTTTAAAGATTTTTATTGCTCCCCTTTTATTATTTTTCTGCAAACTTGAGGGATTACCAGATTTATAAAAAGATCTCCTCCCCCTCTGTACATGGCCCTAATCTGCAGATTTAACTTTCTGAATCTAGGGCTATATTCATCATTAGATATATGATTATTCATAGCTGAAGAAAATCTTCACCTCCAAGTATGACATGGGCATTTCCACTATCAGATTCCATACTCTGGTAACTTGGAGTCAAAATATGAAAAACAACAAATTAACATGAAATGTTTCCCATGCATTATGCTTTCATTGATTCACTTTACGGTTTAGGGGTTTATAATGGTATGGAAAACTAGTTTTGTGGATAGTAGAAATATGAAAGGAAATACTCTGCTGGGTACGGTCAGTAAATTTCTTAGGTTAGATTAATTAGTAAACTTTAAGAGATTGACTTAGTAAAAAAAACCCCAGGATAAATGATTTACAGTAAATTTTACATTTACATTCGAATTATGTCCCAGAAACTGAACTGTTAAAACAGCAACCAGTATCACAGAGTGTCCTTCACTTACAACTTTTTGAGTTCAGAACCAGTGATGAGTTAGTACTTACTTACATTGCCAGAAATTAAGATACTGTGGGATTCAAGTATTAAATGGAGCTAAAGAGGAAGAAAAGGTTATAAAAGATTAGATAGCTGAGGAGTCCTTTGGAATATGTAGGAGAATAGTTAAAAATAATAAGTAACTATTAAATAATAAACTATTCAGAGTTTGGAAACTCAGAAATAACAGATATTCCTCATCCCTCCCAAAAGGCATTGAAATACAGGAATAGACTTCTTTTATCTATTTAGGTGTGAAACCCTTCCAGTGTAAAACCTGTCAAAGAAAGTTCTCCAGATCTGATCACCTGAAGACTCACACCAGGACTCATACAGGTAAAACAAGTGCGTATACTTTTTTCCAATTTACATTTTTTGATTTACCTTATCTTAACCAATTTTGTTATGATTTAAATTCTTACAGCATGCTTAAGACTTTGGCAAATGTATAGTTTGTTTGATCTTAAGAAATGACAATATATTTAGTGATGACATTGTAAATATTTCTTGAATTAAGAGGAACTGATTCTCACTATCCCCACATAATAAAGGTGCAAATGACTAATAAAGAGTTCAAGATTATCCAAATATTTGTAGTCCTTCTAGGTAATTAAATATTTTCTTTCAGTGCTATATTCAGACTAGAGCTACTTCAACCCTGTAGTGTAATAGCCAGGACAACGTATTAGATGGTGGTGATGGGAAGAGAGACAGTGATACTGTTTGGGTTTTGTTTTTTTTAAAACACCCCCGCCCATTATGTTGATCTTGTTACTGTGCCCCTAGAGGTTAGGTGTTTTTTCTTTTTCCAAGAAAGTGATGTCAACATAGTATGGAGCTAATTGCCAGAAGTGTTTAGACTTATGCAAATAGTAATGATAATGACAATGGTGGTAGATGTAATGCTTATTTTTTATTTATATCCAGCTTTTCTCTCTGATCAGGGACCAAAGCAGCTTTTCACATCATTCTCCCCTCCTCTGCTTAACCCCCACAACAATAACCATGTGAGGATAGGATAGACTGAGGGCCAAACTACAAGTGACGAATGACACAGGTTGGACACTTGTCAGTTTCCCTTAAGTTTTGATGGGAAATGTAGGCAGCTTGGTGGAATGTTGGACAAGTGACAGTTGAAAAGTCCATTGGACAGCAGTCAGAGAGCCAAGCTGCAAGACCTGAATGCCTACATTTCCCATCAAAACTTGAGGGAAGCTGACAAGTGTCCAACTTGTGTCAGTTGTCACTTCTAGCTTGGCCCTGAGAGATAATGATGGGCCCAAGATAACCTGGTGGGCTTCCATTGTTGATTGAGGCATTCAAACCCAGATGTCCCAGGTCCTAGTCAGACACTATAATACTACATCACACCAGCCCCCAATATAATTGTTTTCCCGCTAGTTTGAAAGAGGGACTTTCAGTATAATCCTATGCAGAGTTACTTCAGCATGACCCCATGCATTGAAATACTAGTTTAGTTAATAGAAGTTACCCATCCCTAAATTAACTTACTTGAATGCATGGAGTATCTCTTAAAACTTTTCAGCCAAAAGCTAAAAAGACAGTATCCTTCAATGAGGCACAAAGTATTTGAGTGCTCTTTTCCCACTTATAATAATAGTAGACCCTGTCACTCAGACGTGTCTCCTGCTGGAGCTGTGGATCAGGGTCAGACTGGGGGGAGGGGGAATGGAAGGGGAAGTAAAAGCTTGCTGTGACTTCTGCCTGGCTTGCACCTGCCTGTATTGTGTGGAGGTGGTGCCATTGGCTTGCAGCTGTGGTGGCTCCTGCCCCCTCAACTCACAGAAGCAGTTGTGTTCCTTGAGTAGGGCTGCCCAGGGTCAGGGCAGCTCAAACAAGGGGGGGAGGAGAATGCCTCCCATGTAATTGGTTCACCAGGGCTTTCCTAGGTAGCTTTAATGGCTGTGGGTATAATCCTGAATACTAGTTTGGTGGGAAACCTGCTGGGAGCCAAAAATAAATCACATTAATTTTTAAAGTAATAGAAGTAATAGTAATTTTAGTAATAGTAAAGTAATAGTAATTTTTAAAGTAATAGAAGTAATAGTAATAGAAAAATTAATTAAAAGTAATTTTTAAAGTAATAGAAACTTAATTTTCAAAGTAATAGAATTACTTTAATTTTAATTCATTTTTAAAGTAATTAATTTTTAAAGTTAATAGAAACTCAGAGTGCAGCCTCTCTCCTCCTGGAATAATTGACTTTCATGACCTTGATGAATGAAAGAGTACTCAAAGTTTAGCTACATTAGCTAGACCACAAGCTTCCTCACATCAAAAAGTTTCACTCCATTGTAACCCAAGCCCAGACCCTACTGAATGTGAGACTGGTTTGCAACAGTTTGGCTCTCAGTGCTGTTGCTAGGTGGTCCTCCCTGCCAGTGCCCCACCTTCCAAAGCAGAATAAATTACTTTGAGAATGGGCAAAAGTTAAGGAGGGAGGGCTTACTAGGAAAAGTCAGATCTTGATGTGAAAAGATGACCACTGAGCCAAGGGCTTTAAATTTCCTCTTCCTCCTTGATTATATTTGGGAGGCAAATGAAAGTCCCAATTCAGTTATCCCTGCCAGGAAATCATGCCCCTTAACATGCATCCTCTCTTCTCAATGTTTAAGTTTTTCCCCCCTTGGTAGGAGAAGCAACTGAGAAGGGAGGAGGGCCTTGCTTCCCTTGATTGGTTTTTTTTTGGTCAAACTTTCTTTTAAAAAACAAACAACCCCCATCCTTGGAAAATACCAATTCCCCCCTCCCCCCCCAAAAAATTGTTTAGGAAAACTTGAGAAAAATTGAGTCCTTAATAACACTACATAATTAATAAGATTCCTAAGGGAGGGAGGGACCTAGATTAGGATTCAGTATACTCCTATCCTAGTTTAATAATTGTGTGTTTTGTTGACAGGTGAAAAACCTTTCAGTTGCCGGTGGCCCAGCTGTCAAAAAAAATTTGCCAGATCTGATGAATTGGTCCGCCATCATAACATGCACAACAGGAACATGACTAAACTTCAGCTTACCCTTTAGATGTTTTACTGCATATGTACAAACCAGTTGGGACCCTATGAACTACTGCAAATATTTCAACCATTGTCTCAACTTTTTAGGAAATCTTCTGATGTCTTCATAATAAAGTTGTGACAAGTTAACTCAATTGTGGGATTCTGTTCAGTCTGGGTGTCTGCATAGACTTTTGGAATCTTTCCATTCAGAAACTTCAAATGATTTATAATATTATTATATAAGTTGACTGTTATATTTTAAATATTACAATGAACCTTGTATATTTTTTCATTTGTTCCAAAGTTTTTGAACTTTTTACTTTTTGCTTGAAATGTGCAAAGTCAAGCTAGTGGCCGTACCCATTCTTATTCACCCATTCATTATGATGGGTATGTGCGAATGACTGTTAGTGTATACTCTATGCTTATTACATAGAGTATTCCAAATACTGGTGCAATTCTGTAAGAATAAGAAGACAATTTTGGTGAACTTTGTACTGACCAAGAGGGAAACTTCTATGCTCTTCTTCCATGTCAACTTTTCCAAAATACTTTGTTTAAATTCCTCAGAGCTGTGGACACTGTTTTCTCATAGAATATATTGGCATATGCATCTGAGTCCTGAGTCCATATTGGGTTTGTCCTCCACTTGTGCTGTTGCCACAATTACACTACAGACTGAGGCAGTGCTGTTGCTGACAAGAATGATAGCAGGGATACAGTGTTTTGTGTTTGTGTTTTTTAAAAAAATAAAATTTAGTAGCCAGTAACATTTTCTTGGAGTCATAATAGAGACCTGAAAACACCTGCTTTCATTGATATTTTGGACTGTTTCTCTTCTCCTCCTATTTCCAGCTTGCCAAGCCCCTGCTGCCAGCGGGGGTGCTTCCTGCCACCACTAAGCTGGTGGAGGGGGAAAGTGGTAGGAAAAGTTAGCAATATCCTGACATGCTGACATCACTCCCCTTGTGCTGAGAAATGATATCACTGCATTGCTGGAGATGCTGAGGATGCGTTGGTATTTGAGCAAAACTCAATAGAGTTTTGTCAAAATTCCAGACCGTCCCTGGCATCCTCTGGCAATGCACTGATGTCACTTTACAGATGCATGGGGAGTGATATCAGGTCATTGCTGGTAATGTAATGATGTCACTGGTGGCCCCTGACCACTTGCTTGTGGCCAGGGAGGACCTGGCAAGGCTATTCTACTGCCTTCTTTTCAGAAAGAGCTTAATAGATTCAGGGCTCAAGCCTAACTGGAAAAAAAATACAGCATCTGACTCGGAAAGCTTCCCTGCATAGTGTTCCATAGGCATGGGAAGAACACAGCAGCAAAAACAATGCAGGAGGAGGTGAGTGGCCGAGGCCTGCAAACAGACCACAGGAAAAATATAGGGTTCCTGTCGTCGTCGTCATCATCAGCTGTGGCACCCTTCTCCAACCACAATCTATCTGTAACATTTTTATCCTACCCTTCCTCCAAGGAGCTCAGGGAAGTGGACATGGTTCCCCTCTCTGCAATCTTGTCTTCCCAGCAACCTTGTGAATTAGGTACATTGAAACAGCACAACTGGCCCAGGTTCACTCAGTGAGCTTCAAGGCAGAGTGGAGATTTACAGCTGGGTCCCCCAGCTCCAGCTGATAATTCTAATTACTTCTACACCCCACTTGCTGACAATATATTAGGTATTGATGGCCATTGAGTGCCTAAGAGTTTGATATCCCTGATTATGGGGCAATATCATAATTCACCATTTATTTCCCCTTTCTTCTCTAACTTCTTGTGGAAATAGAGCTTGATGTGCCTGCAATTTTCCAAAATACTTTCCTTCCCCATGAGTTTGTGAAAAATCCAATCTACAAAATTATTAGTCTACTCTTGACTATTAAACTGGTGCAGATAAATCAAAACCTCTCTGTATTGTGAATAAGAATCTTGCTTTAAAGTTAACTTGTTCTTACCAATAGCATTGACCTATAGAAACTATATAATGTTCTTAAATGTTTGTGTGTGAAGTCGTCACACCAAGTAAAGCCGATTATTGTAGATGTTTAGGATTTGTTTTACATGCAGCCATGCTGGTTATGTGGCTAGCAAGTTGTATAGAATAAAACTAAAGCTGAAATTAAGAAGAGGCTGGTCCAGAATTCTCATTCACCTATGGCTCTTCAAGTAAGCAGGTGGCTTTTGTGACTTGAATGTCTCCTCATTTACAATTGTATGTGCAAAAAGAGATGCCCATTGTGAGGAACTGTACTATTTCAGGGTTTAGGGCTTTATTATTTACTATTAACTGCTTGAAATGGTGTATATATCTTATATATATATAGCTATATATATAACTATCTAATGTATTGCTCTTAAACAATTACAGTTAGAAAGTAAATAAACATTAGATGCATCACAGTTCAGACATTATTGCAAGTTATTGATGCCACCAAAACTGTAACCTGCATTTTCACTGATCTTACAATTAAAGCCCAATTAAAGAAAGACAAATATGAGTCCAACAAATATCTTGTTTCATGGCTAGTATTAAGTTTCAAATTTCTTGTCCAATAGCGTTGACTCTGTTATGCATAGAAAGGTACCACCAGCACTGATGACCACTATTTAACCTGTCTAGGTCTTGACCACAATTTATCCTTCTCATTGGGGAATTGTACTGACAACAGTATCAGGTTTCATATTATGTTGTAGAGAGTTGTTCCACTCCACTACAATCACTTAACAGCTGCTTTCCTTTAATGGGATTATCCATAAGCCAAACTGACACTGGCATTGTCTCATTGAATTTAATGAATCACCTCTTCCCATTTCGAATAGACACAGTGTCTACAATACAAACTACACTAGGATAATGATACTGCTTCCTTTACTATAGCAACATTATTCCATATTCCACAACAGCTGTATGGATGGAATGAAAAGGAAAATGGTTGTATGTGTATACAAATATGCTAAAATTGCATAATGTGTTTTCCTGTTACAAAGTGCACTTTTCATTACAAATATTATCCTTTTCCTTTTAAACCACAAT
This sequence comes from Eublepharis macularius, assembly GCF_028583425.1. Classification (NCBI taxonomy): domain Eukaryota; kingdom Metazoa; phylum Chordata; class Lepidosauria; order Squamata; family Eublepharidae; genus Eublepharis; species Eublepharis macularius. Next base: position 113,522,833 of record NC_072791.1, on the reverse strand, counting down.
CAATTTTTATTAGATTTATATCCTGCCTTTCATTGTGGAACTCAAGGCCACATCATTAATGCCTTTTTGAGGGTCAATCTAGATGTGAACGTTTTTAACGAGTTGGGTCTGGGTTCCTCCCCTCTCAAGTTGTTTCCTTGAGTCAAAATACCACAGGAGGGAGGTTTCCCCCCTGTTTTTTCTGCTCCACATGGAGTATTCTGTGCACATGGAGTAGTAAAAATAGGAGGGGATTCCCCCTGTACTATTGTGATACAGGGAAATGGCTTGAGGGGAGAAGGAGAAGCCCTTCCCCCATGGTGTTATTCTGAGGCCATTTGGGCTCTCCTCTGCATGTCTAACTTGACCCTTAGATTTTGTAGCTCTCACAAGTAAGGGTGAGCTCTACTTACATCTGGTATGCACATTTAACAGGAGATATTTCACATATTACCCAGATGAAAACCTGAGTTTGTTGTAACCTGACAAAGTTCCCTGAAGAATGTACTTCTATAATAATGTGTTGGTTGCATTCACACTTCTATATTTTAGGGAATATACATAAAATATTTTAGGTGTTTACTTAAAAAATTAATATATGAAGAGGCATTCAGTTGAATACTGGTTGAATATTTTTTACAAGCTATAGATTTTAGTTATATGCTCTAGCTGAGTACGTACATGCTCTTAATAATATTTTGTTCTACATCTATTTTATTTTTTCCTCCTCACAAAAATGTTGATTGAATTTTTACATCTCCAACACCTGTTCATATGTAGAACTAAAGAGAAAGTCTTATATTTTCATCCATTGAGTGCAGCTGCATATTCCAGAATAACTCAACAGTTAATTTTTAAAGTTTTTTTCCCACATGGGGATTGAATCACTCTTTTATTCAAGGGTACTATGACTCATTTGTATCAGTCAATTTTATCTTTTGTTGTCAGAAGAATGCACGCCTCTAGATAAACTCATATCAAGAAGTTGCAAACAAAAGAATTGTGGGGGGAAAGTAGGTGTATGTATATGTGTGAAAATGCTTTCTTGCAGTTTAGACTAAAGATGGGCAGGAACTGAAATATGAACCAAAATTCATCACTAATCTGGCCGGTTCATGGTTTGCTGACCAGCGGTTCGTCAGAGCCCATTTCTGATGAACCGGGACAAACTTTAGGCTGGATTGTTTGGTTCGTTTTCAGTTCATCACTGCAGACAGCCTGGTGCCGATCAATCAGTTTCCTAGGCAACCGGAGATGAACTTTCTGCAGTAAAGGTCTGCACCCGGCCGCTTTTCAGCTGATGGGAGCAGGATCCCCCATGAGCTGAAAAAAGTGCGGGCATTTGAAAGGAGCAACAGTTCTCTTGCATGCAAGAAAAGTGTTGCTGCTTTCAAATGCTGGCTGGAACTTTATAGCATTTCAGTATATGTTCTGCTTCCCATGTTTGCAGAAGTTTGCTTATTTGCTGGCTTTAAAAGCCAAGAAAGGGCTAAATGGCTGGTTCCCCCTTCCCCTGGGGTATACAACACACACACACACACACACACACTTTCCCCCCCCCCAAAGGTAAGAAAGTGTAGCAATGTTGTAACATTGTAGCATTGCAACATTGTAACATTACTGCACTTTCCTCCTGGCTTTAAAAGCCAGGAAAGGATTAAATAGCTGCTTTCCCCTCCTTCCAAGACATGTTTCAAGCTTTAGGAAAAGAAAAAAACCCAAGCATTTTGCACAGCCCTTTGGAAACAAAGTAGCAGGGAAGCAGCAGCAGCTCAGCTTTCCTTCCTCTGCCTACCTACATACCAAATCTGCCTGTTGAATAAACCTGCTGTTATCTTTTTGAACTTTTTTAAACCTCTAGTGCTATTTCATTTTAAAGAAGACATGGACTTCTGCTTTTCCCTTCTTAATTTTGAGCTGTATATGCCATATATATATACATATTTAAGAGTAGGCTTGCCAGGTCCAGGTTGGGAAATTCCTGGAGATTTGGGGGGTGGAGTCTGTAGAGGGCAGGGTTTGGGGAGGGGAGAGGCCTCAGAATGGTATAATGCCATAGAGTCCACCCTCCAAAGCAGCCGTTTTCTCCAGGGGAACTGATCTTTGTCACCTGGACATCAGTTGTAATTTCAGGAGATCTCCAGCCACCACTTGAAGGCTGATGGCTCTATTTAAGAGTGAGACAAAGGGAATTCTAAGTTACACCCAGATACCAGAGGCTTCCCAGCCCCAGCAAACAACCCCATCCATTTTGGAGGGAAAATCTACCAGAGGGGGGGGCAGGGGTGAGAAGGGCCTTTAAGTTATAGCTTCACTTGCCAGTTTCCATATATTAAGCCTCCATAGGACAGGACATTTTTCTTCAGGCCTGTTGCCAGCACTCTATGTGAAAAAAGCACATACCTGATCAAGCAAGAAGGATGCATCTGTGAAAGCAGTCTTCCTTTTGTTACTGAGAAGAAGCATGCAAAGAGGTGCTGCGTGTAATCAGTGTTCCTCTAGTTACACTGACACATCCAATATCGGGCACTGGTGAGTGTGTTCTCTCTGTTTTTTTAATGTGGAACTGTTCGTACAGCCCAAATATTCAAACAAATGCTGTCTAAGCTGACATGGCCAATCACTGGAGTAGCAGATGGAGAGACACAAATAAATGTTCATGGGCATTTCATTTTAGAAGAGGCCTTTCCAGTTCTCCCTCATATATGTGCAATGCCTCTTCAGTATCTGTTGAGGCCCACGTGTGCAATAACTAATATTAAACTGATTTTTCTTCAGTATGATTAATTCATAGACAATTAACAAAGAATATAGCTGGAGCAAATATGAGACTGGAGCAAATAGTTATATTGTTATTTAGTACATTTTATCCTGCCCTTCTTCCATTTTATTGTCACAACAGCCTTATGAAGTAGATTAGGCTGAGAGAGAGAGAGAGAGAGAGAGAGAGAGGCCCAAGGTTACCTTGTGAGCTTCAAGTAGATTTGAACTTGAGTATCTCAGTTCCTAGTGGGATACTTAGTTTCAAATTCACATGAAGTTCGCTGGATGACCTTAGGTCAATTACTAGGCTGACTTATTAAGGCCTAAAATAAACATGATTCTTACTCCTGTTTTAATTTTTTAAAATTTTATTTATTACATTTTATCCCAGCATTCTTTCAAGGAGCTTGGGGAAGCATAGTTAGCGTCCTTATTTTATCATAACAACAGCCCATGGTCATCCAATGAGCTTTATGGCCAAGTGGGAATTGAAGCTGTGTGCCTTTAATTCAGGTCTGTCTAACCATTATACTATACTTTTGAGAAAGATCACCATCCCAAAGCAACTTTGAATGGTAAAGGAGAAACTTAAACCTTTTTCACCTCTGAACATTCTGTTTGTCTCTTGTTCAAAGTCACTCTATTACTTTTCTGCTGTGAGCTCCCAGTTGAAAGATGGCCAATTGTATCTTGAAGGTGGAAATGCAGCTGATGGGGGTGGGAGATAAGTAGAAAAATAGCAGGAGAGGGAAGGATAAAACAGCCCCCTTTCCTACTCCTGTCCTCTGCTAACATTTTTACTTTTGCTTTAAAAAAAACTGTCAGGAAATATAACACACATTATTGGGTTTCAAAAGCAATGAAATATATTCAGAGACCAAACAGATAGGAACAAAGAGTTCAGGGGAATAACACCGAGACAAAAATCAGAAGACAGGCTTGGTATGCTAGCTGGTTTTACAATTTGGGGTGTGCCTGTCATTTGCCAGGTTCTTATAAAGTAGCAGAGAAAACGATTGGGGTTTTACCCTACATGTCAACAGAGACATGTGAGGAGCAAAGTAAAATGTCCATATGGTATGCAGCTAAGATGCATTTGACAGTTAGGAATCTGTACATTATCATCTACACAGCATATTGTTGTTGCTTGCAATATCACTAATGAGATTCCCATAAGAGTATCACTAGTACAGCAGAGGAAGAATCCTTGGGAAACTCCCCAGTGAGTGAGCTTTTTGTAAATCAAGATTGTGCAGCTTTTCATTTTGTGAGAACTACTGGGTTTCGTGTTAAGACTGATTCAAACATGCAAGGCACACACTATGACAAACTGAAGATCAATTGTGTATGAACACAGCGTAGTGGTGTGCTTGCATGTGTTCCTCCCCCCTCCATCCCTGCACAGAACTTGATACAAAACTTCTCAGCCTGATCAGGCTCAAATTCACCATGACATCTAAATTCAGGTGCCTTTCTGAACTTTGCTAGATTATCAAGGTGTATGTTGGCCTGTGTACTATCCAGGTGAAACAGCTTCTCAAATAGGATCCTTTGATGGTCTTGGCATGGGAAATAATACTTCCAGGGAGAAAACAGTTTGTCATGAAATAGTATGTGCATTTTATGATACTTTATTGACGCATAAGCTTAACAAGAGTTTCCTCCCACCAGTCACATGGAAAAGCTTCCATAATCTACCATGCAGACATAACAATGAATTGGACCTCTATCAAACTGGAAAGTTTTGGATCAACCTCTGTGCATAAAGGGAGGTAGGGGAACCAAAGGATGTTCATGCACAGTTGGGAGTTTGTAGTAGCATTGTGACATTTGAATGCAGCCTTTACATGCCAGCCTCCAATGATGTTTCACTCAATGACTTATAGCTGAAAGTGTGAATTGCCACCACTGTATTGTGTTAAAAGTATAATTTAAGACTTCTAGCCAAAATTAGCTGACATTCCTGCATTGCTTGATCTCTGCTGGCTGTTTCACTCTGTTTCACTCAATGCTACCATAATTGAATAGTGAACATGTGCAGACTTATTCTTCACAACTCTGTTCTGTGATATATGATTATCTTAGCTATGTATGCTTTTTGATTTTTTGGATAAGCTCATTGGGTATTGGGGAGCAGATATAAGGAGTTTTTTTTCAGAATCACACTAAAACAATTTCAACATTTTTTTTAAAATGGCATCATAACATAAAATCCAAAGTATGAACTCTTGAGAAAGTAAGAGTCTTGAGAAATATGTTAGGACTTCAGAAGTATCTATGAACTGGAATCTGAAGTGCATCTGCAGAAAGAAATGCCACTGCGAAGACACAAATCCTAGTCTATCTGTTGATGGCACAGAGTATCCATCATGAGAAGCCAATCCAAGTTACTGCGAGCTAAATTTATGGACTGTTTCCAGCTAGTGCAATGTTTCTTTCAACCTAAATAGAACAATCTCAGACCTTGCCTCCTAACTCACCAATAACAGCAAATATTCCACGAAGATCCAGCAGTCTCTGGAAATTTGCATAATCTTGAAGGAATATTCAAATATGGTGGATTAATATGGAGCTGCATGGGTAAATTTAACTTTTGAATAAGTATCTGCCGATTGTAGGAAGTGAACAAATGCATTTCCTCTCATACATTGTCTTTCCTCTGCAGAGTTTGGGGCAGAGGGTGGAAGTAAGGGACCCTTAATGAATTCTACAAGCCTCAGTTCCTACCGCCAAGCTTGAATAAAATGGAGAGACCGCAATCACCATTCCATAGCTGAAAGATTACAAAAAGCAGGGGCAGGTCCCCTCTAATCCAAGCACCACTTCCCTCTGCAAATATTTACACACATTAAGCATTAGACTTGGACATGGGAACTGTATTCCGTGCTCAGCCATAAAACTCCACAGATGACCATGTCTTAATCACTGTACTTTAGCCTAATCTAATTTTTGTTATAGGATAAAATTAGATAATCCTATGTATAAACTTGAGTGTTTAGCAGAGGAATAAAAATGTGAGTAAAGAAATATCCCTGTAGTAAGGTTGCCAACAACCTGGCAAAATTGCCCTTTCCCTTTAATAGCAACTTAACGTGGAAATGAGCAGGGGAAGCTTTTCAGGGCTCGAGACACAAGTAAATAACATCCCATTAAGCCTCTCTCTATTAAAGTGACAAGACACTTTTTCTCCAGGCTGTTGACATTCTTCCTTGTAGTTATGCACTGTTATATTATATAGACATTAATTAATATTTAATAGTACTGAGGTTTCTTGTTTAAATTTTCTAAGGATAACAGATGTACATTCCTGTGAAATAAGTGAATAAAAAATAAATCAGCACTATCTAACCCAAACTAAGAAACTTTAATTCCAATTTATTCCAATGTCAGTGTTAAACTGTTTACTATACCTCTTACAGGGGAATCAATTAGACTTTAAAATACTGTATTGTGCCAAACAATAATCTAATATATGTACAGCTTCTCTTGCTTGAGCGATATAACTCTATAACACAGTTAATAGGAGTAGTAACAATCAATAGAAGCAGTTGGCAGGTGGTGTTTACTGCTGTGGCTCATTGCATAAAACAAGTGAGGAACCCACAAGGGCTTGTGAGGGCATCTTATTTTTTCTTGTATCCCCTCCCCCACTATTTCCTCTTTCTTTTCCCTGGAAGCCTCCATAGCCCCTTCCCCTGTTCCTGCTTCCTTTTCTCCTTCACATCCACCAGCCAACCTGCCTGTAAACCTACCTGTATCTGCCTCTTTGTCTTCAGCTTTCCATCCTTCCATGTCCATGCACTGAGCTGCCAACTCCAAGTTGCAAAATTCCTGGAGATTTGGGAATGGAGCATGGAGAGGGTGGAGTTTGGGGAGGGGAGGTAGCTCAGCAGGGTATAATTCAATAGAGTCCACTCTTCAAAGCTGCCTTTTTCTCTGGGGGAGCTGATCTGGATTCATGCCATGGTAACATCGAGACTAGACTACTATATTTCAGTCTACATAGGTCTCCCCTCAAAGTCAACTTGGAGACTTCAGCTGTTGCAGAACCATGTAGCTTGTTTATTTCAGGAGCTAGATGGAGCATGCATATCACTCATATTCTGCAGTCACTCCATTAGCTACTCATCAATTACCAGATTCAATTCAAGCTCATGATTATTACATACTATTATGAACAACATGGTGTTATGGGGAAGTCAGCATGGATTTGTTCTCAACAAGTCCTGCCATACCAACCTCATCTTCTTCTATGACTGAGTGACAGGTTGACTGGATTGCAGGAATGCTGTTGATGTAGTTTATCTGCATTTCAGTAAAGCTTTTGACAAGGTTTCTCATCTTTCAAGAATCCAACATTCTGATAAGAGTTTACAAAAAAGAGTCAGATATTTATTAATTTGTTCACTATTGTTCCTGTTGCATTTGTCAAATATATCCAAGGCCTTCTGCTAAAAGGAGAACACCTGGGTTTACAAAATAAAAGAACCCTCTTTCTGTAAGGAATTCAATTTTGTCACTCAGTGCCTGGTACAAATCTAGTAATAAATATTTAGCTGTGAGTATACTGTATATATTGTGTATAAGAAACTGTTTTTGTTTTACAAAACTTAATGGAATTTGATATGTTTAGTAAAATAGGCAAGAGCTTGAAGCTGGGCTGTTTAATTGGTAGAACAAATTAATATGTCTATGCATACAAACAGCCTTTCTTTGGGAGCATATCATGAATCACTTTCTCTAAATCAACCTAAAATCAGTAAAAGGGCTACATGGAAAAATGGATTGTACATAGTAGCCTTTCTTCTTTCTCTCCCTTTCCTATGCAGATGGAGATATGTTGATGTGAAGTTCTAAAAAAAACCCCTCCATTCAGCCAGATGGTTTGTGGTTCCTGAGTCAATTATTCTGGGAAAAGATGAATATTTAGCCAACTTTTTTGTCAAAAACCCAGCAGGCTGAAGACATCTAATTTGCGGGTTCTACATTTTCACAGAGAAAAGCAAAGTATGGGTGCACTTTGAGAATCTAGAGCTTCAGTTTAAAAAAACAGGTTGGATTACATTTATTTATTTCTTCATATCCTACCCACCCATCCTAAAGATGGATTTCAAGGGAAGATTATGCTCAGAAGTGCAGAGTGATGTGACTATATATGAAACACATTATTGTTTTATGAAGTCTGTCATGTCTGCTATATGTGGTTTTCTCAGCCTTGCTAACTAAGGCAGCAGTTCTAACAACAGTTTGGTGTAGTGGTTAAGAGCAGCAGGACTCTAAACTGGACACCTGAGTTTGATTCTGCACTCCTCTACTTGAAGCCAGCTCAGTGACCTTGGGTCAGTCACAGCTCTCTCAGTCCCACCCACCTCACAGAGTGATTGTTGTGGGGATAATAATAACGTACTTTGTAAATTGCTCTCAATGTGGCACTAATCTGTCCTGAAGATCAGTGTGTGTATAAGCACAAGGTTATTATTATTATAACACTTACCTGGGAGTAAGCCCCACTTACTTCCAAGGAGATCTGCTTAGAAGTGCTCTTAACTGGAGACAGACGATAATGAACTTACACATGCAAAATGTGCTCTACCACTAAGCTTCAATTCCACTTATTACAAGGAAATCTTTGATCCCACATCAGTTTAAATACTGTGCTTTTGTCATGTTATGTATTATTGTCATTGTTATTAGTTGGGGTGAGCAAGAAACCAGGTGACAGTAACTATTCTGGGCAACTACTCATAATAGCCATTTAATGCTGATTGCATAGAAAAGGTTGGTGTCATCATACCTCCCTTGCTTCCCTCTCCCCCCACTGCTGCTCTTTGCAATCCTAGGTAGTTATCTCCAGTCATCAAACAGTTAGGATTTCATGACAACAGCGAGAGATGGTGCCTGTAATTTTAATACTTCAAAGCCTTGGGTTAACTGCAGCAGCTAAGCCTCCTGCTCCATGCCACACTCATTCCCTGCCTCCAATGGCCAGTAGATTGCCAATCACAGCAGGCGGTCATCACTGCTGTTAGATTAGTCCAGACCAAGTGTTGTGCTGCCTGTGCCTCTGGGGCTCATGTCAGCTTCCTGCTGGCTGCTAGTGGCCCTCCATGGCAGCAACCCACTAGGAACTCCCATTAAGGCAAAAGGTTCATCTGCCTCTTAGAGGGAAGTGGTAGGAAATGCAGCAGGCACACATTTGCTTATTTATACAACTTTTCAGGACTGGATATTTATTTTTTAAAAATATTTAAATATCCACCTTTCTTCAGGGCAGGTAACAACAATATAAAAACAATATAAATAATTTAATGAAAACACATTAAAAACAACAATTAAAATGACTTTGCCTCACCAGGGTTTTCCCCCTTTGCCCAGGTTCAGTTAGGGTTGCCAAGCTCCAGGCAAGGCCTGGAGTTCCCAACATTATAACATATCTGCAGACTCTAATTCTACTGGAGAAAACAGCAGCTCTGGATGGTGAACGCTATGGCATCATATCTCTGGTAAGCTTCCTCCCACCTTTAAATTCTGCTCTAACCAGGCTCTGCCTCCAACTCTTCAGGAATTTTCCAACCCAGAGTTGGCAACCCTAGGTTGCTCTAGGCTTTCTAGTTACCTGCTGATGGTAGGCAATCTCCTGGGAGTTTGCCCTGTTGCCTGCTGATCGCTGCAATCAGCAGGAGACTGGTGATTGCCCATCAGGGCCATTGCCCATTGCCTGGCAACCTGGCAAAGTGTACACTAGGCACGCTGCAGGTGTGGCAAGACAACATCGCTTCCAAAAGTTACATTGTCTAGCCAGCTGTGGCCATGCTCCTGTGCTTCACTGGGGCCAATTTTGGCCCCAAACAAGCTGAATTTGCCCCCCCTACACAAAGTGTGGGAGCATGGCTGGTATTATGACATCATTTCACAGAAGTGGCATCATTGCACAAGCACTGGGAGCACATGTGTACTTTGTGTGCATATGAAAAGAATATGCCTGGGAAGCATGAGGTAAGTGTCAGGTCCCCCCTCCCACTGGGAGGATATAGGGACTGGACAATGTAGGCTGCTTCCAAATGCTCTCTGGAACATGCATCCTTACCATAAAGCTAGGAAGGGTAGGATCCCCCCTGGCCTTTTCTGGGAGGCTATTTCAGAGGCATGGAGGAGCCACTGAAAATGCCTGAGCATAGATCATGGCAGAACCTGCCTTAGACAATGGGGGATTGATAATAGACCTTGCTGGGAAGATTGGTGCTGCTACACAGGACATGCAGAGAGAGGGAGGAGGACAGGGGAAAAAATCTCAGAGCACTGAAAGCTGATACAGGTACCATCTCTGCACAAGAACATGGCAACATGGCTTATGATAAAATCTGCCTTGTTGAGCTCAACATGTTAGATTAATGAGGCCCAGCAGATTCAAACACACTGTTGGCACCTAGCAAAAAAAAAGTCTTTGTTTTGTGATATTTTGAATGATGCTTTACTTCTGTATGATCATTAAAACAGTTTGTTATTTTTCTTGCAGCCAAGTGATATATACCTTCAGAAGGTATCTAAACTAGACATGGGCATGAATGGAAAAAAAACACCCGAACACCCTGTTCGGTGCCATCCATGAACAACGAACATGAACTGTTCCTGGACATGTTCATTGTTCGTTGTTCATGGGGGCCAGAACCACCCCACCCCACTTAGCCCCCCTCCCCTCAAATCCACTTACCTGGCCCTTTAAAGATCCTTTTAAACTATCAGCTGGCAGGTGGCAGGGGGGGAATTCCCCCTGCTGACTGCCTGCTGATAGTTTAAAGGGCCGGGAGAGCAGTCCCACAGCCAGGCTGCCTGCCCAGTGTGAGAGAGGTGGGGAGATTCTCTCCGTCCCTCTCACACCCAGGAGAATCTTTCCAATGTCCAATACCTACCAAATTTGCAGGGGATATAGTCGTCACTGTCATCTGAAGGCCCCACCCCCCAGTTTCAGAGAGATTGCACCCCAGAAAAGCATGATCCATGGCCCTCCCCCTTTAGTCCTCACTGTCCTCTGAAGAACCCTCCAGTTTCAGAGAGATTGCACCCCAGGAAAGGCATGATCCATGGCTCTCCCTCATTAGTCCTCACTGTCCCCTGAAGACCCCCCCCCCAGTTTCAGAGATATTGCACCCCAGGAAAGGCATGATCCATGTGCCCCCCCTTTGCTGTCATTTTCTGTTCACAGTGACAAAAACGGTACTGCCTGTTGGAAGGCAGCTACTTTGAGGGGTTACAAACTCCCTTTCCCAATGTCCAGTACCCTCCAAATTTGCAGAGGACATAGTCCTCGCTGTCCTCTGAAGAACTCCCAAGTTTCAGAGAGATTGCACCCCAGAAAAGACATGATCCATGGGTCCTTCCCTTCGTTGTCATTTTCTGTTCACAGTGGCAAAAACGGGACTCTCTGATGGAAGCTACTTTGAGGGGTTACAAATTGACCTTCTCAATGTCCAATACTCACCAAATTTGCAGGGGACACAGTCCTCACTGTCCTCCGAAGACCCCCCAAGATTGCACTCTGGGAAAGGCATGATTCATGTGTGTCCCCCCTTTGCTGTCATTTTCTGTTCACAGTGGCAAAAACGGAACTGCCTGTTGGAAGGCAGCTACTTTGAGGGGTTACAAACTCCCCTTCCCAATGTCCAGTACCCACCAAATTTGCAGGGGACATAGTCTTCACAGTCCTCTGAAGACCCCCCCCCCAAGTTTCAAAGAGATTGCACCCCGGAAAAGGCATGATCCATGTGTCCCCCCCCCGCTGTTATTTTCTGTTAACAGTGGCAAAACCGAAGTGCCTGTTGGAAGGCAGCTACTTTGAGGGGTTAGAAACTCCTCTTCCCAATGTCCAATACCCATCAAATTTTCAGGGGACATAGTCCTCACTGCCCTCCAAAGACCTCCCAAATTACAGAGAGATTGCGCCCCAGGAAAGGCATGATCCATGGGTCCTTCCCTTTGTTGTCATTTTCTGTTCACAGTGGCAAAAACGGGACTCTCTGGTGGAAGCTACTTTGAGGGGTTACACACTGACCTTCCCAATGTCCAATACCCAGCAAATTTGCAGGGGACATAATCCTCGCTGTCCTCCAAAGACCCCCCCAAGATTGCACTCTGGGAGAGGCTTGATGCATGGGTCTCCCCCTTGTCATTTTCTCTTCCCAGTGGCAAAAACGAGACTCTCTGCTGCAAGTACTTTGAAGGGTTAAAGCCAGACGGAAAGCCAGAAGGAGTTCAGACAGAGTTCAGTCCCTCCCTCTGGTTGCCAAGGGGATTAATTGCAGCAGGCGCCAGACTGTCTGGGTTGTTGAATGGCTGCCGAAGGCAACAAACAAGGCTTTTAACAACCACCTGTTTTTTTAGGATGGGGCATCACGCTTGCTCGCGAACAGCAGATTGGGCTGTTCATGGGTTTTTTCTGTTTGTAATGCTGTTCGTGCCCATGTCTAATTTAAACTAACAGTCTGGGCTACATGGAAGTAGTTTTACACAATAATAATTTTAACCACTAGATGGCTTATTCCCAAAGGTATTTTTAAACATAATGTATTACACCATTTCTATGTAGCTCAGCCAAAGTTGAAAACAAAGATAGGTTTATCCATTAACTAGGATCAGAACCTGTTTTTTTTTTAAAAAACAGGCCATAGAAAACCCAGGACTGCTGGGCTAGCTGTGGATCCCTTTGGAGGGGTGGTCAGGCTCACCTGGCCATCCCGCTCAGGGGTCATTTTTTTAAAAAAAAAGCTGCAGGAATTCATTAGCATAACTCATTAGCATATGCCACATCCCTTGCCATCACCAGAAGTGTGTCATCGGCATAACTGATTTGCATATGCCACACCCCCTGACATCACCTGTCCTGGCTGTTTTGGACCCAATCCTGGCCATTCAGGGCCAAAATTGGGCCCAAAATGGCAAAAAGGGGCTGAAATGGGGCAAAAAGGGGCAAAAATTGTCAGAACTGGGCCACTGCTGAGCAGGAGAGTGATAAACCACCCATCAGAGGCCCGATCCTGGCCGTTTTGGGAGCAATCCTGGCTGTTTTGGGCCCGATCCTGGCCATTTTGTTCCTGAATTGGACCCAGGATCAGACAGGCTTTCTCTCTAAGAGACAATTGAGAAATAATATTAGAATTGCTCTAAACTTATTAGAATATTATGCGGTGCACCTGGAAAAACAGATAGCGATGATATTCTTAGATGTTGAAAAAGCATTTGATAATGTTAATTGGCAATTTTTTATTGAACAGATGAAAGAAATGGACTTTGGAATGAAATTTATAAAATCAATTGAAGGTATACATAAGAAACAGAATGCAAAAATAATTTTGAATGATGACTTGACAGACTCAATCTCAATAGAAAAAGGGGCAAGACAAGGTTGTCCACTCTCACCATTAATATTTATTTATTTGCAAGAAATACTGGCAATAGCTATAAGGAAAGACCCTCTGTGCAATCAGTTCTTCTATGGGGAGGTAAGGTGTTGGCCTCTTCTTCGGTGAAATCTTGTAAATAGGCTCTGTACTGTTTGGGTATTTGGTCAATTTCCTCCTGGGTCAGGAGGGCTTGTTCTATAAGGGTAGGATTCTTACCCCAATTCTGGTCCCAACAATGAGACTTGCAAGTATCTGTTTTGAAGGTGACGCTTCCAGCTGCCCATTGATACTAATCTCCAAAAGGGATTCATCCAACCAGCGAACAGCCCTCATGCTGCTCCAGTACTGTTTGTTAAAAAAAAGGATGGGGGATTGAGACTGTGCACAGACTTCAGAGGACTTAATGCAGTCTCCTCCACAAACGCCTATCCCATTCCTCTCATCAGGGATCTACTCAACGTCGTGGCCCAAGGTAAGATCTTCACAAAATTGGACTTAAAAGATGCTTATTTCCACGTTCGTATACAAGAGGGGGATGAGTGGAAAACCGCGTTCAATACGCCATTGGGACAGTATGAATATTTAGTTATGCCTTTTGGCTTGTCCGGGGCCCCTTCAGTTTTCATGTCCATGATCAATGAAGTATTGCACAAGTTCTTGTACAAGGGAGTAGTTGTTTACCTAGATGATGTGTTAATTTACTCTGATTCTGAAGAAGAACATGTTCGCCTAGTGCAGCAAGTATTAACTACCCTCATGTGTAATAATTTACCCATCAAACTGTCTAAATGTGAATTCCACAAAGCAGAACTTACCTATTTGGGATATTGCATCTCAAAAGATGGGTTAAAAATGGATCCGGGCAAAGTAAAAGCTGTTCAAGACTGGCAAACCCCCACAACTCGTAAAGAACTGCAATCCTTCCTAGGGTTTGCCAATTTCTATAGAGAATTTATACAAAACTTTGCCCAAATAACTCTCCCCCTTACTGAACTTCTAAAAACAAAAGATAAAGGGGAGCAAGCTAAAAAACCAAAAGCTAAACTGAATTGGACGCCACAATGTCAATTAGCCTTTAATCAATTAAAGCAGCAATTTGTATCCGAACCAGTGCTGCAGCACCCCAATGAAAATCACCCGTTCATAGTGCAAGTGGACACCAGCGATATGGCGATTGGAGGCGTCCTTCTCCAGCGGGGAACAGACAATATCCTCAAACCCTGTGCATACCTCTCCCGTAAATTTACTGAAGCAGAAAGAAATTGGAATGTGTGGGAGAAGGAGGCATTTGCTGTAAAGGCTGCGCTCTCCACTTGGAGGCATTGGCTAGAAGGGGCGCGTCATCCGTTTGAAGTTTGGACGGATCATAAAAATTTAGAAGCGTTACGCAGTCCTCGGAGACTCAATGCCAAACAGTTAAGATGGGCGGAATACTTTTCAAAATTCCACTTCACCCTCAAATTTCTGCCAGGCAAAACCAATTTCCTAGCGGATGCCCATTTGCGCATGCCCCAACATAAAAGCAAGCGGGAGGAGACAATAGATACAGTGTTTTCGCCTACCCAACTAGGGTGTGTGGTTACTACGTGCAGTCGCACAGCGCAACCTCCTCAGGCAGACAATGGGTGGAGACAAAAACTGCAAAACGAAGTCGAGAAGGAGGGGGATAATATACCCAAAGACAAATTAATTCAATCCGAACAGGGGGAATGGCTGTGGGGTAATCGATTCTATGTACCAAAGACTTTGGGAAAAGAAGTACTACACCGCTGTCATGATGCCCCAACAGTTGGCCATTACAGATATTTAAAAACTCTTCATCTGGTTCAGAGGCAATTTTGGTGGCCAGGCATGCGCAAAGACATTTCACAATATGTAGCTTCATGCCCCATTTGCCTCAGCGCCAAAACGCGTAAGGGCAAACCTCCTGGACTTTTACAACCCCTTGAAACTCCAAGTAGACCGTGGGAAGTTATTTCTATGGATTTCATCACAGATCTTCCCCCCTCCAAAAATCACACCTGCATTTTAGTAGTCGTGGATCTGTTTTCTAAGCAAGCCCATTTCATCCCTTGCACTACAATGCCTTCGGCAAAAAGATTGGCGGATATTTTTCTGAAATACATTGTAAAACTCCATTCTTTTCCATCTAAGGTAATATCCAACCGTGGCGGACAATTCGTTGCCAACTTCTGGCGGGAGCTTATGCAACTAATGGGAATTGAGCAAGGCTTAAGTTCCGCACATCATCCACAAACCGACGGACAGTCCGAAAAAACTAATAAATTATTAGAACAGTTTCTCCGTTGCTATATCAATTTCCAACAAGACAATTGGATAGATTTATTGCCCTTAGCTGAATTTTCTTACAACAATAGTGTACATGCATCTACCGGAGAAACACCCTTCAAAGTAGTGTATGGATACCATTTTAAACTGTTTCCTTTTGAAGCGCTTCCCCCTGCAACAGCCTCCCATGATGTTTCAGAATGGTGGGGGGAGGCAGCTCAGCAATGGACTCTTATTCAACAGCATCTTAACAAAGCTAAGCAGGACTATAAAAAATACGCTGATCGCCATCGTGCGGCCGATTGGGAATTACACCCTGGAGACCTCGTTTATTTGTCTACAAAGAATTTGAAAGTCGCCCAAACCAGCCGTAAATTAGCACTGAAATACCTGGGACCATTTCCAATCCGTAAAATCATCAATAAAGTGACAGTAGCACTCGATTTGCCAAAAAACCTTCGCCATGTCCATCCGACTTTCCACATCAGCTTACTGAAAAGAGTCCCTCCAGCAGACCAATGGCACACCCGTGCTCCTCCACTCTGATTGATGATCAAGTCCATTATGAAGTACAGCAAATTTTGGACTCTAAAATCAAGTGTAATAGACTCTTTTACCTCATCAGGTGGAAGGACTTTGATTCTGGGTTTGATGAGTGGGTGGAGGATATTCATGTTCATGCCCCTAGATTGATTAAATCCTTTCACAATCTCTACTCTCTCAAACCAGGGGGAAGGACATTTTAGAGGGGGCAGAAATGTCAGGTCTGACATATGTTTCTTATGTATTCTAACCAGAGAGACTCCATTTTAATCCTGTCAGTGTTTCAAGCTCTTCTTTTGCAGGTGACAAGCAGTCCAGCAGCACTATCTCAAAGAAGAGGAATGTTTTGACTACAGCCCTTCCAGCCTTGGGAAAGTTTCATTCTCTCAGCTTCAAGCCGCATGTATTTGGTGTTTCAAGCCAAATTAACCAAATTAACCAAATACCTCTTCTTCGGTGAAAGCTTGTAAATAGGCTCTGTACTGTTTGGGTATTTGGTTAATTTCCTCCTGGGTCAGGAGGGTTTGTTCTATAAGGGTAGGATTTTTACCCCAATTCTGGTCCCAACGATGAGACTTGCAAGTATCTGTTTTGAAGGTGACGCTTCCAGCTGCCCAATTAATGTCCGGGTTGTGATCCCACAACCATCTGCTTCCCAAAATTAATGGGTATTTTGCTGTAGAGCTAATTACAAATGATCTTGTCTCCCAGTGTTGTCCCATACCTGTAATGACTGGTACTGTTTCGGTAGTGACTGGATTCATATTAGTGCCATCCATTTGTTCAAAAATGACTGGATTCTCAAGTTCTCTTATTGGGAGCACTAATCCATTCACTAAAGCTGGTGCAATTATATCTCTGGAGCATCCAGAGTCGATGAGCGCTTGCACCCGAATATGAGTCTGTCTTTCAGGATTAACTAATGTAACAGGCATGAATAGTATGGACCCTTGAGGTCTATCCACTATGGGAACTGACTGAGTGTTGATCTGCCGTTTGGGTCCGCTTATGACAGATCCATTGGTTTCCCGAACTGGGACTTTCAGGCGCTTCTTCGCCGATTAAAGCGGTTGGGTCAAAGTCCATAACTTCCTCCAGCTCTAATCCCTTTTCGGGAGGATTTCTTCTGAACGTACCTCTCCCTCGTGAAGTTCGCGGAGCGGGCGTTGGGCGAGATGGCTGAGAAAGGGTGGTAGGGGCTGGACGCCTTGGCGGAAACGGAGTTCTTTGCACAGGCCGGAAGGGACATTGCGCTGCAAAGTGGCCGCTTTGACCACACTGTAGACACAATCCTTGTTGCCATCTAGCATCTCTCGCTCCTCTAGTTGCGTATCCTGCCCCTCTGCCCCCTCTGACGATTATGGAGGTTCGCCGGTGGCCGCCCGATTGCTGTTGCTCAACCAGGCGCACTTCTTGCATCTAGTTTTCTACTTCACAAGCCAATTGAATCCAACCCAAGAGTGTGGGGGGATTATCTTGCATAAGGGCTCGATCTAACAGTCTGGGATTCATGCCTTGTTTAAACATGATTATTTTGGTGGATTCCTCACACCTTGGGCATTTGGCAGCTAGCTGTCGGAATTTTGTAACATAGTCTCTAGCTGACATGCTACCTTGCCTGATCGATTGTAATTCCGTTTGGGCTCTACTCTCTTCTAGTGGGTCTTCGTATTGTGCTCAGAGTGCATTTACTAACCCTTGTGGGGAATCTAATTCTAGAGCCCCCAAGTCGTATAATGCTACATTCCATTCCATGGCTTTTCCTTGCAATCGGGATCCAAAATGCTCGATTTGACTAGCTTCGTCTTCGAACAAGTGTCCCCAACGATTAAAAAATTGCAAGCCTTGTACTAGAAAAAATCCCAACTTCGAGGGATCCCCATCGAAAGTAGCTTCCAACTTCACGCATCCCATTGGTAACTCCTGAGGTCTGGGAGCTGGTGCTGGGAGTGGGTAATATGGTACCGGCACCAATTCCTGCCTTGGCTGCCAGTCAGGTTGGCGCGGGAGCGGTTGCCTTGGTGGGAATTGGGGCCTTGGCGGCGGGATCCCTTGGGGTCTCGGTATAGTAGGCGCTTAGCGGTCGTGGAGCTGGAGGGCCTTGAGGAGGCGGACCTCTTGGTCTAAACGGCGGAGGGAGCCTAGGCCCTGGAAACCGTGGCTGCCCCCGTGGCGGCGGCGGGAGTATCGGAGCCTCCTCTTGCGGCTGTATCGGGCGGACCGGTAGCTCCTGCGGCTGTTCTTGTGGTTGCTCTGCCGGCAATTCTTGGGGTTGCTCCTGCGGTTGTTCTTGGGGCTGCTCCTGCGGTAGCCCTGGAGGCTGTTCTAACGGTGCCTCTTCCTCATCATCTCGAGGTCCTCCCGGCTCCTCCAGGGGAAGTTCCTCTGGTCTCTCATCTGCCGCCCCCTGGGGTTGGTCCGGTGGTTGTACTGGCTGTTGCTGGTCGTCAAGAAGTATTAGCGGTTGTCCCCTCAGGACCATAGCTTGCAGGGCAGCCAGATTTTGTTCTACAACTCGGCTTGAAGCACTTGTCAGTTGGGCTGGGGCTTCCTCAGATTCCCCTACAACAAGTACGGAGAGTAGATGAACCGCATGTGCTAAGCTCTCCTCCATAGTACAGAGTCTTTCTTCTAGTATTTGTACCCGTTCTGGGGCTGCCGTCACCCCCGATTCGGCATACTCTTGGGGAGCTTCTCTGGGAACTTGTGTAGTTTCCATATACTCTGTATAAGACGCTGTAGCTCGAGGCTAAGGCTGAATTTCTCCCATGCCCTGAGCCTCGTTACCTTGTTCTATTTCCGATCTCCCCGCCAATATTCCTTTGGCCAATCCAGTTACCGCCGAAATTCCAGCATCAACTGCCAAAGTTCGGCTTTGTAATTGTATCCAACTCTGTTCGGTTGGCTCGCGTTGCCCCATCCACGGGGTACTCTCTGCATAATCCCAACTCATTATGTCGCGACGGGAGGTTTCCCACATCTGGGTACTTTCTGCAGCTCTTCGATTCCACTCGAGTTGATTGGCTTCTCGATTCCAGTGATACCACGGTTGGCTACCTGGATGCTCGGGGATAGAGCCGATACTTCGTTTCCCGTCCATTTGCGACGTGGTAAACACTGCGTTTGTCCTCCTTTCCCTCGTGTCACACGGCCTCGAGCCCCACTGCCTCGGCGTAGGCAGGGATATCAGAGGTTCTGCTGCCGCTCTGGGCCTACCTTCGGCTCTATCAGGTGCGAGGGTAATCAGCTCAGTACATCTGGGCTCCGCTCCTCCTTGGACGGGTGCCGTAGGTTCCAGTCCTTCTGAACCAGGGGAGGCGTAAGGATCAAACAAAGGGTCCCTGTTGGGAGCGCCCTTGGAATCCGCCTGCTCCGGTTTAGGCATTGGAACAGATGTGATTCGTAACAAAATGTCAGACTGTGGCTTATTAAAAGTTGCAATCCAGACTATCTCTTGCAATTAGACATGAGTCCATTGGTTTCAAAAGACTTTACTGAATATAAGCAACCGTTATAGTCCACTGGCCAAGATTCAATATCTTGGCTGGTACACGGATGTTGTTATGAATGAAGGTAAAAGTTAGGATACAGAATAGCATAGCCCAGCAAATCCCATTCTCCCCCCACAGTTCTCAAAACACGCGGCTTGAAGCTGAGAGAATAAAACTTTCCCAAGGCTGGAAGGGCTGTAGTCAAAACATTCCTCTTCTTTGAGATAGTGCTGCTGGACTGCTTGTCACCTGCAAAAGAAGAGCTTGAAACACTGACAGGATTAAAATGGAGTCTCTCTGGTTAGAATACATAAGAAACATATGTCAGACTTGACACTGGAAATGTAAGAAATGTAAAGGGACATTCTTTCATATGTGGTGGTCCTGTAAAGAGTTGCATATATACTGGATAATGGTACACAAACTAATACAAACTATTTTGCAGATATCATTTCCCCTCAAACCAGAAACTTTTTTATTAAATTGTATGCCGGATATGAGCAAGGAGCAAAGACATTTGACAATTCATATAGTAATGGCGGCTAGAATTTTATTAGTGACTTACTGGAAACAACAAAGAATTCCACAAAAAGAATAGTGAAAGTAATGGAAACTGCGGAAATGGACAAATTAACTTCGCTAATGAAAGGACAAATGGAAGAAGGTCTTTCCGCACCATGGGATCCCTTCTACAAATGCATGACAAATAAATATAATGATTAAATGTAATATGATACTACGGGTAATAGTATACGATACAATAGAATTCACAGTTAATGATGTAGTAGGACGAAATACAGGAGACGAACAACCAGATAATGGATATAGGCAAGCATAATGATAACTGTCTCATGTCTTTTCTACATATATGTGAAAAACAATAAAAAATTTTTTTAAAAAAAACCAAAATGGCTGAAAGGGCCCCCAAATGGCCAGGGGCCCAGAAAGGCGGGATTCAGCTGCTGCCAGACGGGGGAGTGTTCCCCCACCTGACGATGGCCCAATCAGGGCTGTTTTAGACCCAATTCGGGATGAAACAGCACGATCCAGGCCGAAATGGGCCCAAAATGGCTCAAAATGGCCAAAATGGCTGGGATCGGGTCGGTGGTGGGCAAAGGAGGCTTCCCCCACCAGGTACCAAACAAATTCTGGCAGTTTTGGCCCTGATTCCACCTGAAACAGGCTCCAAATGGCCAAAAAATGGCCATTTGGGGCCAGTTTGGGCCCAGATCAGGGCCAAAATGGCACAGATTGGGCCGGTGCTGGTCAGTGGAGAGTTCCTCCTCCTGGCACCAACCCGATCCAGGCTGTTTTGGCCCTGATTCAGGCTGTTTTGGCCCCAATCCAGGCCAAAATGGGCCCAAAGTGGACATTTTGCGCCCATTTGGGCCTGGATCGAGGCCGAAATGACCCGGATAGGGTCGGTGACAGGCAGGTGATACTCCTGCCCAGCACCACCCCTATCTGGACCATTTCAACCCTGATCCGGGCCATTTCGGCCCCAATCCCAGCTGAAATGGGCCCAAAGCGGCCCAAAGTGGCCATTTTGGCCTGTTTTGGGGACGGATTGAGGCTGAAACGGCCCAGAGTGGGTCTGTTGTAGGCCTGGCACTGACCCAATCCAGGACGTTTTGGCTCCAATCCGGGCTGTTTCGACCCCAATCTGGGCTTTTTTTGGCTCCGATCCAGGCCGAAACAGGCCAAAAATGGCCAAAAATTGCCATTTTGGGCCCATTTGGGCTTGGATTGGATTGAAACAGTAGGGACTGGGTTGGTGCCGGGCAAGAGAGGGTTCCCCCACCCAGCACCGATCCAATCTGGGCCGTTTCAGCCCATATCTGGGCCATTTTGCCCCCCATCCAGGACAAAATGGGCCCAGAATGGCTGAAAATCAGGTGGGTGGGGCCACTGAACAAGTAACCTCTTTGGAGAACTGCTGGAATGGTGTTCTGGTGCGTTGCCCCTTGAAATGAGCCCTGATCGCGCTGTAGCAGCACCCTCTGGAGGCTACATTGGCCACAACACACTTTTTATCCTGGTGCTCCTGCACAGGCACACCACTCTAAAAGTGTGTTGTTGCCAATACAATTTGCCTTTTATATAGAAAGATGTGAGAAAGAAAATGTGGCTGCTCTTCAAAATCACTGTGTCAGTCACAGAATGTCTCAGTCTAAAAGACACAGGTGTACAACAGGTCTAGTGATGAATTAACAGATACTTCTCTGGTCCTCAAGGTTGTAGCCTGTATCTGGCATCATCCTCAGGATGGATGAGAGTGTAACTGAGTGCCAAAGTACATATTACAGATCTTCTGTCATCATTGTTAACTTTAAGAAGCACTGGTGGTGTGGAAGCCTTTGGCTAAAGTCTTGGTACTGGGGAAAATGGGGATTTAACCCTTTACTTGTGCACTGTTTTCCTGATAGAAATTGTTCCCCAGAGTTGTTACAGGTCACAGTAGGGAAGAATACAACACAAGAAGGCACAAAACTGACATTTTACGTCTGACTGTGAATTTATAATTAATGAAATATAAACATAGGTAGGGCAGTCTAATCATAGCAAACTAATCACCCGTTGACTATTCAAACTTAATTATTCAAACCTTAATTTGCAAATGGATTCAACTGAAGAGCATGTTGCTAAGAATAAGAGAGAACATTAACCCCTGTCAGTGCTATCTGAACCAGAGATATGCCTTTCTAAGCACACTGAAGTCAATGGGCTTAAGAGACGTTTTACCCTGCTTTGGATGGCACTGCTAGGCTGCAATCCTAAGGACATTTTCCTGGGAGTAAACTCCTATTGAATAATATGGGGCTTACTTCCAAGTAAACTTGCACAGGATTGCTTCCAAAGTGTGCATTTCTGTGACAAAGACAGCCACACAGAAAACACTACACTAGAAATTTTAGGTTCAGAGTCATTCTAATTTGGAAAAATAATGAATTGAGAATGTCAAATGATTTAGCTCAAATTACAGGTAATATGCATCCAAAACAGGATTGGAAAAGTGAGAGATATTTGCTCAGTCATATGTTGTATATGTAATTGAAAATACATATAAAAGGAAGTCAAAGTCCTATGAAATACATGTGAAGTCATCATGTGATGACATTCACTGCCTACCTTTATATGTGTGTCCATATGCCATCAAATTGCGACTTGTTTGATCCAATAGCATGAGCCAGCAATTTCAAATACCAGAGAGCAGGCTTAAAATAGTATTACCATTATGAACCTTCAGTGCCACTTCAGAATGCATCTCATGCAATTGGTTTTTGTACAATGTTCTTAGCAAAACCAGAGCTCTTAAGTATGTGAGCTGATTTTTCATATTGTTGGATCCAGGAGTTCATCTCAATCCTTTTGCCAGCTTCCTTTCTTAGAAGACAGTCTGGAGAGTATGAACTGCGGTCTGTGACATGGCAGGTCAAACAGGCAGGACAAACAATGTAATAACAGTCTAATATTTCTAAGCTCTATACATTCCTGATGTCTGTCCCAGGCGGAACTCAAAATGCATATTATATTCTGTACCATGTGCCAAACTGCCAAAAACCATTCATAGAAGCATACTTATCTGAGCTGTAGCACATTACAAAAAAATTGTCAGGACAATATGCAATCTGGTGCTGAAAAAGAAGACTGGGGGAATTTTCTGGCCAGAGATGAGGAAGTCTAGTCCCTGCTGAACTTTTACAACTGATAAAGAGGACGTCTGCTGGCAGTGTTCATTTTTTACTGGGCCATCTGCATCTAGTCAAGGATAACTTGACTTTTGGCAAAAGCCATTTATCAAAATGATCCCTGCACAACTTTCTCTTGAGGAGTAAAACAACACCGAGATGGTTAATATACTTCTCCTGGTGCAGAAGGTCAATGCTGGCATAAACAAACCAGTGTCATAGTAACACACAGAAGCATTGAAGTTTCCCCAAGTGTTTACATGGCTGATGCTCCATTTCTTTTTATCAGTGGTTGTTATCATTTATTTAGCTGTGCTTCAGCTGCTCCATAAATCATTATAACAGTGTTTTTTATTTTTGTAATTTTTGTCATCTCTCTTATCAGGTTTTATCACCTGTTTGTGTACACTGCATTTGCTGCTACTCTGCTGCATCTGATTAAAGTTGTGTTAAAACTCATGCAGAATTTGAAACTCCAAGTTCAAATGAACAACTGGCATTGTCTTGTATATTTTGCACAAATCAGGTTACTGTTTGAACAAATAATTTCTGTGAGTTAAAGATGTCATCCTTATTTACTTCTTTGATTTATTTGCCCAAACCCTCCTTTTTCATTTGGCAGCTGTAGATTTGAGTGGCAATGAAATTATGACACAAAGAAAGATTGTTGTTATAGGTATACAAATCAAGCTGTTCAGGCAAAACGTTCTTACATTAAAAACTTGTATTATGCAGCACTTCTATGAACTCTGAGAAAAGTATGAAAGAAATACTGTTGCAAAATGTAACTCTAGATTCAGTGCCAAGGCCACATTGAAAATGGAACGGGGAATAGGGATTGCACATGATACAGCAACCTCATTGAAGCTAAGCAGAGCTGGGTCTGGTGAGCACATAAGACGACTGCCCATGTATGCTGTTCTGAGAACCATTATGGAAGAAGAGTGAGATATAATAAATGAGATACATAAATTGAAGTGAAAAAGTGTCTGCTGTTCGGATGCTTCAGTTTATGTTTTCTAGTAATCTGTCCTAGGAAAAGATCTGCAAACTTTAATGCATTTATAATGTTACATTTTATCAGCTAAGTCATTATTTGATTTGCATTTAGGAATTAATAACATTTTAGTTCAGCTATTTTAATCAATACTAATGGTACTGATAGAGAGCCAAACACCTTTCCAGATCTTAATTGTTCCATCAAATTATGAAGTGCAGCTTGATTCAGATTCCATTGATTCAGCAGGGACAAATGTATGATTCAAGTTTTTTTTCTCCTTGAAACTGCATGATAATTTGTGGGAATTAGCAACTTGATAAGATAACAAGGGTAGACTATGTGCTTGTAAATCTACCAAGCACAATTTGCAGTATTGTTGAATTCTTTGAGATGTGTTGTGAACATGAATTACCATTAAGGGATTAGACCTTTACTGAACTGAGTGGCTACAAAGAATTGAGGTTTACTAAATCACTAGAGTACTAGGTCATTATCACTATATTCACTTGAGACAGTCAACATCTGTGTCCATATGCATAGCAAGTAAATTGGATTGTACAGAGTTTATGCCAAAGGTGAACAAATTCAAATGCTGAACCAATGGCTCTTTAAGTTCTCAAACTTCCAGGTCATACACCAATCTCCTCCTCCCCTTTTCTGGCATGAAAAATATTTTCATTGCTGTTAGTATCAGCATAGTTTGGTCTTTGTAATCTATTTCTAGTCTCTTTCCTGCTTCTAAACTGTCCTAACTTTATACTTTCTTGGAAACTGAGATAACATTTGCAAATTAAAAAAAAATCCAGCATGTCAGAGGATTTTCCATCCAGTATAGTCTGTCATTGCACAGCAAAATCCTAGTTACATTTTTTATATATGCCTAATTTATTTACTGTCTGATTTTCTTTAGGTCTGATAAAGGATATTTCCGCATGCCTGGACTATTTAAATGTTATTGTTTAGAACAAGTCCTTTTTGGAAAAAGAGACTTCTTTTGTGTTTTGAAAAATCTGTTTCCCAAAGAAAGTGAAAAGTAAGTTTAAATAATCTTTACATAGAAAGTAGATATGTCTCTTTCCATTCAATAGTCATAAAGAATGTTTCCCCTACTGGGGCCGATTTACATTACGGATAAGTGCTTGAGGGGAGGAGGTCAACCCTCTCTTGCCGAGCACCACAGTACCCATCCAAATAGGGAGCTTCATAGCAGAAGTTTGAAGAGATGGAAGATGCAGTCATGGATCTTCAACTTCTTGCCTAGCTTGGCCTTTAAACTCTGATGAAAGATGTTAGCTCCATATATGACCTTCCTATATGGCTGCCAAGTCCCCCACCATGGCAGGGGATCCCTGCCCCCCACTACTGCTCACTGCCCAGTGGGGAGGGGGGAGAAAGGTGAGCAGAGACAGACTGGGAGCAGGCATAATGTATCACTTCTGGTTTAAACCAGAACCTATAGTATCTCAGCAGGGCCAATTCTCTAAGAATCAACCTAAAACAGTGAAAATGCTGTTTGGTGCCTGCTGAGATGTTGTAGCTTCTGGTTTAAGCTTCTGGTTTAAACTGGAAGTAGGGTTGCCAGCTCATGGTTGGGAAATTCCTGGAGATTTGGTGGGTGGAGCCTATGGAGGGCAGGGTTTTGGGAAGGGAAGATCTCAGCAGGGTATAATGCCATAGAGTCCCCATTTGAAAGCAACTATTTTATCCAGGAGAAATGATTTCTGTTCCCGGGAGGTCAATTGCAATCCCAGGAAATGTCCAGCCATTACCTGGAGGCTGGCAACCCTAGGGATGCCAACCTCCAGGTGGGGCCTCAAGATCTCTGGAATTACAGGTGATCTCCAGACCACCGAGATCAGTGTACCTAGAGAAAATGGCTGCCTTGGAGGGCTGACACAATGGCATTATGCTCTGCTCTCTCTCCTCCTCAAACCCCACCCTCCCCAAGTTCCACCACCAAAACCTCCTGGAATATCCCAACCCACAGCTGCAAGCCTTGGTGTGGCTAGGGTCAGGAACATTTTTGGCATTTAAACTTGGAAAGCAGGTCTACTTGGTGGAAAGGGAAGGGGAAAGGAGAAGCAATGTGTACCATGGCAGCAGAACCACGGACAACAGAACGGAATCCTTTGCTCCTTCCATAAAGACAGTATAGTTCAAAGAATATGAGCACTCAAAGATTCCTCTCTCACCACATCAGGCTGTAATTATGAAAGCAATAGAAAGATTAATATGAAACACACACACTCACAGAGGCATCAGTTCTGTATTTAAATGTCTGAGAGAACTTTTTTTTCTGTTTACATGAAAAAATGCACCAGCAAGTACCATGCAATGATTTCACCTCGTGACAGAAACCAAAGGAATTGAACTGAGACACGATACATCTGCTTTACGACTTTTAATTGCCTTTATGACCCAGTTCATACCAAACCCTCTCAAAACAGAGGCCCTCGGTATGCCCCACTAGAATAAATCTTGATCTGAGATGCACTGCTTAAGAAAACACCACCACCTAAAATAGCAACAGTATTTCTTCTTCACATAAATCTTGAGGTGCTTATGTGACCTGAGAAAGTGAGATGCTGAGAATTCAGTTGTCTGGTCAATAGCTTGTTAAAATTTCTGGTGTTGGGGGTGGGGTGGAAGCCTATTACTAAGACACAACATTCCGTAAGTAATAAATTAGTATAACTTCCATCCTCAAAAAGCTCAGAAGGCACAATTCCCATTCCTTTGAGCGGGCTTTCATAGCATAAGTACACTGAATATAGGCTTGCATATGGCCATTCATTGCTTACAGAATGTAGAAACACTGATAAAACCTTGGTTTTAATGTACCCACCAGCAGCTTGTAAAACACAAGAAAACAAGATTTATATTTGAAAAATGTGTGTATATCCAGATTTAGACCAGTAATTTGTGCCTCCGTTATCCATTGTTAAGAGCAAGCAAGCAACCAAACAAGCAAGAATTATTCTATGTAGCAAATCTGCTTGCATGGCAGAGTTATCCCTAACCCTAATCTCTATTATTTACACAAAGATTTTACTAAATTGTCTGTCTGTCTGTCTCTTAACAAAGAAGTAATTTTAAATTAATTTTTATAAGTACTATATGTTTCTATGTGAATACTGGCTTTTGGCAATTGTTATAGTTGTGCTTTGATTCAATAATGTTGCCTATCAAACTATTAGTTTCTGTTCTTCATTATTGAAATGGAGGTGGGGGTGGAATGAGTAGGCAAATTGTTATACAGGGCTGGGACAGATTGTTTTCCTAGCGGGGTCAACACTAGACATGGGCACGAACAGAAAAAAAATGAACATGGTGTTAGTTCGATGTATTGTCGAAGGCTTTCACGGCCGGAGAACGATGGTTGTTGTGGGTTTTCCGGGCTGTATTGCCGTGGTCTTGGCATTGTAGTTCCTGATGTTTCGCCAGC
The DNA here is from genome assembly GCF_028583425.1 of Eublepharis macularius. Lineage (NCBI taxonomy): Eukaryota > Metazoa > Chordata > Lepidosauria > Squamata > Eublepharidae > Eublepharis > Eublepharis macularius. The sequence goes on along the minus strand of NC_072791.1, from coordinate 113,495,237 downwards.
AGCTGTGGCTGGCATCTTCAGAGGTGTAGCACCAAAAGACAGAGATCTCTCAGTGTCACAGGGAAACGTCAGGAACTACAATGCCAAGACCACGGCAATACAGCCCGGAAAACCCACAACAACCATGGTGTTAGTTGTTCGTTGCCATCCACGAATAAAGACAAACGAAAACTGACTAACATGATCCTGTCATGAACATGTTTGTTGTTCATGGGGGCCAGCAGGTTCTCCTCCAGCCATCAAGATCCCTACTGCACCACGCCCAGAAACCCTACCTGAACAGGCAGCAGGAAATGTACCAATAATAAATAATAGCTTGGCCCCAGAACCTGGCAGCAGCCCTGGAACCTGAAGGGGCAGATCCCTATCCCACTACACACAAAGAAAATTCAAGCTCCAATGCACTCACCCTGTCTCTCTAGCAGCAGCTGTCTTTCCCTGAAAGCCAGAGCTGGGAGCCCCCCTCCCCCCTGGTCTTTTCCTCTTGTAACAAATTTGGCGCTCCAGTTCACACTTGAAGGAAGACCTGCCTATCAAGCTAAATTGGGCTTAGATTGGGGTTTCCAGGGCAACAGCAGGAGTTCAGACAGAGTTCGGACAATCCCTGCCTGAGTTGCCATGGGAATTGATTGCAGGTGCCAGTCTGGCTTGACGAACACCAACAAACAGCAACAAACAAGGCTTGCAACGACCACCTGTTCGTTTAGAATGGGGCCTCATGAACAGCTTGTTTGCGAACAGCAGATTGGGCTGTTCGTGGTTTTTTTTAGTTCGTATTGCTGTTCGCGCCCATGTCTAGTCAACACACCTGATTGTTTAGCTGTTACCTTAAAAAAGTTTCACACTTGAGTGCTCATGCCTTTGATGAACACATCAGAATTCAAAAGAAAAGCCATGCACATAGTTATTGCATGAACTGGACCTTGTATGATGTCACATTTTCATTGTCAGCAATTTTACAACTACTCCTGCTTAAAGCACAGATAGCCTGACCTTTCTTCCTATTTTCCTCTTGTACATTGAAAAAGATGTTCCTTTTTAGTCAGGTTCATAAAATGGAGAGGATCTCAAGCCTGATTTTCTTATATCAGGCATTTGGTTTCTTTTCAAATTTCTGCAATCTATACCCTATGTTATTGTTTATTGAAAGTCTCACCTGTTGATTGTATTGAAATACACTGTGTAATCTGCCTTGAGTCTCAATGAGAAAGACAACTTAACAAAATAACTTCAATAAATAAATTTAAATCAATCAATCCTGTCTGACTTTCCTCAGTCAATGGACTGCAGCAAAATCTCTTTTCACCATTTTGTTCCTGATGGATGCTCTCTCTCCCCCTTCTCTTCTGTTTTTGTATCAAATCATACTTTAGAAGTAGGAGCCCTCACACAGTGGAAGAGCAAGTGGATGGCCTTCCTCATCCCTCTATTATGTATGTGAAAAGAGTGGGATCTGGGTGTTCTACAATAACTGTAGTTGTGCAAAGCTCTTACTCAGGGGAATTTTACCCCTCCTCCCTTGTCGCCTGTGTACAAGTGGGCATGGTTGCTGAAGTGTGGCTGGCTGTGTGTGTGGAGGGGATAAGATGAAAGATGAAGGGCATTGGGGTGGGTTCTATTACTGCTGACATCAGTGCATGAACCAAGGCTTACTCTCATCCGTCCATGTTCTTTCATGCCTTATTCCTTTGGCTATCTTTCCCTCTCACACTCCTGAAGCATATACTGTTTCTTAATTAAACTTCACCATAATTCCATAGCACAGGGAGATAAAATAGATACTACCAGATAGGCAGAAATGGTTTACCACAAAATAAAGAGGCCAAATATATTTGATGGCAGGCTTGGCTTGATTTTACAAGGAATTCTGGTAGTTGAAAGGAGAATTTAGCAGCTGATGAGCTATGAGTTTGGGAGTTAATTTGAAATTCACTGTGGACTCACAGTGTTCCAACTCCAAAGAGCTACTTACAGTGATGTTCCCTTGGACCACATTATAACCTGCTTAGGAAAGTCCCTGTCACAGCTACCATTTGGTAGGACAAGCTGCTGTTCAAGAAGCTCTTGTCCCACGTTCCCTGGGGCATGTTGCATGTTACAAACTATTGTTTGGAGTCCAGTCTTTAAAAGTGCCTTTATGGCTTTGGGGAATTCCTGTCATAAACTGTGATGTTGCATCTGATGCAATTCTCCTTATGTTTAATGTAAGGATTTCAAATAGAGTTGTAAATTGTACTACAAGGAAGCAATTAATAGGTTATACATGTCAACTCTCATTGTCAGTGTAAGGTTTTCCAAAAACTTTTACTGCTTTCTTTCCTGTTAAGAAATATACACATTTGGCATTCATTTGATTCGAGAATATTGGTTGCTACTGATAAGTGTTTTGTATAAAAGTCTTGAACAGAACATTTTGTACTATTGCATGAATGTAAGCTGTTTCAAGAAAAGACAGAACTTCAGCACTGTATGTATTTCTGAACAATAAAATGAATTTGCTACACATAGCAAGTAAACCAATTTGACAAAAGGAACTATGAGTGCCACCTACTGGCATGTTACCAATTTGTTCCGTCAATTCTAGATTTTTTTAACAACCTATTTTGTGGAATCAAAGACAGAGAGAGAAAAATGTCTAAACAAAGGAAGGAGTGAATTTATTTCCTGAGAAACTTCTAGCACTTGGCATGCCATGGTGCTGCTTGCTGTTCTGGCTAGCCCAGCTGTCACTGCCATGTCTGATCACAGGCTGCCATTTGTGCCAGCTCTTGCAGAAATCCTGGATGACTGTAAAACACCTGATAAGCAGGTATGGCTAGAGTGGGTTGTGATCCTTGACCTAGCCACACTTGCCTCAGTTGGTGTGTAGAGGTGCCCCCTCATTCCTCCATGGTCATAACCAAATTGAACAGTGCTCTGCTCAGAGTTGGATGGGTTGAGCTTCTCCTTGCCTCATCAAAGCTTTCTGTTTTATTGATAAAGATCTTTGCAGCTAAGCCTCTCAAGAGCCGTTAATGGGAAATGCTGCAAAATTTAACCCAGGACTTCCTGCCTGCAAAAGAAGTTATCTACTGGTGTCCTCTATGATCCTTCATCCTTACAGGCCAAACCTTGGGATCTGAGTCCAAGTCTGTCCCTTCTCCCTCCCTCACTTTACCCCAAGTCAGTGTGTTTGGGTTTGGGGAAGGGAGGAATATAGGGACTTAGTGTGATTAGCTGCCCAACTTCTCCATCTGTGATTGCCAGAACTCAATGCCTTCAACTGTCTCCGTCACGAAAAGAGATACTCAGAAGAGAAACTGGGTGCCACAGAAGCTCTAAGTTAAGCATTCCCTCCCTGTTGCAACACTACGCAGTAATAATGCACTTGAATGCATGACAGCGGCCCTGCAATCCAGGAGTCACTGACTCTCAGTTGGGCACAAATAAGAACAAAAATTGCCATGCCAGTATGAAATATCCCATCAAAATTTACAGCACCAGAAGGTGAGGGAAATGAGGAGCAGACTGTGCTTTGCAGGAGTCAATCACATCACTATTGAGACACTAGAATCAGAGCTAAGTTGTGGCACCCCAAAGAAATATGGCTATTAAGTGTGTGCATAATGGAAAAAATGCGATGAAAATACACACAGAACTTGCTGGTTTGGCTGTTAGCTTTCAGAACTCTGAACCAAATCAGGAAAACTAAATTGTAACAAGTTCCTCCCAACAAAAAGTTTGTGTGTTTCATTTTGTTTCATAGCCTCCATCAGCAGGCAGGTACTGGGCTCACCTCTCAGAGCAGCAGCTTGTTTTCCTCAGCAGCATTCACCAGTCAGATCCCAATGGAAGAGAGACCTTACTTTGTTAATTAACTCTGTTGACAGGAAGGGGAAAGGGGAATGAGACCAATATGTGTGAGTGCATCCTCCCCCACCCCCCATAGCTACCCAGGAAATGGCATCCACCCTGAGCCCTCCCACAGGAAGGGCAGAATAGAAATCTGAAATAAATAAATAAAATAAATAATTTCTCTCCTTCCCTGCCAATCGGGTCCTTGCAAGGGGACACCCCTCCCCTCCTATCAGCTTGAGAAATGTTGGGAAGGAAGACTTCAATCATAGGCTGCGATTTAAAAGACTTCCCAGGGAGCAAGCACTATTGAATAACATGGGGCTTACATCTGAGTAGACATGTTGAGGATTGCTTCAATAGTCCTTCAGGGTTCTCTCTTTTTCTAAAGACAAACCCCTTTAAAAACAGTCCTGCTTGCCTCCCTAGCAAAAGGAAAACTTATGGGTCTGTTTGGGCAGGAGGGGGGGATTCAGCCAGTCATTCTGTGTGCTTGCCTTCCTACACTTGAGCGATGGAGAAGACTGGCAGCAAGAATGCCCTGTTTTGCAGCAGAACACTGAGCATCAAAGAAAGGATTTGGATTTGCCCCTTGTTGAGGGAATGAAGCACAAGGAAACAAGAAACCAACAAGCAACAGCAGAATGCAAAGGCAATAAATTATTGGCCCTATAGAGAAAGAAAAAAGTGAACACGAAACTTGTTTTTCATGTTGCTGCACTGCACTGGTTGGAGTGCTCTTCTACTTGGGAACTCCCCGCTGCCACTGCCCCACCCACTGACACTCGCCTTCCACAGGTCATTATTTTGTGTGTATATGTTATTGTGCTTGAAGAAAAACTCAGTGGATCAGTGGTTAAGATTAGGAGATGGATTATGGTTTATGCTGGTTTTGGTTAAATATGAAACAGCTATCTCAGAGCCTTGTTCCCTCACCCTTGAAAAGAACTGTGGGATTTTGTGCATGTGCAGCCAATACATGCTAAATGGACCAAAATTCATGAAAAAACAAACAAACTTGGGTCAGTTCCAAGCTGGCACTGGCCAACCCAGGACAAACTAGCAATGGAGTGGAATTATTCCAGAACCTCTAGAACTGAAATGGAAACTGAAATTTTCTTGATGCACATCCCTAATGGCTATGCTGTTGAAAATATGAGTTCTGCAAATGCAGAAAATCCAACCCAGATACTTATCCAGGTCATATATCCATCCATGATACAACTCTGATGTAATGAACCTTGTGATTTCCTTATCTGAGATGCATAATATAGTAAGCAAAGTTGACAGTAGGCTAAACAAGCAAAGCTCTTGCCTGCTTCTGTATTTGTCTTCCAGAAGAAAAAGAGTTTGGGACCAGTGACAGGAATCCTTTAGTAGGATGATTTCCCTGTCTCATCTTCACTGAGCATTGGAACTCAGCAGTATGCTAGTTCTATATCATTTGCCTCTGCAGGCCACCAGCAGCCCCTCTCCCTTTCCCAATCTTTGTCAGAAGAGGCAGGAGCAGCAGTCTAGATCGGGTTTTTTACAACTTTTTTTGGTAGGGAATTGATTAAGGAGAGGGAGAGAAAAATGCCTAAATGTGGGGAGGAAATAAAATTTATTTATTTACATAATTTATAGTTTACCTTTCTCAGTGAGATTTAAGGCGGATTACATAGTGTAAGTCAATATGAACTAAGGCTGGAATATCCCATAAACAATGCAATCAGTTAAAGCAACAGTCCACACATAGTTGAGATCTGCTTCCTGATAAATAACTTTGCCTAAAAACTGTTCTTGGCTTACTGGAAATTTTCATTTTGATTCATGGAAAATATTCTTTTGATTGATAAAAACATACCATTGGTCCGTAGGAAAAATCCAAAAGTGGGAGTAATGTGGTGTCTTTTATAGAACCAACTGAAACATAAAATAATATGCAAACTGTTGATTTCTCCAGAACTTTCTTCAGGCTTGATGTTCAGTTTAAAAAAAAACTAAGAAAAACATGAGGGAAAAGAAAAAGATGTTGTAAGGCATGACAAATATGTTCATTAGAGCAGAGCACGCAAGTAAATTAGTAACCCAATGCAAAATAGCAGGATTTGACTTGAGTGGCACCTTAGAGATTTCCAGGATATAGATTTTCAGGATGTAGGCTTTCAAAAGTCAGAGCTACCTTAGAGCTCGGTTCTACTGCAGACTAATGCAGCTACCCACTTAAAACCAATGCAAAATGTTTTCTACAGCTACCATGAACTATGTATGCAAGACTTTTATGAAAAACACAGAAGCTCTTTTAATTTTTGTGGTTTGCTTATATATTTGATTGTGCTAATTTTGACACATTTTTAAAATCTGTTAAGCAAAAGGTTGTCCCTTAGGAACCATGCAAACATTGACATGAAAGCACAAATTCTGAATAAAGGTTCAAGTAGCTGCCTTTGTTTTTCCATGCTTTAGGGCTGAACTGTGTATGAATCCCATGTTCAAACCTTGCAAGTGGATTTTCTTTCAAAACAGCATCCATATCGGGGCATGGCTCTGCTTTGGATGAAGACAGACGCAGAAACCTGAGCTCTGCTCTCCCCTCGAGCCAATTAGTATAAGAAAGCAACTCATTTAAGCAAGAATGATCAAATAATGGGCAAGAACAATGCAGAAAAGAAAAATACAAATGGCAAGTCAGCTAAAAAGCGCCAGGATTACTTTCCCGTGCTGTTGCAGCCTGAGACTCAAAACAATGCTGGAGAAGAAGCACTCAAAATGGCTCCTGAGGCAAATGCAACAGGTAAAACTTTGTCTGAAACTAATCTGCCCTTGTTGCTGCAAAAAATGGAGAAAAGAATCTTGTATAAAATTACAAATTTAACTGACCAGATCTCAGATATAAAATTCAACATTACTAGAGCCATTCATAAGGCCGATTGTGCAATGGATCTGAGTACTTCATTGCAAAATGAAATCCAAGCCTTGCAAAAGGACAATGACTTAATGAAAAGCAAAATTCAATCCCTAGAACTTTCAAATCGCAAGCTTCATCTTAAATTTAGAGGGATTGAAGAAAATGAAGCAATAAATGAAGATCCTGCAGCTTTCTTGGACAAATGGCTAACAAAAATTCTAAACCTCAGAGATCATACTGCCCCTCTAATTACCACAGCACATCGGCTTGGTTTGCCAAATAATCCCCAAAGGAAAAGCCCCAGGGACATTTTAGCAACTTTTTCAGACGGGAGTTCAAGAAGAAAGATCTTAGAAATGGCCAGACAACAGAACTCACTCATTTAAAATGGGTCTTATATTGCTGTCTTTGTTGATCTGCCAAAAGAAATCCTCAACAAAAGAAGAGAACTTAAACTGATCACAGGAACTCTTAGAGAAGCAGGAATTGAATACAGATGGTCAAGCTTTACAAAGCTCCGAGTCACACACAAAGGGAACACTTATTTGGCAGAAGACCAAGAATCAGGTTTGACCCTGCTGAAGAATATGGATCTGGAGATACCCATAGACCGAGAGATTATATCTCTTAAAAGGAAAAGATCTCAGCCTCCTACCCCCCAAAAGGGTAGTAAAATTCCAATCAGACATACTTAATAGTCATTTTTCTTATTGTAGCCTGCTTATAATTTTAACTTTTCTGCAGAGAAGCAGCCGTATATATTCTAACAAATACAATGTTCTAGTTTACTAATTAAAGTTCGGGGGTGGGAAAAGTTAAAGCATTATATTATTTCAGGTTCAGCTCCAGGAAGTATTATGGCTCTTCTACCTTGGTAAGTGATACCAAGTACCTGAGTGGGGTATATACCCACAAGGTATAGAGAGCTGTTTAAATAACATGATCAAGTGATTTAAGTTTAACTGTAATTCTTCTCTTTTTTTGTTTAGTGCATAACACTTGATTAGCAAATCTAGCAATTTGTATCTATCTTTGTAGGGGTAGGGGGAGGTTAGGGAGGGAAGGTATGTTAAGGATGAAGGGAGGGGTGGGCAATTTCAGCAGGAGGAAAGGTAGACAACTGTTTACGTAAATGGGCCTGAGGGCCTGAGGAGGATTTCTACATCTCTCCCACCTCTGCGTTTGCTCTGTGCATGGAAAGGACACCAGAAAGAAGGAAAGAGACTAATGCAAGGATTTATATTTATACAAACTTTATTACACCTGGACATGTTGCAATAAACTTGAATGCACTTTCTGTATATTGGATTCATTCTTGTTCCTGAAAGAATTGCACAAATATGTATGAATGTTTAAATTATACAGCACTGGCACTTTAAAAATTGAACACTTTGTGAAGCATTGTTTCATTGTATTCCCCGTGGGCTTGCCCTTTCTTTCATACCAGATTGTTACGGGGTTTGCCATCCCTTCCCTTTTTCAGTTACGTAAATGTTAAGGCATGTTGGTAAAATTTTCCAAATTATTATTTTTCATAGCTCTAACTATAATCGCTTTTAGATGTAGAATCCTTATGATAATGTAACACTAAAAATCTTTGTACAATATCTTATTTTGCTGTTGAATATCTTCCCTTTTGTTGTTATTGAAAAAGTTAAAAATAATTTAAAAAACAAAAACAAAAAAACAGCATCCATATGATGAAAACTGGGACTGAGGTTGCCAGAGAGGTGGACAGGGGGTACAAATTTCATGGGTCCAAATCAGTTTATGAGCGTGTGAAGCTGGAATTATGTTGTGTTCAACAAAATGCATTTGAAATCATTCCACTTTAGTGCAGTTCTGAACTGCAGCCACTAGAGGTGCATGGAAGCCAGAGCTGAGTAAGCTGCAGCAGTTCTGACTTCAGTGTTTTCCACATGGGGACAGGCATGCGCAGTTTTTTCTGTGGCTGCTGTGGCTGCTAATATAGCACAGCAGTGAATGGTTTCCTTGGTGGGCTTTTTAAAAATTGGCAATTTAATCATGTTATATTGATATACTATTATACTAAAATATACGTCAGGTTCTCTAGGTTCTCAGAGTTCATATTTTTAAAAAGTAAGTCTCTAGCCCATTTTGTTGCAGAGATATGTTTTAATGCTATCACTTCGTTGATTTTTAGAAAAGAAAACCCTCTTCAGCAGGGACAGAAAACTGTTGCTGTGGAGGAAATAGAGGCTATGTAAGTGAAACTAGGAAAACTTGAACTTTTTCACTCACACAGCAGCTTTCCAGGCTTTGCTGTGAATTTTTTTAAAACTTCAGATCAATGCAGGTTTCCAAATGATAAAAGAAAAGCTTTGGAAACCCGAGAAGGTGCACTGTTGCCCCAAGACGCTGTGGGGAAGCAGGAAAACCTCCCACTTAACAACAGCATCAACTTAAGGGCAAATAGTCCTATTTTGTCCTATTTACAATTCTTAATTTTTTAAAAATTAGTGTTTTCTTTTTAGAATGCTATTCGTTTATAACAACAGTCACCCAGCATGCTGCCTAAGTCCATCAACTAACCTAGTATACCTTCATTTTTCTATTCCCCAACCTTCTAATTCTTCTGTGCTTGTCCCCCTCTCTTAATTAGTTTTTTCTTTATTTTTATTTTTATTGTGAAAAAGTTAAAAGAAGGAAAGTAAGACATAACAAAAACACAACTACAAAGAGCCAAAAGTGGCCTCATATCTATCTACACAGTAAAAAAAAAACAGTAAAAAGCATAATAAACATATTATTAATCGATGGTTGTTGTGGGTTTTCTGGGCTGTGTTGCCGTGGTCTTGGCATTGTAGTTCCTGACGTTTCGCCAGCAGCTGTGGCTGGCGAAACGTCAGGAACTACAATGCCAAGACCACGGCAATACAGCCCGGAAAACCCACAACAACCATCGTTCTGCGGCCGTGAAAGCCTTCGACAATACATATTATTAATCCATTACAGTTTTTTGCCTACAACACTTCATCCTGTATTATCAATTAGCTCCTGGTCTAATTAACATCTTTTTTTCCTGTGTCTCATCTTCTTGATATCCCAGATCCTTATTCTTAAAAATCAAACCCACAAATCATTAATTCATTTTTCTTCGTCTCTTGCAGACAGTCCATAAAGAGTTTCCAATTTACCATGAATGGAGAGAGTATTTTCTCTAATTAACACTTTATGTTTGGCCACCTCAGCTAAGTCCCTCATCTTTCCCATCCATTCTTCCAATGAAGGTGAAGGCACTTACATTTTTGAACATATATGAGCCGTGCCTCTGTCACCATATATAAAATTAAGATACAATACTCATTTTCCAATTTGTTATCCTTAATTCCCAGCAAATAGAACTCTGGTTTAAGCTGTAAATTAATCTTTAAAATTCTCTACATGTACTTGTAACCAGTTTTTTCCCCACTTTTTTCACTTTGTTGCAAGTCCACCAAAGATGATAAAATGTTCCTTCATGTTGTTCACATTTCCAACATTTATTTGAGACACCTTTAGCCATTTTTGTAATTTTGTCTGGAGACAATACCACTGATACATCATTTTGTAAAAATTCTTCTTGAGAGTGGAATGCAAAGTAAACTTGAGGACCTTAGCCCACATATTTTCCCATTGATCCATTTGTATATTATACCCAAAATTCTTTGCCCATTTTGTAATACATTCTTTGACAGATTCTTCCTTTGTATCAGACTTCAACAACAATTTATACATTTTCATAATTATATGATCATCATTTGTACATATTTCTTTTTCAAAATCTGTCCTCTCTTGCTGAAATCCCCATTCTTTTTTATCCAATTTAAATCTTTCTAGCAATTGTGCATAAAAGAACCATTGACATTTATAACCTTTAGCTAATCATTGTTCCCTTGACTTCAGTTTACACTCCTCTTCCAAAAACACTACTAAGTCTCGTAAGTCAACTAGTCCTGTTTTGTTATTTCCTTTCTATAAAAAGCTTCTTGTGGTGAAATCCACAATGGTGTCTTTGGGTGCAGTCTTGGTTTATACTTATTCCATATTCTTAGAATTGCTCACTTTATATAGTGACTCCTCTCTCTTATTTTCCACAGAAGGGGTTGCCATGAGTCAGTTATGACTCAATAGCATCTTCTTCTTTTCAATCCTACCTTGGCTGGAAAGTTATAACATACTTAACAGCAAATCAGAAAACCTCTTTTAATATTATGAACAAGAAGGAGGGAGTGTTAATGTTTCCCAAAACAGTGATAGGGTGATTCTCCACACTTTACATGCTTTGTGATCTGTATTAATCTGTATTAGTAGTTATTTGTAAGTGGAATAATGAATGTCATCGATGAATGCCTTAGTTCCAGTTTATTTATTAATTTATAGTCCGTCTTTCTCACTGAGACTCAAGGTGGATTACATAGTGTGAGATTAGTACAATCAGTATCAAAGACATTTCCATACGGTGTCAAGGACATTTCCGTAGACAATGCCATAGGATAAATAAATACAGTTTACAATGACATAGCGTTAGCAAAGATCCAATACAGAGTTGAAAAATTGCTGAAACAGAACGTATCAATTCTAGAACTGATGTTAGACAGCATGAAGCACAGGTAGCATATAGGAGTACAAATTTAAAGCAACAGATAATGTGTAAGGTAACATAGTGGTGAAGTCTATGGTTCCTAACACATTAGTGAAGCATCTGAGACCCCCTCTCTACATTACTGCTCTCCTATCTGAGTAAAAAGCTTTCTTTAAAGAATTTGGTTTTGCCTCATTTGCAGAAAGCCAGGAGACTGGGGGCTCTCCTGACCTCCTCAGGCAGGCTGTTCCATAGGGTAGGGGTTACCATAGAGAAAGCCTGTGTATGGGCTGCTGTTGATTTCACCCATGTGCAGGCTGGCACCTGCAAGAGACCTTGTTCTACTGCTGTAGAGAGATATAGGGAGGGAGGCGGTCCTGTAGGTATGCTGGACCAAGGCCATGAAGAGTATGTATGTAATAACCAATTGGTATGTAATAACCAATATCCTGAATTGAGCATGGTAACTGATAGGTAGCCAATAGAGTGACTGTAGGATGGGAGTGATGTTCGTACTCCTGCTCGCTCCTGCTAACAGTTGAGCTGCAGCATTTTGCACCAATTGGAGCCTCCTAGTTAACTTAGATGGGAGACCAATGTACAGTGCATTACAATAGTCAAGTCTTGATGTTATCATAGCATGATCCAGGTGGCCAGGTTGGCTGTGTCGAGGTAAGAAGCCATCTTCCATGCTAGAGTGAGATTGTAGAAAGCATTTTTTTGCAGCTGCATTAACTTGTTTTTATGGTAGTAGTGCTCAATTTGGTATAACCCCTAGGCTCTTAACTGAGTCTGCAAGCGTCAGACTGTAAAGTAGTGGGTTCAGACGCTAGAGTGATTTCAGCATAGCTCTTTTATTAGCAGGAACACCACTGAAAACACGTGGCAAGCTGCAGCAATATACACACAGCCCACCACCAAAACACCCCCTCAAATTCAATTCAACCAATAGCAAACACCCCGTATTGTGAATCCCCGTTTGCTAATCATTAGCCTGTAGGACTATCCTGATTGGCCAGCTCAAAAAGCCCAGCCAATCTGACTTCCGGTTTGGGATCCATGGAGGTCTAACGCAGCTCTAAGTGCTGAGCTGTCCGTGCCACTGTTTGGAAGGCTGGAGGGGCGCAAGTTGCCCGCAGCCACCTGTTCTCAGGCGGAGAACAGGCGAGAATGCTCGAGAACCTGAGGGCGCGTTGATCTCGGGTGAGGGGGGGGGTTCTACACAATGAACTCCCACCCACCCTTGAGGTCCCACCCAAAGAAAGGTTGCCAAGATCTCTGCAGTGGCTCTGGAGTCAAATTCTGGCATAAGACCTACATGCCCAAGCCTCAGTAAAACAGCAAAGGGATTGGATTTGATCGGATTATAGAAGCAGCATCTATAACCCAAGAAAAACGTTTAAGAAGGTAAAGATTGCTATCTCTCAGTACGGGACAGATTACAAAAAGAAATAAGTGGCTAAAGTGGATTTAAAAGCTGCAACAGACCAGTTACATAAGGGGGAAGATTCCGGCAAGAAAAAATTTGAAAAAGTAATTTTGTAAAGAGAAGCTAGCGGGGAAATTGGATTATTGTTTACATACCTCTGGCGGAGAAGAGATAATGGACTGTGAGAAAGTTTAAAAATCGCAAGAACTGCTGTGCAACGTAGGGGAACAGGAAGTACGTCAGAACTACAAAGAGAGTGGAGAGAAGGGCCCTTTCCTCAAACGCCGGAAGTAGGGCAACGCCATTTTGGAACAGGGCAAGTAGTGACTTCAATGAAAACGGAAGTAGGCCATCTTGAAGAAGGTAAGGGCGAGTGCTTCAGTATAAAACCATAGAGAAAAACGCCCGACATTTTGGACACTTTAAAATAGTGTTTGACAAAAACAAACTGGAATTGGACTTTTAAAAATAATAGAAAGCATTAAAAAAGCACCACGGATTTAAGGAAAAGGGCAGACTCGTGGGAGCGAAGCAGAGCCAGCCCCACGATTTCGAAGAAAGAGTGGCAAACTACGATGGAGAACCTGGACAAAAAAGTTTCAGAGGGAAATAAAGAGCTTAAGGACATGATGCAAGAGATGGCGAAAGAACTAAAAGATTTTAAAGAGATACTTAAATTGGAAATCGCAGAACTGACAAAAGGTATGGATAAAATACAAAATGACTTACAAGATACACAGCAGAGAGTTAACATAGTAGAGGAAACGGTAGAAACTTTAGCAGATGCGCAAAAGACTGAAATGAGAGGAATGAGAGACAGAATGGCCGTTGCAGAATGTAAACAGATGGAAAAGCAACTAAGATTTCGTGCGATCCCAGAAGTAGAGGGAAAATCAGCCCAAGACCAGATTACAGAAATCTTGGCAGATTACCTGGGGAAAGAAGAGGAAGAAATTGCAGCTTTTTTGGACGTGGCGTACAGAATCAATTCTATACTTGCAGCCCAGAGGAAACTCCCAAGGGAAATGATTGTGCAATTTATGACTAGAAACACAAGAGAATTAATTGTGAGCAAACAGTTTCAGGATCCATTAGAAGTCAATGGAAAAGTGGTGAGAATTATGAAAGAGCTGCCCAGATCGGTGCTATTCGAGCGGAAGAAATACAGAGAACTGGTACAGATGCTAAAGGAACTGAAAATTAGATACAGATGGGAAATACCAGAAGGACTGGTATTTCTTCTTTCTTCTTTCTTCTTTCCTGTTGAAGTTTTGCTTATGGAAACCTTAAGAATGAACAGAGCATGGTTTCCAGTTCTGAAAAACACCAGGCCAACAAAACATTCTATCCCCGACAATAGCCCTGCAGAGAAGATTAGCACATCAAGTACCAATCCATATGCAAAAGAACCTCCTCAGGATACAGTGAAGCCTCCCGCCATTAGCATTCCACACCCTGGGAAACTCTTACAGGATGACTCAGCTCAACCCCACCCCTCCTGAGTAGATACAAATGACCTACATCTTTTCCACACTGTGACACTGAGAGATCTCTGTCTTTTGGTGCTACACCTCTGAAGATGCCAGCCACAGCTGCTGGCGAAACGTCAGGAACTACAATGCCAAGACCACGGCAATACAGCCCAGAAAACCCACAACAGCCATCGTTCTCCGGCCGTGAAAGCCTTCGACAATACATCAAGATGAAAAATATTTGAAATTTGTTAAATTGGGAAAAGAATTTGTTGCTGCCTCTAAAAAGAAAAAGAGGGGAGTTGTACTGTATATAAAAGATGAATTGCAGCCCAGATTAGTTTTAAAAGATGCAGAAGCCAGATATCTAGCAGTGGAAATTATTTGGAATTCTAAGAAGATATTGATGATTGGGATTTATGCACCCAATGGTGCAAAAGAAAATTTTTTTAAGGACTTAGAGAAACAACTAGATGAACTGTCCTATGATCACGTAATTTTGGCGGGTGACTTCAATAGAGTTACAAACTTGGAGGAAGACAAGCAGTCTAAAGTTGCTCACAAAAAAAGAGGACTACTGCCAAAGGCGTTTTTTACACTTAAGGAACAAGAAAGCTTAGAAGACGTGTGGAGGAGACAATACCCTAAAAACAGACAATATACATTTTACTCTGCAAGGCATTTCACACTATCAAGAATAGACATGATCTGGGCCTCTAAAGAACTGGCACTATGGACTAGAGATGTGGAGATAATGCCAAAGGTAGGCTCAGATCACAATCCAATTACGTGGAGGTTTGGGAAAAACAATAAAAGAAAAGAATGGAGAATAAATGAGGACTTGTTACAAATAGAAGAAAATATCGCGTTGCTGCGAAGGGAGACCAAATTTTTTATACAATATAATCTGAACAAAGAAGTGCCAACTAATAAAGTATGGGATACATATAAGGCGGTGATAAGAGGCATACTAATGGACTTGAATGCAAGAAGTAGGAGGAAAAAGGAGGAAAAGAGATCTGAAATTTTGGATAAAATAAAAGCCAAAGAGGTACAACTTAAGAAAAGACCGGGGGGAAAGAAAATATACCAGGATATTAAAATTCTGCAGGAGCAATTGACGGCAATGGACAATAAAGAACTAGAGTGGAATTTAAAGAGGATGAATCAGAGGTCGTTTGAAGGTGCAAATAAGCCCGGGAAATACTTGGCGTGGCAATTAAAAAAAAGGAAGGAGAAAAAAACTATAAGTAAAATTTTAGAAGACGACAAGGTGTTTATGGATCAAGCAGCCATTAGTAGAGCCTTCTTCAAGTTTTATGCAAAACTGTATCAAAAAAAAAGAAGTGAGTAAAGAGTCAATAGCGGAATATTTAGAGAAGGTGAAAATCCCGACAATTTCTGAAAAATGGAAAGAGAAACTAAATAAGGAAGTGACGGAAGAAGAAATAAAGGAAGCTATACAATCAACGAAAATAGGAAAGGCGCCAGGACCAGATGGACTAACGGCAAAGTTCTACAAAGTGATGGCTAATGAACTGACGCCCTTCCTGAAAGAGGCAATGAATGTAGTGATGCAAGATCAAAGGATTCCTGATTCACGGAATGAAGCCAACATATCGCTGATTCCGAAGGAAGGTCAAGATTTGACCAATGTTAACAACTATAGACCAATCTCGCTGTTGAATAATGACTATAAAATATTTGCAAAGGTGTTGGCAGAGAGGTTGAAAGGATGGATGTCGGAATTCATTGCTGAAGAGCAGGCGGGATTCTTACCTAACAGACAAATTAAAGACAATATGAGGACAGTAATAAACGCTATTGAATATTATGACAAGCACTGTGATAGAGAGGTTGGTTTTTTTCTTCGTAGACGCGGAAAAAGCATTTGACAATCTCAACTGGGACTTTATGTTTGCTACCATGGAAAAGTTGCAAATGGGAGAAAAGTTCATACAAGCGGTTAAGGAAATCTATAGAGACCAAAGTGCAGCAATCATAATGAATGAGGACTCGACTAAAAAACTGAAAATCAGCAAAGGAACTAGGCAGGGTTGCCCTTCGTCTCCATTGTTGTTTATTTTGATTTTGGAAATACTGATGATTCAAATACGTGAGGACGATACAATTCGAGGTATGAAAATAAAAGAGTTTTCCTACAAGGTCAGAGCTTTTGCGGATGATATAATGTTAATAGTAGAGGATCCAATTGAAAACATGCCAAAGGTAATAGAGAAAATAAAATTGTTCGGAGATTTGGCTGGATTTTATGTGAATAAAAAGAAGTCAAAGATTTTATGTAAGAATATGACTAAACAGAAGCAGCAAGAGCTAATGGAGATAACAGACTGTGAGGTAACTAATAAAGTAAAATACCTTGGTATTGAACTGACTGCGAAAAATATAGACTTGTTCAAAAATAACTATGAGAAACTGTGGATACAAATAGAGAGAGACTTAATAAAATGGAACAAACTGAATTTATCATGGCTGGGAAGAATAGCAGCAGTAAAAATGAATATCCTACCATGTGTGATGTTCTTATTGCAAACTATTCCAATTATCCGAGACTCCAAACAATTTGATAAATGGCAAAGGAAAATCTCAGATTTTGTGCGGGCAGGCAAGAGGCCACGAGTGAAAATGAAGGTCTTACAAGATGCGAAGGAAAGAGGCGGCTTGCAACTGCCCAACATAAGACTGTATCATGAGGCAGTATGTCTTGTATGGCTGAAAGATTGGATAACGTTAAAAAACCGCAAGTTGCTGGCCCTGGAGGGACACAAAAAAATATTTGGATGGCATGCATACATGTGGTATGATAAAGTAAAAGCGGACTCTATGTTTTTGCATCACTATATTCGGAGAAGCCTCTTCACGGTCTGGAAGAAATACAAGGTGTATATGGAAGATGGAATTCCTTCATGGGTGGTTCCGTATGAAGTAATAGATCCGAGAACTGTGGATAACGAACAGCAATGCTTAACATACAAGGAGATCACACAAATACAATATTCAAAGCTGAGAATAAAGACAGAAGAAGAATTGTCTCCTTGTTATGGATGGTTTCAGTACAGACAGATCAGAGATCTTTATAATGTGGACTGCCTGAGAGGAGGTATAAGACTGGAAAATTCGGAACTAGAGGAAGTGATACTACAAGAAGGCAAGAAGGAAATATCTAAGATCTATAAATTACTTCTAAAATGGTTTACGGCGGACGAAACAGTAAAAGTCCAGATGGTGAAGTGGGCAATAAATTTTCATAAGGAAATAACAATGGAGGCATGGGAGTACCTATGGAAAAACACAGTGAAGATTTCAACTTGTACGAACATTAAAGAGAATGTGTACAAAATGATTTACAGATGGTATTTAACACTAAAGAAAATTGCGCTAGGAAATACTAATATGTCAGACAAATGCTGGAAATGCAAAACACATGAAGGATCACTATAACATATGTGGTGGACATGTGAAGTAGCTAAGCAGTACTGGGGAGAAATAATTGAAGTAATTAATGAGATTTTACAAATACAAATAAATAAGAACCCAGAACTGTTGCTACTGAACTTGGGAATGGAGACTGTTCCAATGCAGCATGGAACATTGTTATTTTACATGACTGCAGTGGCAAGACTTTTGTATGCGCAGAAATGGAAGACACAAGAAATACCAACTGTAGAAGACTGGATTTATAAATTGCTGTACATGGCGGAAATGGACAAAATGACAAGGAAACTCAAAGATCTTGACCTAGGGCAATATATTGTTGATTGGGGGAAATTGAAACAATTTTTGGGAAAAAATGGGATGTAAAAGGAGAACTGCGGCAGTTTGAGAATTTTTAAAGAATAATGTTGGAAAGGGGAGAGAGAAGGGATCTTACCATTTAGGGGGAATGTAATTACAATCTAAACTAGCATAACATTTAGGGGAACTTTACATAGAATATATGGGATAATGAGAATGGTTAAATAGATATATTATTACTATATATGTATATTATTACTACTATATATCATAGGTATGTTATATACAATATAAAACGATGGGTTAGTGGATCAGATTTAATAGAATATCAGGTTGCTGGGTTATACTATGTTGTGTGCTGTGTTACATTGGTGGCATAGCATACAATATATGTTTTATAATATATACTATATTGATAGTATATTTGACGGAGTATATGTTTAAAAGAAATAGAACATGTTTAAAGTAAGAGACACTGTGATCCCTGCTATATACTATGTTATATGGTTATGCTTTATTGACACGATATATATCATATGGATAGTATGCTTGATAGAGTCTATGTAAAAGAATCAGAATGTGCTTAGAGTAAGAGATATTATGATTTATAGAGGGTAGGAAAATGTAAATGAAATAGATTTAAGCAATAAGAAGGGTTAAGGGTTGGAAAGCTGTTGGAAGTCAATAGGGAGGGGGGAGGAAAAGGGTGGGGGATAGAGGGGGGGAAATGGGATTATATGTGTTAAATTTGAAAATTCTTTTCTTTTTTCCACTCACCAATAAAATTTTATTAAAAAAAAAAAGCCCAGCCAATCTGAGTTTGGCTGCAAGGAGCCTCTCTAACAAAATCAAAAAGAGTCCAGTAGCACCTTTAAGACTAACCAACTTTATTGTAGCATAAGCTTTCGAGAATCACAGTTCTCTTCGTCAGATGCATCTGATGAAGAGAACTGTGATTCTCGAAAGCTTATGCTACAATAAAGTTGGTTAGTCTTAAAGGTGCTACTGGACTCTTTTTGATTTTGCTACTACAGACTAACACAGCTAACTCCTCTGCATCTCTAACAAAAGATCTTCAGCTGAAGCTCCCAGTGCACGATACTTGATTGGCCAGCTCAGCAAGCTCGGCCAATCTAAGTGCAGCTGCAAGGAGCCTCTCTAACAAAGGATCTTCGCTTGAAGCTCCCAGTACGCTACACAGACAAACTCCATCAAAAGTAGGGAGTATAAAATCTTTCAAGATCTCTGCCTTCCCAACAAGCATCACTTCAGTCTTGTCTGGGTTCAATTTCAATTTGTTATTTTTCAGCCATTTCACCATGGCTGTCAGGCAGCGATCTATGATTTCTATTGCATCCTGTGGGAACCTGAATAGAGAGATATAGAGTTGGGTGTCATCTGCATATTGATGACATCCCACTCCATAGCTGCAAATGAGTTCTCCTAAAGGCTTTACGTAAAGGTTGAATAACATGGGAGATAAGATTGTGCCCTGCAGAACCCCACACGATAATTCCCATTCTGAAGATAGCTGATCTCTGATGGCAACCCAATTTAAACCAGGGTTGTATCAAAACAAACATAACTATGGCTTAAATATGTGACTATAATTTCTGCTTAAGGTTTTAAATAATAATAATAAATAACAAATAATCTTGTTTTAGACTTAGTTAAAGCACACATGAAATCTGAGATCAGAAGTTAGAACTATTCCCCTTCCAATAATTAGAAGTTTATTAGTTACATTTTAAACACTGTTCCAGTAATGAGTGATTGTTATTATTATATTGGTGGGGCATCTGACACTAAGCCTTTTGTTACTGCAATTTTACTACTGTAGGCTCCAACTGGAGTCCACTTCATTAGATGTAAGATGTATATCCTGTACTGAAAAACATATATACTTAAAAATAAAATTATAAAACTAGACAGATGGCTAAATATATGGTGGCTCTTGGCTGCCCTGATTGGATCTGAAATAGTCCTGCAGAGCTGCTATTTGCCTTGCTGGAGCAAACATATAAGACCTGTGCATTTGCCTGTCCAATATGGCAAATGAAAAAGCTCCACAGGACTATTTCCAGTTGGAAAAATGGCATAAAGAGTTAACCCCCCCCCATGCTCCAATGCAATCCAAACTGGGCATTCACATGGCTGCTATAGATATATAAAGAAAGAATGCTTGGAAGAGCCTACCATGGAATTCCTAGAGTTGTGTCTCATTTGGCCCTGAACTGGGTGGGAATCTTTTGGAGATTTTGTGGGGGAGGATTGGGAGTTTGTTGTGTTATATGGTTGCTGTTGTTTATTGCCACTTCCGTACTATTATGACTAGGTTCCGGCAAATAATACACAGACACCTCTGTATGATTGGAATGGCCACAACTTTATTGATTACAGCAGATTGGAGCATTGACCAGGCATATGGGCATGGATCCTCCGTTGGTATTGACAGGCCGACATGCTGTTCGATGCATAACACTCCAGTACAATGCTGGTCTCCTCTCCAGCCTAATGCTGGCCTCCACTCCAGCCCAATGCTGGTTCCTATGGGATGGCAAGCTGTGTTCCGCCACCAGCCATGCTGGTCGGGCCTTGCCTCCCTTTTCCACAGGGGTGAGTAGCCTGGCTGCTGCAGTCCCAATGCCTCAAAACTGCCAAATCCTTAAAGTTGTGACAGGCTGCTCTGGTAGAGTGGTGGGTGGACGGGAAAATTGTCCTGCTCCTGCCAAAGCATCACTGGAATGGCGTCAACCACATTGCGCCCTCTTCAGAAGACACCTCCAGACTTCCGGAATGGCGTGGCGATGTCACGACAGCTGAGATTATGAGCTCAGTACCGTGATCTTCCCGATCCCCTGGGACCTGAGGATTCGGGCCCTCAAGACCCCTCCATGGAGAGGGGGGGTAGGCCAGAGCAAGGTGGAGGAGCTCACGGGGATTGGCAACCCCCTGTTGGAGCCCCCTCACCAGCTCGAAGGCAAGGACTGAGGAAGAAGCCTTAATGACGCATAAGCTATGAACCCCGAGATTTTGAAACGAGCGAAAACAAAGCAAGGATTCCTGACAAGATAGATGCAAGGACAACTGAAAGACCGAAAAAGAGTGATTTTACCTGACATCTCTCCAAGTAAGAGTATTGTTTATTGCTTTACAACGGCTAAACAGCTTGATGAGGGGTTTTTTTATTATCCCCTGGAGAAGCAGCCGCCTCATGGACTAGGAAACTGACACTCAAGAAGTGAAGCGTAAGGAGAGATTTCCTGGAGTGGAGAGCTGGGGAGCAAAAAAACTTCTTTTCTTCCCCTCTCACTTCTTTGCTGTTTATATGGCATAGAGCTTCAAACTGAAGTGAGATTAAAAGGGTGGGTTAATAGAGTTGTTAGGGGCTTTTGCAAATAAGGATGGTATATGGGATATATTGTGATTTTTATATGTCCATGTTCTATATGCTATCTAAATTGCTTTAACATAAAACTTAGAGAATCTGGAAAGAAACTAGGCTTAATATGCCTCCTTCTGTTTCATGCAGTTTAATATAGACTTAATACAATCCTCTATGCTTTTCTAACACGTTAGATATTGTTTACATTTAGTTACTGGACTAGAGGGAGTGTGGCAAATGGGTCTTTGCAACCCCAGCCGGAAGGAAGAGACAGACACAGACTTGGAATAAAGGGCCGTTTATTAAATGACCATAAAGGTAATGCACGGCAAGAGCTAACTAAGCGGTACAGGTCAAGCCCTGGGGTCAACTCCGGACCTCCGCCTTGACCTGTCTGGGCGAGCCCCACGCCCCCGGGTGTAGGCCATCCTTTGAATGGCTGCAACCCGGGCTGCCAGGCCATGGATCCCCATTGAAGCACCTGTTACGCCCCAGCCGCAAAGCATGAGGGGAGGCCTTGTATTGAGGATCCCCGCAGGTTTCTGCCAGCGTACGGTAGCCGCAACCATGCATACCGCCCTTAATGGCAGCCCTGTCCCCACTCACGGGGAAGTGCCACAGGGTGCTCACCAGCCCGCACCCTATTCCCAAAATCTCCTGCCACCGCAAGGGTCAAGCCTCTGCTTAGACCCTCGCGCCCCACCGGTGGCCTAGAGCCACCCAAAGCCCTTGCCGCAGGTCATCTAGGAAAATATCATTGCCCTCAGGTGCCAGGTGGACACCGTCGCCTCTGTAGAGGCGGGCAAATTCGGCCCTAATCTTGGGGTGTGGCAAATAAATACCCAAGCCTTGCCCCAAAGACCTCTTAATGGCGTGGTTAGCCTTATGTCAGGCCCTCTCTATTGCCCTGGTGTCAAAGGCCTCCCGCCAAACCCGTCGTCGTAGCATCTCTGACCATACTATAAGCACACTCGGCCATCGGCTGCTTATGTATTCAAGGTCCTCAGCTACCTGCATCGACAGGGCCATGCCCTGTACCAGCCCAAGGTCATTACCCCCCAGGTGAATGACCACAACGTGTGGGGGAGGCTTCGTCCATCCCCTAAACAGGAGAGACAGCAGGCCGGGCCATCTGAGACCACGCCTGCCCTGCTACTCCACAGTGGCCGCAGCGCTCAGCTGGGATCCCATCTGTGTTCTCTTGGCTTGAGTGGCCTCCCAGAACACCATGCTGTGGCCACAAATCAAGATTCTGTTCCTCTCTTGGCTCGACACGGCACCTGAGGAAAGAACAAGTAGTTTGCCATTTAAAACTGCTGCAGGGGCTGGACATAGGACCGAAACGCCCTTGACTGCCACCTGCCCACTCTCTGAATCGCCCGCTGAGGGTATCCCATAGCAGCTGCTGTGGAGGCCGCACCAATCCGGAAGGAGTGGGTTCCGAATTTGACCCCCGACAAGCCAATTGTCTTAAGTGCCCTCTCTGTCACCGCCCAAAACTGATATTTAGTCAGTGGGGCCCTATCTTCGTGGCGGAATAAAATCCCTCGGTCATCCCCACGAAGTGTGACATATTCCTTAAGGGCCTTAACAGGGCACAGCTCCTGCTCAGAGCAGGGGCCCAAAAGCAAGGGGCTCCCCCACTGCCGCTGCTCAGTCTTGGACCGTCTGATCCCAATGGAGACTTTATCCCCAACGAATTTAATGTCCTGGGCATTCAGTGCCTGGCCAGACACGTCTGTACGCGATGAGGCCATCAGCTCACTAACTCACAGAGCTCCAAAAAATGCCATTAAGGCAGAAGTGTGGAAAAGCTTCCGTTCAAATGCTGATGAGCAGACTTCCACCCATGTGGTCCCCAGTCCCTTAAGGACTGATGGGGAGATGGGCTGCCTTGGGTCACGTGGCATTTTTATCTCCCTGGCCCAGCCTTCCAGCATCTTTCTAATCCTGAAGACACCCGTGAATTCAGGTAAGCCACGTGCTTTGCTGGCGAAGGCTAAAACGGCCAACTGACCACTGATGGACTTCACTGCAAGGCCCCGGCCCCGCTGCACTACACAAAAGTGCATGGGGTGGCTCTATAAGTGGTGGGGTGGCTCTATATGTCAGAGAAGGTATACATTCCAGTAAGATTGAGAAGGTAACTGAATTAGATTCGTTTCTGGAAATGCTATGGGTTGAAATTACGGGCCCAAATGGAAACTTAACTGTGGGAGTTTGTTATCGCCCTCCAGATCAGAAAATAGAGGAGGATTATAAAATGATGACAGGATTAAAGATGGCTGCTAAACAAAAAAACTGTGTTGTAATGGGTGATTTTAACTACCCACACATTGACTGGGCCAATGGGTGTTCGAATCGGGGGAGAGAAAGTGAGTTTCTAGACTGTCTCAATGACTGTGCTATGGAACAGATGGTTACAGAACCTACTAGGGGAGAGGTGATCCTGGATTTGGTCCTCAGTAATGCTGAAGACCTGGTGAGAGATGTAAATGTGATTGCACCACTTGGGGACAGTGACCATAATGTTATTGAGTACAACATATGTATAAATAGGAAATTGCCTAATAAGACCAACACAGCCATGTTTAACTTCAAAAGGGGTAACTTTTCTGAGATGAGGGGGTACGTGAAGAAGAAACTGAAAGGGAAAGTAAAAAAGGTCAAAACACTTGGGGAATCTTGGAGACTATTTAAAACTACAATCCTGGAAGCTCAAATTAAATATATACCGCTGGTTAGGAAAGGCACAAATAGGTTTAGGAAAAGGCCAGCATGGTTAACAAGCAATGTAATAGAAGCTGTAAAAGGTAAAAAGGATTCTTTTAGGCAGTGGAAAACTAGTCGGAGTGAGGTTGATAAGAAGGAGCATAAGCTGTGGCCAAAAAAGTGCAAGTCTGTGATCAGACAGGCAAAAAGGGAATATGAGGAGCATATTGCAAAGAACATAAAGAAAAACAATAAACAATTCTTTAAATATATTAGAAGTAGGAAACCAGCTAGGGAGGCAGTGGGGCCCTTGGATGACCAAGGCATAAAAGGATTACTAAAGGGTGATAGGGAAATGGCCGAGAAGCTGAATGCGTTCTTTGCTTCTGTCTTCACTGTGGAAGATAAGAAGTGCATGCCCACTCCGGAAGCACTGACTTTGGGAGGGGTTTTGAAAGACCTGAGTCACATTGAGGTGACAAGAGAGGAAGTTATGCGACTGCTAGATAATTTAAAAACTGATAAATCACCGGGCCCAGATGGCATACATCCAAGAGTTCTGAAAGAACTCAAGTGTGAACTTGTAGATCTCCTCACAAAAATATGTAATCTGTCATTAAACTCTGCATCTGTTCCTGAGGACTGGAAGGTAGCTAATGCTGTCCCCATCTTTTAAAAAGGTTCCAGGGGAGATCCGGGAAATTACAGGCCAGTCAGCCTGACGTCAATACCGGGTAAGTTGGTGGAAACTATTATCAAAAATAAAATTAGTGGGCACATTGATGACCAAAAGCTGATGAGGAAAACTCAGCATGGGTTCTGTAAGGGAAGATCTTGTCTCACCAATCTGTTAGAGTTCTTTGAGGGAGTGAACAAACAAGTGGACAAGGGAGACCCAATAGATATTGTTTATCTTGACTTCCAGAAAGCTTTTGACAAAGTTCCTCATCAAAGGCTCCTAAGTAAGCTCAGTAGCTATGGGATAAAGGGCCAAGTCCTCTTGTGGATCGAAAACTGGCTAATTAATAGGAAACAGAGAGTGAGTATAAACGGGCACTTCTCACAGTGGAGGGTGGTGAGCAGTGGGGTGCCACAGGGGTCGGTATTGGGTCCAATGCTTTTTAACTTGTTTATTAATGATTTGGAATTGGGATTAAGCAGTGAAGTGGCTAAATTTGCAGATGACACGAAATTGTTCAGGGTGGTGAAAGCCAGAGAGGATTGTGAGGCACTCCAAAGGGATCTGTCGAGGCTAGAAGAGTGGGCATCCATGTGGCAAATGAGGTTCAATGTAGCCAAGTGCAAAGTAATGCACATTGGAACCAAAAATCCAAAATATAAATACAAGTTGATGGGGTCTGAACTGGCGGAGACTGACCAAGAGAGAGATCTTGGAGTCATGATAGATAACTCACTAAAAACGTCAGCACAGTGTGCGACTGCCATAAAAAAAGCTAATGCTATGCTAGGGGTTATTAGGAAAGGGATTGAAAACAAATCAGCCGGTATCATAATGCCTCTGTATAAATCGATGGTGAGGCCTCATTTGGAGTACTGTGTACAGTTCTGGTCGCCACACCTTAAAAAAGATATCATAGCACTGGAAAAAGTACAGAGAAGGGCAACTAAAATGATTAAAGGGTTGGAACACTTTCCCTATGAGGAAAGATTGAGGCGCTTGGGGCTCTTCAGCCTGGAGAAAAGACGACTGAGGGGAGACATGATAGAGGTTTACAAGATAATGCACGGGTTAGAGAAGGTAGAGAAAGATGTGTTTTTCTCCCTTTCTCACAATACAAGAACTCGTGGGCACTCTATGAAATTATTGAGCAGTCGGGTTAGAACAGATAGAAGAAAATACTACTTTACACAAAGGGTGATAAACACATGGAATTCGTTGCCACAGGAGGTGGTGGCAGCTACAAGCATTGCCAGCTTCAAGAGGGGACTGGACAAATATATGGAGCAGAGGTCCATCAGTGGCTATTAGCCACAGGAGATAGATGGTATTCTCTTTGTGGGGAGGTGGTGCTCTGTTGTCTTGGTGCTGGAAGGAAGGCAGTGGGAGGGCTTCTGGTGTCCTGGCCTCACTGACAGTCCTTTAGATGGCACTGGATTTCTAGCCACTGTGTGTGACAGAATGTTGGACTGGATGGGCCACTGGCCTGATCCAACATGGCTTTGCTTATGTTCTTATGTTCTTATGCATCAAGTGCTCAGGTGGGATGGGCCACAACTGCTGGAGCCCCGCCGACACCCTGAACTGGTAAAGCTGCCCTACCGCACGGGCGTGTACTGGGGGCAATGGACAGCTGGATTGCTCTATTTACTTCCGCCGTCCAAGCTCCCAAAGCTCCTGGGGCATCCTCGCTGGTTGCCTGTCGGCCCAGGGGGGCAAGCTGCCAGAATCGTTCCATCTGTTGGCAAGACAAAGCATCTGCCACACTGTTGTTAACACCTGGAACATGCCTGGCCCTGAACAAAATGTTCATCTGCACACATTTCAATGTAAAGGCCCTTACCAGCCTCATCACCCTGGGGGATCCAGATGCCATGGTTTTGACCACGTGCATGACAGCCAAGTTGTCAGACCAAAAGTGGACAGCTCGGTTCGCCAAGTGTGATCTCCAAAGCCACATGGCCACTAACAAGGGAAAGGACTCCAAAAACGTAAGTTATTTGGACAATCCCTGGGCTACACAATCAGCGGGCCATTGGTCAGTACACCAATGCCCCCTTAAAAAGACTCCAAAGCCTGTAGACCAGGAGGCATCAGAGGTGACTTGAAGTTCGGCTTCTAGCAAAAGCTCCTCCCTCCAAAAAGTCACCTAATTAAAGGTGTAAAGGAATTCCTTCCACACCAAAAGGTCATCCCGCCTGCCCTTATTAATTCTTAAATTAATTCTTAAAATTCTGAGGCAACCATAAGGCCCTCATAGCATCGCACCACCACCTGAGGAAAGCCCTCCCAGGCGCAACTGCCTTACAGGCAAAGTTTAAATGGCCAACTAATTGCCACAACTCAAGGAGAGATATCTAGGCTCCACTCAAGCAGCCCTCCAGTTGAGCCCAAGATCTACCACCATTTCTAAGGGCAACCTTAAGGTCTGTTGTACTGTGTCCAGTTCTATTCCCAAGAACGCTATGACAACAAATGGTCTCTCGGTTTTCTCATGAGCTAAAGGAACCCCCAGTTCCTCTGAAAACTCCATGACCCCTGCCAAAAGCCTGGCACACTGCCCCATGCCAGCTGGCCCAGACATCAAAAAGTCATCTAAACAATGGACAAATAGCCAGCACCCTGTGCCTTGGGGAGACCTGAAGAAACCATTCAAGTACCCTCAGCTTTACTGGGCTGGGCCCCTTTTCCAGGCTCTTGGTGGCCACCACTGCCCCCAAAGCATTTCCCACCCTGTCTTCCTTTGGGGCAGGCAGATTATGGGTGGGTTCCCATGCATGCAGGGCAGTCATGCATATACCTGCCCACTTTTTTGTTGCAAAGTTCCTCGGACGTGAACTCCCAACAAAGCAGCCATATTTACACCTGCTGCCCCGCAAAAGTGCGGGAACCTGAACCCTGAGAGGGCAGAATAATCATATGACCACTCTCGCTCCTATTTCTGAGGTTGGACTTGGCAAGGGCCATGCCCTGCACCCACAGCTGTATCAACCAAGCCGCCCCCTCAAAGTCCATGTACCCCCTATATATAATATTCATGTATTGGAAAAGGGGGGAGAGCCCTACCTGGCTGTGCCCTAGCCAATACCCCTGCATAAACCAGGAACCCAGACAACCAATGAGTCCAGTTCCTGACAATCTGCCTGCAGCAGATCTTCTCCTCATCCCTATCGTACAGATCATCTACATCCTTCTTCTCCTGTTCCCTGAAGAGAAGGGTAAAGACATCCATGTACTAACCCTTTGTATATTCTCCCCCCCCCTTGCAGGCAATGCCATATCTCCCGGGGGAAGTGTCCTATAAGGAACCATGCCATATCCCTGGGGTCCATAAGGGGCCAGGCCCATCTGCTTGCCATAACCAAAAGGCCACCCAGTCACAGACAGAGGGAAGGCCTATCCATCCCAACTGGTAGCACAGCCCGATACAGGCAGTACTTGCACCTGCTGCAGGTGCAAGGGGCCACTGGCATAACTAGGCCAAATAGTTGGGCCTGCAGAAGGCCAACCAAGCATGGGATATGTCTCCAAAACAGAAGATGCAGGAGCGCCGGTAGCAGCTACCTGCCCCAAAGAGCCCCCGGGCCAAGTGGCACTCTGCTTGGGCAAAGAATCCGTACCATCAGGCATGGGTCGTTCCACTGCTATGGCAACTTGCCCACTGTCAGCTGACTATTCCTGGTCAATGTCAGCCACACTCTCAGTTGATGTTGGATTGTCCTGGCTGCTGCCTCCATCACTTGCCACCACTCCTGATACTCCCTCCAGGCAGAAAGACAAGAGACAAAATCCTTATTAAAAGCAGCAGTTGTAATTCTTTTAGCACCTTTGCATGGCTAAACAGGTGCAACAGCTGATGCTGTACCACTCCTTGCCCTCTCAAGAGCAACAATGCGCTCCATAAGTTCCTGCCTGCCTGGGCCATCATCCTCGTCTGAGGGAGACAGAGCCCGAGTAGTATTACGCGGCACTGGCCATTTACAGGCCACTTCCCCATTGATGGGCCACCGCCTTTTCTGGGCAGCATAAACCTTCCCAAATGATGACACAGCAGCCGTTAATAATGTGTTGGACTGGCTCGCGGCTTTACCCCTTAACCAACTGCTGACGCTAGCCCTGACATGTAGCACTAAGCCCCAGCAAAAGTAGCAATTGCCAGGAGCAGTACCAAGCTGCCACACAAGATGGTGCCGAGCACAGTCCTGAGCAGATCTGCCTGCCAACAGAATGGCTGTCAGGCAGAGACAGGCCACCAGTAATTCTCCACCACAAGATGGCGCCGAGCACAGCCCTGAGCAAATCTGCCTGCCAACAGAATGGCTGTCAGGCAGAAACAGGCCACCAGTAATTCTCCACCAAAAGATGGCGCTAAGCACAGCCCTGAGCAAATCTGCCTGCCAACAGAATGGCTGTCAGGCAGAGACAGGCCCTCTTTTATGGCCCACAAAAATATAGGCTTAGGTGCTGTTTTACCAGTAAGCCAAAGTGAAGAACACCGGCTCTGTTTTTTAAGTTACTTTATTTTACTCCTTGCCGGTGGTGGGGGGAGGCTAAATGGAAACAAACAGGCTTATGGCAGGAAGAGAGGTTTGTGTGTGAGTGGGGGGGGGGGGGGAGAGGGCTCTCACCACCCACTTTCTCCAAGACAACTATTAAGGGGAGAGACCCCACCCAAGTTGGGCCAAAGTCCCTCCAATACAGCCCTGCAGCCTGCCATCCCAGTGCCCCACCAGCCTGCTCAATTAAACTGCTCAATTACTCTAGCCCCAACAGGCCCTGAAACCCTGGCCTGTATTATGCGCTGCAGCCGCCAGCCGCCTCCGACAGTCTCCAAGAGCTGACTGCTATCGCTGCCTTCCAACTGCCTCCATTGCCTCCATCAATGTTTGTTCAGCACACATTCCTCCCTTCAGCTTCACCACTCAAAGGAAGGCAGAGCAAAGAGCTCTTGTTTCACCGAGCACTCAAAGAGACTGCAGCTGGGAAGAGAGGAGCCGCCTGAATCAGGCTCTTGGCTCCGCCCCCCGGCTAAGCCCAGGATGCCTGGGAAGGGAGCCTGTATGGCATAGAGCTTCAAACTGAAGTGAGATTAAAAGGGTGGGTTAATAGAGTTGTTAGGGGCTTTTGCAAATAAGGATGGTATATGGGATATATTGTGATTTTTATATGTCCATGTTCTATATGCTATCTAAATTGCTTTAACATAAAACTTAGAGAATCTGGAAAGAAACTAGGCTTAATATGCCTCCTTCTGTTTCATGCAGTTTAATATAGACTTAATACAATCCTCTATGCTTTTCTAACACATTAGATATTGTTTACGTTTAGTTACTGGACTAGAGGGAGTGTGGCAAATGGGTCTTTGTAGTCTTCTGCTTTCCTTCTCACCCTTTATCTTTTTCTTTGGATTTCTTTCCTTTAAATAAAAGTATAAGAAAGATGTTGAGACAAGATATCTTCTAGGATTAATAGGGGAAACACTAGGGAGGTAGATGGAACTTGGTAAATTTATTACATTTCAAAACTTAAACTATTGGTTAAGCTAAGTCTACCTATACACTTTCTTTTGCCTTTTGTAATGAAAATACAAGTACAAAACCTCAGATGGCTTGGATTTTGATGTATGAAAGACGGAGGGTAGGCTGTTACAAAAATCGTTTTGTATACCTTTCTCCTTTAAGAAATTACTTAGTCAATGATATACACAAATAATGGGACTAATAATAGAATATAAAGATGTGGCTGTTTGTTTTTCTTAGCTCTCCCTCTGGACTGGCCATGGGCTTAGTACCCTAGGTTTAAGAATTAAAGGATTGAAGTGTGCCTTAAGAAGCTGCTCACATAGAATATAAATAATTGTAAGAAATGAGAAAAGGAATTGAGTAGTTGAGTAAAAGAGCAAGGAATTTAAAAGGTGCTTGGAGAGATCTAAATGGACTGTGTATTGTATAAATGGGGGGAAAGGGGGGTAGTCGGTTACTCAGTTTCTTTTTCTATGGATTGATGTTTGTATTGCAATTTTTTTGAAATTTTGGATGTATAATGACTATTTTGTACATGAACCTGATACTAAAAAGTTGTCAGGTCTGCTGCCCACAGTCTTTCCATATTGCTTGCTTGCTGTACTTTTCCAGTAATATTTTCTGTGTGTATGTTAGCAGGAGCAGCTTGGTTCCCAAGACAGCCTTATCTGAGATAGCTCACCACAGCGGCCTTGGGACAGCTCCTTTCACTTTCCCACCTTCTGTACCAGCTGGGTAGACAGCAAGGGTGGGGGATGGTTTAGAGGGTTTGATATACTGTAGCAAGCCCTTACTACGTCATTCTCAACAAGAGATCTATGTACAGCCAGAAGCTTGCTTTAGCCTTTGGATAACCTATGGACACTTGTACTTTCTGAATATATAATCTCTCAATAAAGAACCTTTGACTCAAGAGACCTTGGATTTCTTGCTGCAAAGGGGTGGGAGACGAAATCAGAGTATCCTGCTTTCCATAGACTGACATATTGTTGAGAAACTTTCTTTTCCGTCATAACCCCACACCCTGGAGAGATGGCTACCAGATATACCCCGATGGAACTGTCTGGACCGGGAGAGGTGGTGGAGGGATCTTCTAACCAACCATCTGGGACCTACCACCCGGCACCACCTGGAGACAGGTTGTGGGCCGACCTGGGAGCAATTCCCCGAAGTGGAGCTTCCCATCTGATGTGGACTTCCATACCTACACCAAGACCGTGGGGCCCCCGACCAAGAGAGGAGAAAGAGTAACGCAGAGGGACTCTGTTTATGCGCTACTTGGCCGGGATGGGACTAAGCAGCAGCATTGACCCTCACCTCTCTCCTATACTAGAGACTCAGGGAAGGAGTACTGGAGGAGGTTATGCTTGGGAGACACTGCAAACTTCCACGGCGGCAATTCCTCCGGCAATGCTCAGCGTGGCTCCGGATTATTGCTGGGATGATTCGGCCAGATGATATGTGGGGGAGCAGGGACTGCTCGAAAGTGAGAGGGGGAGGGAGCCCCCTTCTTACAATATACAGTGGGTCTCACCGCAAGAACTCCAACGTTGGGAATGTGTGGAGACAGGACTTACAGACACCACTGCTCTGGAAGTGGGTCAACACCTGTCAGAGGACCGTTTGGATATCCTCATGGAACAAGTCCAAGTTATGCGCTACGATCTGTTAGCAGTGTCAGGCCTCACTAACGGTTGGGTGGACAGTGTTTCTGGAATACAGTGCCCATTAATACCCCTGGAGGCTGGAGTTGCCCACCAAGACATCCAAGCAGGCCCTTTAATTGCAGTAGGAGCAGCGCAGTTGGCACCCCGGGATGTACAAATTAGAGGGGGTCTCATAGAGAGCTCCCTCGAGTCTACATCATCGAGCTCCAGCGACTATCAAGATGCTTCTGGAACTCTTGTAGGAGCAGGCACCCCCCAGGATTCTGGGGTCCCAACCAACCCTGCGGGAACTACACAAGATTCAGGCGCAGGGATGGAGCCTGATTTCTTGACAGAGGACTGGAATTGTGCGTGGATTATGCCACAAGCTTGGGAAGAGGGACTCCGCTGGGGTGCTATACCAGCACCTGAGAACCCAGGCGACGGAAGGCAGGTGGGTGCTCCTGATGAGGCGATCTGCTATGCCGCTCTGGGAGCCCAAGTGGAGGCCATGAGAGGAGAGTTAGCGGCCCAGCTGATGGAGATCATGCTAGCCCAACCTGCGGGACCTCGTCAGCTGGAACCACCAACAGTCTTACCGCCACCGCCGCCACTTGTGCCAGTGGGCACCCAAACAGTGGCAGCCAGCCCGTGGGCCCTGATTGCACCGGCACAGTCCAGGAGGAGAGTGGAAGGGCCCAGACAGAGACTACCAGCAGCGCCGTCAGTACCTTACGCTGGCCTGCTGAGGGATCAGCGAGATGGAGTGGCTGTGCCTCCTGTGCCACCACCCATCTGCCCGGCTCCCGGCGCCCCACCTGCACTGCAAATCCAGACTGCACCTTATTGCGTGCCTCCAGGACAGGCCACATGAGATCACGTGGGGCCCATACCTCCCCCTCAACCAATGCCGCGCCCCGCCCCAGTTGGAGCGCACCCAGATGTCAGAGCCAGGGGTGGAATTGCCCATGGGATGGATCAAGTTGGAAGCTACATTCAATGGCGAGCCACGAAAGCTGGGATTTTTCATTGTGCAAGCCCTGCGATTTTTTAATGAGTGGGGACATCTTTTCCCCTCGGAGCAAAGCCACAACATCTATTTGGGATCCTGACTGGAAGGAGTAGCGGCGGAATGGTATGACACAGGGGCACCTGAACTTTTGGATTTGCAAGCCTTTATATCAGCATTGAGAGCCCAATATGAGGACCCAATGGAAAGTGAGAGGGCTTGCACTGAACTACGAGCCATTAGGCAAGGCTCAAAACCCATAAGGGAATACGCGGCTAAATTCCACCAGTTGGGAACCAAATGCCCAACCTATCATGAAGAAGTTAAAATGGAACTGTTCCAAAATGGATTAAATCTGGAGCTCCTGGATAGAGCCTTGAAGCAGGATGACCCAGTAACGCTCTTAGGATGGATCCAACTAGCATGTGAGGTGGAAAATCACACCCAAGTAGTCCACCTAGTAAAACAACACCAACTTGCCGGTGCAAGGGGAGCACCGAGCACCCCGGGAAGAGGCAGAGGAATCCCTGGGGGAATGGGGATAGGCCGAGGAACAAGAGACACCCGCTGGAGGCAAGGCCTCTGTTTACAGTGCGGGAGTAGTGGGCACTTCGCAGCCCAATGCCCTCTTAGAGCCCCTTCGGAACAAGCGGTTCCGCGACCAACGCCTGCCCCTCAAACCGCCAAGACTGAGCGTAAGCCCCTTCCGCGACGGGGGAGGCAAGACACCGGGTTGGAAGCCAAGGAACTTCCAGGCGAGAGTGCTCTTCAACCTCAAGAAGGTGAGATGTCCGTGCAGTCGGGAAATGGGGAAGATCTGCCATAAAAGGGCCCCACCGGCAGGTCACAACCCCCCCTCACATGGGAGGGGAAAGGGGGCCATACTATTTATGCCAGTTACGTTGGTTAATCCCAAGAAAGGAACTCACTTAAGAGTTCAAGCACTAATTGATTCAGGGTGCTCCCGTGACATTATATCTCCTGCATTAGTCCATGGGCTCGGGATAGAAATTCACGAGTTAGAGGACCTGATAGTTTTTGAGCAAATGGATGGGTCCAGCATGAGCCCTGCCCCCTATGAAACAAAACCCATGCCAACAGGAATGGGGGACCATTGGGAAGCTCAACCCTACATTGTCAGCCATGTAGCCAAATATCCATTAATTCTGGGCAGTCATTGGCTCTGGGACCACAACCCTTACATCAAATAGTCAGAAGGGATGATAATCTTCAGCGGGGACCAGTGCAACGAGCATGCGTGGGCCAAAGAGTGGGGAGGGACGGCGCCATCTCCCCTCGAGGTTGTCCTACTGATGGAAGAGGAGTTGGTGGGCATTCCCAGAGAGTATAGAGATCTGGCACAAGCATTTAGTGAAAGGGAGGTGGATGAACCCCCCCCCCACCGCAATACAGACTGTGCCATTGAGCCAGAAGAAAAACTGCCCAAAGGCAAATTATATTCCATGAGCCCACCGGAACTCCAAGAATTGAGGAAGTTCATTGATAAAAATTTGGAGAGAGGCTTCATTCGACCGGCTAGTTCGCCGCATGCGGCCCCTGTGCTATTTGTAAAGAAAAAAGACGGAGGTCTGAGATTGTGCACAGACTTCAGAGGCATTAATGCAGAGTCCATGTCCAATGCCTACCTGATCTCACTGATTCGAGATTCACTTGGTGTAGTCGTGCAAGGCAAAGTGTTTTCAAAATTGGACTTAAAAGATGCCTACTTTCATGTGAGGATACGGGAGGGGGACGAATGGAAAACCGCGTTCAACACGCCATTAGGACAATATGAATATTTAGTAATTCCTTTTGGTCTCAAAGGGGCTCCGAGTGTATACATGACCCTCATCAATGAAGTGTTACATGAATACCTGTACAAAGGGGTGGCGGTTTACCTAGATGATGTTTTAATTTATATGCAGGATAAAAAATCACACGTGGAATTAATACGCAAAGTGCTGAAGGTTCTAATCAAACACAAATTGCCTGTAAAATTATCTAAGTGTGAGTTCCACAAGGAGGAACTGGATTATTTAGGATATCGTATTTCCAGCCAAGGGCTGAAAATGGATCCAGCTAAGATCTAAGCCATAGAAGGGTGGATGGCCCCCCAAACCAGGAAGCAGTTACAATCGTTCCTAGGGTTCGCTAATTTCTACAGGCCATTCATAGAAAACTTTGCACAAATTGCTTTGCCCCTAATGGACTTATTGAAAACCAAGGGCAAAGGCTTAAACGCTAACCAACCACACTCCAAGTTAAACTGGTCTTTGTACTGTCAGCAGGCGTTTGAACAACTAAAAGGTAAATTTACGTCAGAGCAGGTGTTATGGCACCCCGATGAAAATCGTAAATTTGTTGTGCAGGTCGATGCGAGCGACACAGCAATAGGAGGGGTGTTACTACAGCAGGGGGAGGATGGAAAACTCTACCCGTGTGCCTATCTATCGAAAAAAATTTCAGACACAGAGAAATTGGAGTGTGTGGGAGAAAGAAGCCTTTGCCGTTAAACTCGCTGTCACTACCTGGAGGCACTGGCTGGGGGGAGCCTGTCATCCATTCGAAGTCTGGACAGATCCTAAAAACTTAGAAGCCCTACACACACCCCGGAGACTAAATGCCAAGCAACTCCGATGGGCAGAGTTCTTCTCTAAATTTGACTTCACTCTGAATTATCTCCCGGGGAGGGCCAACTTCCTGGTGGATGCCCTTTCACACATGCCCCAGCATGACAGTCAAAAAGAAAAAGTAATTGACACAGTGTTTTCACCCTCCCAATTGGGAGGAGCAGTGACAACGCACAATAAAGCAGCAAAAATGCAAAACAACTTGAAACCTGAGCTGACAGAGTGGAAAGGGAGAGTGAAAAGCGAAATGGAAAAGGAGGGGGAGGAAGCACCCAAAGCCGAGCTCACGCAAACCGAAGCGGGAGAGTGGTGCAGGGGCTCCAAACTCTACATAGCAGTTAGCTTAAGAAAAGAAATTCTCCAGCACTGCCATGATTCTAAATTAGCTGGACACTTTGGCTACCTTAAAACCCTCCATTTAGTCCAATGTCAATTCTGGTGGCCAAACATGAGACGGGACGTCTCTCAATATGTATCCTCCTGCCCCATCTGCATAATGGCCAAATCAAGAAGGGGAATACCACCTGCACTGTTACAACCATTAGAAACCCCCCGCACCTCAGAGCATGGGCAATAATTTCAATGGACTTTATAACAAGTCTACCACCCTCAAAAAGGGTGCACGTGTATTCTAGTAGTGGTGGACTTATTTTCCAAACAGGCACATTTTATTTCATGTATTGCTATTCCCACTGCAAAAAAGCTGGCAACCCAGTTCATGAAACACATAGTCAGGTTGCATTCGTTCCCACTCAAAGTAATCTCAGACAGAGGCATACAATTTGTTGCCAACTTCTGGCAGGAGCTCCTACAAGTTGCAGGAATTGAATAGGGAATTAGCTCCGCTCATCATCCGCAAACTGATGGACAATCGGAAAGAATTAATCAAGTACTAGAACAGTTTCTCAGATGTTATATCAATTTATCAACAAGACAACTGGACCGACTTTATCCATTATGCTGAATATGCGTATAACAACGCAATACACAGTTCTACAGGAGCCTCCCCCTTCAAAATAACACAAGGATACGAGGGGCAAGCCCTGCCATTTGAATCAACTCCAGATTCACAGAAACCTGGAGACTTGGGAGAATGGTGGTCATCTTTTACAGAGCAATGGGAAATCATCCAAAAAAGTTGAAAAAAGCCAAGGAAGACTATAAAAAATATGCCGACCGCCACCGCACAGAGTAATGGAAACTACAGCTGGGAGATAGAGTGTATGTTTCCACTAAACACTTCAAAAGTGAACAACCATGTAAAAAGTTGGGACTTAAATACATGGGACCGTTCCCAGGCAAAAGAGTGATTAATGATGTGACAGTGGAACTTGAACTACCAAAGAACCTACGCCAGATGCACTCAATGTTCCACTTCAGCCTATTAAAGAAAGCTCCACAACCTGATGAGTGGCACCCAGAAAAAGGAGTCCCACACCCTACCCTCATCGATGGGCAAGTACACTATGAAATAGAAGAAATTTTGGACTCTAAGATGAAAAACAAAAAACTTTATTACCTTATCAGGTGGAAAGACTTTGATGAAAGGGAGTGGGTAAAACCCTCCCACGTAAATGCCCCTAAACTAACTGCCAAATTCCACAAGAAATACCCGGACAGGCCGGGGCCTGGTGGGTGAGGGGAGGCCTTTGGAGGGGCAGAAATGTCAGGTCTGCTGCCCACAGTCCTTCCATATTGCTTGCTTGCTGTACTTTTACAGTAATATTTTCTGTGTGTATGTTAGCAGGAGCAGCTTGGTTTCCGAGACAGCCTTATTTGAGATGGCTCACCACAGTGGCCTTGGGACAGCTCCTTTCACTTTCCCACCTTCTGTACCAGCTGGGTAGACACCGAGAGTGGGGGATGGTTTAGAGGGTTTGATATACTTTAGCAAGCCCTTACTACGTCATTCTCAACAAGAGATCTATGTACAGCCAGAAGCTTGCTTTAGCCTTTGGATAACCTATGGACACTTGTACTTTCTGAATATATAATCTCTCAATAAAGAACCTTTGACTCAAGAGACCTTGGATTTCTTGCTGCAAAGGGGTGGGAGATGAAATCAGAGTATCCTGCTTTCCATAGACTGACAAAAGTTTTCTCTCTTCCTTTTAAAAAACCTAATAAAAATCTATTACAAAAAAAAAAGTTGTCCTGAAGGGCAGTATAAAAAAAAGAAGATGCCTCCAGATGTTCATCCTCTTCCGCCTCTGTCCACACCTCCACTTCCGCCTAGCCCTCAGTGGTAACACAGCCCACATGTTAAGCCTGTGAGTTTCATCTCTACTGGCCCTTGTGTGTTGCTGTAGAGCGTTTGTGCTGTTTGTCTTATAGACTGTGTAATAATCTGAAGTCCTGATCCTGGCATTATGGCTAAAACATTGACTAGCACTGCCACCAATATATCCATACAATGCCATATTCTGGTTTTGTCTGTTTGTACTTTGGTTCATTGTCTTGGTTGCATTGAGAAGCTGCAGTATCATAGACATGCCATCTAAGTTTTCATTGTGAGTTCATCAATGCATAGATGCACTGAGTAAGGACTGAAGC
Source organism: Eublepharis macularius (assembly GCF_028583425.1). Lineage (NCBI taxonomy): Eukaryota > Metazoa > Chordata > Lepidosauria > Squamata > Eublepharidae > Eublepharis > Eublepharis macularius. The sequence goes on along the minus strand of NC_072791.1, from coordinate 113,457,135 downwards.
TCAGTGACAGAATACATACTTTAAACACAGATTCTCTCTACACAAGGCATCTTATATGGGGATGTTCAAGTGTAGCGAGATGCAATGTTAGCCTGGAAGGGTAATTTAAAAAGACAGAGCCGATGGAGATCGCTCCTCAGAGAATTTGTTAATTTCACCTTTGCCTCCCCAAAGGCGTTGTCAATTTCACCTCACCTTTGAGGAGAAAAAAGTAAAGAAAAAAGAATACAAAAAGAGAAAAAGAAGATTGAAAATAAAAAAGAAAAATAATACATTTCATTTTCCATTTTTCTCTACAAAACCTATCATATTTTAACAAACATTATACCTTTAGTTTTAATATCTCCAAAATTTACCTTTTCAATACTGCTCTCCTATTTATTTTTCCCAGATTTATCTTCTTAGAAATCAAAACCACAAATCATCAGTTCATTTTCCCTTGGCTCACACAGAAAGTCAATAAGGGGCATCCAGTTAACCATAAAGATAAATAATGTTTTATCTCTGATAAACTTTAGTCATTTCCACTAACTCTGTCAATTTCACAATCCAGTCCTCAATTGAAGGCAATACTGTACTTTTCCATTTTGGCGCATATAAAAGCCTAGCTGCTGTGGTCATATAGAAATAAGATACCATGTTTATTTTCCAAATATCTACCCATTAATCCCAACAAAAAGGCTTCTGGTTTCAATTGTATATTGATCTTCAACATTTTTTGTATTATCATGTGAATTTGTGACCAATTTTTTTTTGCTTTAGGACAAGTCCACCAAAGATGATAAAATGTTCCTTCATGTTGCTCTCATTTCCAACATTTGTTTGACATAGTTTTACTCATTTTTGCTAATTTATCAGGAGTGATATACCACCGATACATCATTTTATAGAAATTTTCTTTAAGTGTGGAACTCAAAGTGAATTTGAGCCCCTCTACCCACACATTTTCCCACTGGTCCATTTGGATATTATACCCCAATTTTTTAGCCCATTTTACCATACAGTCTTTCACACATTCTTCTTCTGTTTCAAATTTCAACAAAAGTTTGTACATTTTGGAAATGATGTGTTTGTCATTTGTACAAAGCTCCTTTACAAACTCTGTCTTTTCATAACCAAAGCCCCATATTTTTTTTTACCTGATGTAAACCTTTCTAGAAGTTGGGCATAGAAAAAAACATTGACATTTATAACCTTTAGCTATTAAATCTTCCCTTGTCTTTAATTTACAATCTCCTTGTGAGAATTCTAGTAAGTTTCTGTAAGTCAGCCATCCCTGGCCGTTCCCACACGGCTTACCTACACCTGGAACGCTGCACAGCATGCCGAAAAAAAGGCGGAAGATCGCGTTTTCTCTCGCGAGTTTTGTGCGATGTTGAGCAACATCGCGCAAAACTCGTGAGAGAAAACGCAATCTTCTGCAGTTTTTTTGGCATGCTGTGCAGCGTTCCAGGTGCAGGTAAGCCATGTGGGAACGGCCCCTGTTTAGTAGTTATTTTACCTCTATAAAACACTTCCTGTATTGAAATCCAAAGTGGTGTCTTCTGTGATAATCTTAGTTTGTATTTATTCCAAATTCTTAAGATATCTCCCCTAATATAATGATTTTTGCAGTTTACGTTGACCTTTATTTTATCGTAGCACAAATAAGCATGCCATCCAAATCTCAGGTCATGACCTTTCAATGTCAAGAGCCTCTCATTTCTCAGGAGCATCCATTCCTTCATCCACATTAGACATGTGGCGGTGTAATACACTTTAAAATCTGGTAAGCCTAGACCTCCTCTCTCCTTCACATCTTGTAAAATTTTATATTTAACTCTTGGTTTTTTCCCTTGCCATATAAATGTTGAAATATCCTTTTGTCACTGTTTAAATGCTACATCTGAAGTTAACACAGGTATTGTCTGGAAGGGGAATAACATCCTAAGTAAAACATTCATCTTGATAACTGATATTCTCCCCAATAAGGACAATTGTACTCTATCCCATCTTAACATGTCTTTTTAAATTTCTTTCCATGTCTGAACATAATTATTTTGAAATAGCATACAGTTCATCCCCATCAGCATGATACCTAAATATTTTACCTTTTTTCAACCTTAAAACTTGTTATTTTCATCAATTCTTCCTGGTTTTTAGTATCCATATTTTTCACTAACATTTTCCTTTTCTATTCATTTATTTTGAAACCTGCCAGAGTACCAAACTTTGTCAACTTCATCAATATTTTAATTCCCTCTAATGGGTCTTCTATGATTAAAACTAAATCATCTGTGAAGGCTCTTAATTTTTATCTCTTTTTTAATTTTTATGCCTCTAATCCTTTCCTCCTGTCTCATATCTCTATTCAAAACTTTCAACACCAAAATAAAAAGGAGCGGTGACAATGGATATCCTTGACATGTTCTTTTTTGAGTCTCACACAATTTAGTTAATTCTCCATTAACAATAATTTTAGCATTCTGTGAAGTGTAGATTAATTTCTCCCATTTTATAAAATTCTCCCCAAAATTCATCTTTTCTAACACTTCAAACAGGAAAATCCAGTTCAAATTGAGGAACCACAATTTTTTTTTTAAAAATACTATTTTTTGTTGTAATGCTATGGTGCCTATTAAATTTGAGCTAGTTTAGGGCTTCAGTATATCTTAATCTGGCCTTGCCAAGACAGTTGGTGCTTGGCACAACTGTCAGATAGGGTTGCCAGCATCAGGCTGGCAACCAATGGGAGACTCACCATGGTGAGGGGGAGCCTTGCCAGTGACGTAATGTCACCAGCAATGTACTGACATCACTTTTGGCATAGTCAAATATGATGATAGCATGGTGACCATAGAGATTTGGCTGCATGCTAGAGTGTGTCAGTGACATACTAACAGCACTTCTGATCACTCTGGAAGTGACTTCAGTGCATCAGGAGACTGACAATTGCCCCTCTGATCCTCCTGCCATTTCTCTCCTGCTGCCTAGCTGTGACTACAAGAAGGGCCCAGTAGAGGTGGGTGTTCCCCTGCCTCCAGTGAGAACTTGGCAAGCCTACCGTCAGACAATACTGAGATATGGGATCTGGGGTCAGACTTGCTATAAGGCAGCTTCATTTTCTCACGGCTTGCACAAGGTACACACTAGGCATGCTGTGCTACTCAGGGGCACCTAGGTGCATTCATCTTCTGCTCATGCCTTTTTGGATCGAGAGTGAAATAGGCTTTAAACATTTTTTTTCTTTTGCACGATTCTGAGAATGAACCTTAATTCATATCTTATCTCCTGCTTGAAAATGAACATCCTTCTATTCTTATCATTATGTTTCTGTTTTGTAAAACATTTTTGATCCTTAGCCATATCCCTCTTGGCAATTGCTGTGAAGTTGTTTCTTTTCAGTTATGTGCTGCATTGGATTACCTTTGAAAATCTCCCTTTCCATGACTGCACTGCAGAGGCTTTCTTAATAACTTGCTGAAATGTAATCCTCCTGTGTGTGCATGTTCTGCTACAACTTCACTGATAACAGAGCAAAATGCTGGTAAGTCAATACAAAAAAATAAGGTTAAAAAGCACTCTAATTCAAACCTAGGAAACTCTGTTATGTATCCAACATAAAAAGAAACAAACGCCTGCCTATGAACTATGCTGACATCCCAAGTGGAGCTGTGGTCACGGAACACTCAGCAAATGACAAGACATAGTGGGTAGTGCATTTTCCTTCAAAATAATTCTGTATCAGCTAAATAATATATCTGTTTTATGGGCATTTCCTGTTCACTGCTGTATGGAGATTCATAGGATCTACCATAAAGGCTTTGAGGACTCAGGTTTTGAATCCCCACTCTACCATGGAAGCTTGATGGGTGATCTTACACCAGTCACATACTCTCATCCTAACCTACCTCCCAGGATTGTTGTGATGATTAAATGGATGAGAGGAGAATGATATAAGCCACTTTGGGTCCCCACTAGGAAGGAAAATGGCATACAAATGAAGTAAGTAAATAAATAAATAGTTCCTGCACTAGTCAGTGTGGTGTTCATGTGAAGAGAAGAAATCCGTCTAGAGGGAATGGCATAACACCCCATGTGCTCTTTTACCATGAATCAAAAGATTTAAATTTCTATGCACAAGAAATCCAAATTCTGTGCCAAGAAAAGCTGAACTAGGCAGTCAGTATTAGACATGGGCACAAACAGCATTACGAACAGACAAAAACCCACAAACAGCCTCATCTGCTGTTCCTGAACAAGCTGTTCGTGAGGCCCCATTCCTAAACGAACAGGTGGTCATTGCAAGCCTCATTGGTTGCCTTTGGCAGCCATTAGGCAAGCCAGACAGTTTGGCACCTGCTGCAATCAATCCCCTTGGCAACCAGAGGCAAAGAGGGACTGAACTCTGTCTGAACTCCTTCTGGCTTTAACCCTTCAAAGTACTTCCAGCAGATTGTCCTGTTTTTGCCACTGTGAAGAAAAAATGACAGCCAATGGGGAGACCCGTGGATCATGCCTTTCCTGGGGTGCAATCTCTCTGAAACTTGGGGGGGGGTCTTCAGAGGACAGTGAAGGGGGTGGGGTTTGGGGGTGGGGTGGGGATTCTGGCCCCCATGAACAATGAACAACGAACATGTCTGGGAACAGTTCATGTTCGTCCATGTTAGTTGTTCATTGTTCATGGATGGCACCGAACGACGAACAGGGAGTTTGGTTTTTTTTTTCTGTTCGTGCCCATGTCTAGTCAGTTTTATATTTGTTCTGGTATGACATGGAGCAATGAACTATTAGGACACTGAAGCCCTACTCACAACCATGGGATATCTTACACAACCACCTTCACAGTCCCCCAAAAGAAAGCTGTGACTATTAGTCAGTGGGATTCTCCATCCAATATCACTTTCTTAGATTTATCTGCAATCCTGTAGAACTGTGGTATGCACAAATCATGCATGTTATGGGATCAGAGTTCAACAGGGACTTTTACAGACCTTTGCCACTTCTTTAGCCCTATACTGTGTTGGATGTTTTTCTGATTTACGCATAGCATTCGATACCTTCAGTGGAGATCTTGACACTAGAGATGGGCACAAAACAACTACGGAAGAAAATTCCATACGGAATGGCTGGTTCGTAGTCAAAGATCCACACGTTCTGTGGGACTGCATTTTCCCGAACCAAACTTTTCTTACCGTTCTGTTGCCAGTTCGGACACTTTTGGCACCAAATACTCCCTCGCCCAGGCAACAGTGGCAGTCTTTAGCTTGCCCCCAATCTGAGGCCTCCAGGCTTGATTGGCAGCTGTCCCTGCCATCTAGAGAGCTCCCACTCTGGCCTATCCAGCCAGGAAAAGGGGGGGAGGGTTAGAATCTCCAAGGCAACTGAGGAGATGGGCCTTGAGCAGCCATGGTAACACCAATCTCTTCCTTCCAAAACCATGTTAGGCAGGTTTTTCTGCCAACCAGAGTGCTCCTGTGTTGTTCAATTTCTTGGCTTTTTCCATAAATAGGGGAAGCCGTGTGATTCCTGGTTTCAGTTTCTCTAGAGTGGGAGAGGGAGGAGAGTTTGGTGGCTTGGTGGCTGGCTGTGGTGTTGGGATTGGGATTGGAACTTGGATCTTTGGCCTGCACTTCTGGCTGCTGGAAAAGGGGCTGAAAAGCCTCTTCTCTTTTCTCTTGCTTTCTTGTTTTTCTTACTGACTGGGGACTGGGGAGGTGTTTGGGAAAAGGGTGCTTTTTTCTCTGAGCATGAAGGGGGCCATCCTGAGCCCCCTCAAACCCCGACATTGGAACCGGTTCAGAAATTGGGTGAGTTTGTTAAGTTCGTGTTCCGTGTTCTGTGGAAATTAACGAACCATGAACCGAGTGGTTCATTGTTTTTTTTTGTTCCATGCCCATCTCTACGCAACACTATGCCAGGGTTTGCTTGAGTTTAGTGGATGCTGGTTTCTCACAATTTTTTCCCTTGTTTTGGCCATCTAATCTATACACATGAAATCTAAAGGTTTCTGGATGACTTGAAATCCAAGGCTTCTCTGCTGCAGTCTAATTATAGATCACTCTGCTTACGATCACAGAAATTAGGAACATCCAGTGCAAAAAATGTAAAATGGATTATCAAGGCTCAGCACTTGTGCCATGAGGAGATCACACCAGACTTCACAACAGATTCTAGCTTTAGTGGCCAGGAAGATACTGTCTTAATCTTTTAGCCAGAACTTATATATGCTACAGTTGTGGGAGGAGAGAGACAGGAGGAGAGATTGTTAGGCAGGATGTTAGTGATTGGTTGCTTTAGCAGTTTAATAATTGTACCCAAAAAATGATGTGTAATGAGTTAACTGTTTTCAGGGGATCTTTCTTCCAACCAGAACTTTTTACAATAAGGCAGGAGGGGAACTGTGGGGACAATTAATGTTAGAGACAAATCCGACACAGAAGTAAATGTGCCTAATACATCAAACAAAAATGAGGCCAAATATGTGAGCTTGAACTTCTGAAAAGACCAGGAGCAAAGAAAGAATGCAAAATGGGTCTGTGTCTCCCTCTGCTGGTAGTGAGATGTATTTCATTGAGTATTTTGAATTAAAAACATTTTATGCCACCTTTCTACCCAAATAGGGTCACCAAAGTGACAAACATTAAAAAAAATTAATTTTAAGAATTTAATTTTTAATCCACATTTAAAATACTATAAAACAATACTATAAACACTCACAAACAGACAAATCTAGGCAAGCTGTATGTAACTAATGAAATCCCAGGCTAATGAAGTTGGATATGTTTTGCCATTGTTTATTTACTTGAAATTTAAACATGCTACTGTAATTACATCTCTGGGAAAAAATAAGAGTAATGAACAATTGCTGCATAAGCAAGAGAGGTCAATGGATTTGGAAAACGTGTCAGGGTAGTTGTTCTTTTTTAAAGGCTAGGTGGAGGTTCTCCTTCCGCAGGAACATGTCATTTCAGTCCTGAGCCCCTGTCTTTTGCTCCTGCCAGGGCTCAGTTCAGGCACTCAAGGCTCAAATTATTCTCATTCAAATGGAGACATTGAAAAGGAGATTCCTCAAAATGTTCCTAAGAATCTTCCCTGGACCTGTGTCCCTCTGGCAGGAAAATACTCTGACCTTTACATTTCAGAGTGATCCTCTACATTTGTTAGTTTCCAAAAGTTGGGAGTTCTTCATGAAACATGTTTTGTTTATATTGGACACCAAACACAGAATAATTTGAACAGGAAAAAATGGAGCCAACTCAAGCAGAAATGTAAGGTTTATCTGAGCTGGATGAATTGAGCTTGCCTGCCTGCTTGTTAATGAAAAGTGCTGTTCTCGGCAAGCTGGAGCTGTACAAGCCTTTGCTTAGAACTTTGAACAGCCTGTGGTATTGCAAGTCTTAAATCTTTGTTCTTCTTCACAAGAGCCAGGCTGAAAACACTGGGAAAAAGGGGAGAAGAAATAAGAACAGTTCCATATGGAGGGAAAACAAGGCTCAGACTCAGCCACTACTTTAGAAACTGCTGTGGAATCCATAGCTGAATCCACAGACCTGTGCAGGTATACCAGGACTATCATTCTTATGAAGGGCCTGAAATGCTTGGAGGTGTTGTTCTCTTCACCAGTTTTGATTATTATTCAGGCATATTGGGCTCTGCTGATGCACAGGCTCCTTTGGCCATATATCAGAGCAAAAGACCATAATCCCCTTACAAAGAAATCTATAAAAATACCCACACGGTGCAATCCTAAACAGTGTCACACACTTCTAAGTCAATTTTAGCAAAAAGGAGTACTATGGTAGCTTAAAAACTGATTTATTGTGACATATGTTTCTATAGACCAGATCCTACTTCGTTAGTTGCATAAAGTTTGATCTCAGTCGGCGCACAGAGAAATAAAATTAAAAACAGTGGGAGCAAAAGGCCATGAAATGCAAAAGGTGCAGCCTGTGACTTTTCTCTGCAAAGCTGAACCATGTATGATGTACTGTAAATAAATTTAATACCTGTAGTGATTGATCTCCCTCCCCCCACCCCCGCGTATGTATTCCTAGTGGAGAACCATCCTGCTTTGTTTAGTTTAAGAAAAGTGACTTATATAGCAATGTGGTATGATGCATCCTACCCTTATTTTACTACTCCACGTTTATTTATTTAATGTAGAACATGGGAGTTTATACATATTGTGGCATTTGTGGAATATTCTGTTGTTGTTTTATGATTTGTATAGTTCTTTCAATATTTTAGAATTTATTTTAAGTGGATTGGATATCATTTCTTTTTCTTTTCTTTTTTTCAAGCAGTGTAAGACCAGTTTCACTGATGGTAGAGATGTCAACTTTCACCGTCTTTCCCCTCCAGCTAAAGACCCCTACACTGAACCCCTTACTGTTCCTGGAGGGGATCCCCTGAACCCCAAAGGCAGCATTTCGGGGAACAGAGGAGCTGCAGGAGAAGAAGAAGCAGGAAACTTCTGTTTCACTTTGTAGATCACAGGATTAACCTGGTACATTTTTCATGTTTTACTGTATTTCATTAGGAATATAAGTCATTATAAATGTTATTATCTTACACACATCCCCTCACAGATACACGCATATGATTTCACTGGTTAATCAGTTTCATTGACCTGTGTGTATTACTATCAATGACTGTTTCTATAATCTTTGCATTCAGCATGGTAACATAAATTATGCAGAAAATTTCAGGATCAGTCAGAGCTTAGCTGTGTCAAACCAGTTACAATATTGTTTTGGCTTGAGCCATAGCACAGCTGTCCAGCTAGTCATACATTCTCAGCCTTACCTGCCTCACAGGGTTGTTCTGAGGATAGAATGGAAGAAGGAGGAGTGATGTAAGCCACTTTAGGTCCCCACTGTGGAGAAAGGTATAAATAAAGTAAATAAAATAAAATAAGGTAGAACTTCAATCACAGTTAGCTTCCAACAAGAACAAAGCCCCCTTCCCCACATGGTTTGATACTCTGGATTTCAGAAAAGCCCTTTCCTATGTTGATGAAATGGTATAGCTCCCGAATCAATATGACTGAAGATCACACTTATAATATCCCCTCTGCTCATATGAGCTAGTTCTTACAGACTGGGCAATTCACAATCCAAACCTATGCTGAATTACTCTTGTCTAAGCTCATTGAAGTCAATGCAGTTACTCAGCATAGGCTTGCACTGTTCATACCTAGAGGGTGGCTGTTACCTCTGTCTGTCTGTCTGTCTATCTCAATAGATCTAGACCGACTGTAAATATATTAAAGATCCATACACACTTTAAATACTACTTAATCTTTTAAAATTGATTTCTTTTTTCATTTCAGAGGGCTGACATCTGCCAGAGCAGACTTTGGGAAACCGCTGTTCTATGTCAATGTACATTTTTACCATTGATAAAATCAATATATTTAAACCATTTTGGGAAGTTTTAATCACCATTTGGTGGACTAATAAAAATAAAAGAAGACCTTTTCCCAAGGCAGCTTTGGCTCATTCACCTTCAGCAGCTTTTGACATTCTTCTTTCCACATACATATTTTGTTAGGAGTTCTGTGGTATTTCTTTTCAGTTCTTGTGAAAATTGAAATGTTCAGTTCATTTAGTAGGTATTCTTGACATTTCTGTTTTTTAATGACAACCAATAACATTTTAAGCCAAGTTGCTGAAGTGATTCTTAGGTAAGTGAAAAGAGAGCGGAGAGGCTAATATTTTTTGAAGTGGGCTATATTTATAGAATGTGTTTCAATTGCCCAGTGGAAAATAAAGGGAAAGAATGTGGGGAGCTAGAAGACTGAAATAATGAAGATGCTAAATTTAAAAAAAAATACAATTTCAGAAATTCACAGTAGTAAGTAGCATTAAAATAATGTAAATAATTATAGCCCAGAATAGCGTAAAGAAGTCCCACAAATGTTTATCTAGAAAAATATATACTAGGCTGCATTCCTAAATCTACATCTTTCAACGTAAACCTTAGTGAAACCTACATTATTACTAGTGCTACTATGACTACAATGAGCTACCCTTTGTCATTTCCGAGTTTTACTCAGAAATGACATAGCCACACTGCACCCCCTGTGTCCCCGCTGGCCCTTCCACCAGTTGCCACTCTGGCATCCCAGTTCCTCAATGTGCTTTATAATCTCTTTAATAACAGTGTCCTGCTAATTAACCTGGAACAGATGTTAGGCTAACAGGCCTGTTGTTTCCTGGATCTTGTTTGGATCCCTTTAAAAAAATGTTTTATGACTTTTGCTATTTTCCAGTCATCTAGCACAAAGGCCAGTTTTAGCAGTGAATTACATAAACTCATTAGTAGATCATCAATTTCATATTTGAGTTCTTCAAGAACCCTCAGGCCAATGCCACCTGGACCTGCAGACTTATTGATTTTTAGTTTACTTAGCAGTCCTAGAACTCCATTTCTTGACACCTTAATTTGACTTAGTTCTTCAGATACTCATTTCAAAACAGTGACTCCAGCGTGGATATGTGTCTCCCATTTTCCACAGTGAAAACAGAAGCAACAAATTCATTTAGTTTCTTTGCCATCCCTCCATCTTCTTTGAGCAAGCCTTTTATTCCTTTTTCATCCGAAGTTCCAACCACCTCCCTAGCTGGCTTCCTGCTCCTGGTATGTTTGAAGAATGCTTATTGTTTGTCTTAATTTTTTGGCCATCAGCTCCCCAGATTCTGTATTTGCTTGTGTTATTGTCAGCTCACATTTGATTTGCCTGAACCTGTGCTCCTTTCTCTTCATATAAATAGAGGAAATCGCCCACTTTTTAAAAGAAGGCTTCCTTCCCTTTGTTGCTTCTTTGACTTGAGTTGTTGACCATATAGGCAAGTTAGGCTTGTTGGTACCTTTCCTGATTTGAGATATACATTCTCTGGGCCTTGAGCAGCATAGTTTTAAATAGCTTCCAGGCATCCTGGAGGGATTTGGCTCTCTGTATACCCTGTTTTAACTTTCTTCTGATTACTGCCCTCATTTTAGCAAAGTTCTTTCTTTTGAAAAAACTGATTGTTTTCAACTTTGGGGGGAAAGTTTTGTTGACATTAATGTTGAAATTAATAGCATTGTGGTCACTGTTGCCAACTGGTGTAACAACATTTACATTTCTTACCATGAGCAAATCCACATGCCCTTGGCACGTCCCGGCATTGCGCGAAATGTTCACTAAACACCTGGAAGTATAGTGTCTTTCTAGCGTGATTCAGAAATTGCACTAGAAAGATGCTATACTTCCGGTTGTTTAGCAAACATTTTGCGCAATGCTGGGACGCTCCGAGGGTGTGTGGATTCAGCCTATGTCTTAAGCCCCTCTCAGAATCAAGTCCATAGTTGCTACACCTCTAGCTGGCTCTCTGACCAACTGCTCCAGTGCACAGTCATTTATGGCATCTAGAAGCTTGTTTCTATGGCATTACTCAAGTATGTATTTGTTCAGTCAATGTGAGGGGAGCTGAACTCACCCAGTATTACAATATTCTCCCTTTTAGTCACCACTGTTATTTCCTCTCGATCTTGAAGTCTGCCTCTAGATTTTGGTCAGGGGGACGATATTAAACTCCCACTTCTAACTTTTAAGGGACTCCTAAACATTAAGATTTTCATTAAAATATTTTAAATGTAAATTTCAGTCCCTGGTGCTCTAAAGGTGTTGTGCTCCAACATTTTATCAACAGAGGGTTTTTTTTAAAATTAATATGGGCATGCCAATTTTTTAGCAGTCAGACCCCCTACCCATGCTAAATGGGCAGTTTATGGATATGGAATATCATAAACCCCTTGCAATAAGTCCTAGACATTGCTTGGCTCCAGGCAGAGCAGCTGCCAGCTGGTCTGGAAACTGGAAAGTTACCACACCATGAGTCAGAAGTGGGATGGCTGACTGAGGGCATCCATGCCCCAGAGAGAAGCACAGATAATGAGGCTTCCTGAGAAAACTCCCTGCCTAATCTCATCAACGCATTCCTCTACCTCCTATCTCCCACTTACCTAATCAAAGCTATTCAGCACATCTGATAGCCTTCTTGTCCGGCAGCAATATTTTTATCTATAGACTGTCCCAGATAGTCCCTGAGAGCCAGTTTGGTGTAGTGGTTAAGAACGTGGGACTCTAATCTGGAGAACCAAGTTTGATTCCCTACTCCTCCACTTGAAGCCAGCTGGGTGACCTGAGTCAGTCACAGCTTCTTGAAGCTCTCTCAACCCCATTCACCTCACAGGGTGATTGTTGTGAGGACAATAATAACACACTTTGTAAACTGCTCTGAATGGGTGTTGTCCTGAAGGGTGGTATATAAATCAAATGTTATTATTATTATATCAAACTCTTCCCAGATTATTGTCCTACCTCCGGACAAGTCATTAAATCATTGTTTTGGGGATCAAGACACCAGTTTTGCTCCAGAATACATTTTCCCCTATAACTGGGCTGCCCAGCCACGTGCTCACTGTGTGCGAGCACCTTGGTATCCATCCACGCACCTCCAATCTGGCTGAATCCACACGCCCTCGGAGTGTCCCAGCATTGCGCTAAATGTTCGCTAAACAACCAGAAGTATAGTGTCTTTCTAGTGCAATTTCTGAATCACGCTAGAAAGACACTATACTTCCGGGTGTTTAGCAAACATTTAGCGCAACACCAGGACGTGCCAAGGGCGTGTGGATTTGCCCTCTGTTTGGGCTTCTTCTATGAAATGCTGGTCATTTTGCTGCTCCTTTGAGGACCTCCTCTTCTCTCTGAGGATTGTAATTGTTGCCCTTCCCCCAAAACTGCTTTCTCATTTCCTCACTGTCTTCTTAGTTAGCTCTGTGTATATGTATCAAGGAAGCCGTCGGGGTCCACTGCCTCACCCAGGGAAGGGGAGAGGATGCACAGGGCCCAGTAGCTCCTTTTTAGGCAGAACTTTACAAAACTTGGCAATGAGAGACTGCTCTCACATTAGCTTCAAAGGTGCCACCAGTCCTTTTAGTCTATCCCAAGGCACAGGAGCAAAAGGACAAATCTCCAAGCCTGCCAGGGAACTAAACAGAAAGTCTACCTTGCAAAGGTGATTTGCAAGCAGAGTTCTTTAAACAAAGATTTACCTGGTAGGTGGTTCAAGGGTCAAGATATCGATTCAGCTTTTGAGATTTCAGAGTCAAGAACCACACAAGATAAAAATGTAATTATTTATTTAAGGAGCAAAGATATTCAAAATAACAAGACAAGACAGACTGTGGGGAATAAAATAACAAAACCTTAGCATGTAAGCTCTAGCTATACATACCACGGTAGTTCCAGAAGGCAAATCACAAGTTAGGCACAGGTGCCAAATAACAGTCTCTTGCATAAAGGCAAACAGGACTTCAGTTGTATAAGTCCATTACAGTAGACAAAAAAATGGTTGCAGAAGAACTTCCATCTTACAGATTCAGAGCCAGAATGAAGCTGAAAGCTTGACCAAAACTACAGCCTAGAGTTCCATGTTGATAACCTATTTTTATGGGTTTGGGGAGCCTAAGTGGTCCAGGCCTGCTAGGCAGTCAGGACCCCAAAAGCTGATGTCACCTTGCTAGGGTCAGTACATAAGAGGCAGGAGTGAAACAATCTGCAGCTTTGGTCCCAGCCCTTTTCTCACAGGTGCAAAATGCGCTGAGTGTTCAGGAATGTTAATTAGCACTTGGCAACCCTACTTGCCTTGCTGGTATCTTTGAACTAACCCACAGTCTTCAACTAAAGACAGTGTCTGTGGCAGCTTCTTTGGCTTTTAGCCAGCCAACAGTGATACTTTTCATGCTTTCATCATTACTCAACTGCAGCTAAGACCGGTAGATGAAAGGAAAGACAAATAGATTGAATATAAGGAATTTCTCTTAAAAGACAGTACAAATTAATAGCATCTGTTTGGTGCCTTTGCTAAAGTTGAAACTCTTTTGTATTACTTTAGTAAAAGATCCTAGTCTGGAAGTCAAACACTATTAACTTTAATGAATCAGCTTTGATACCTGGGAAGGGACAGCCTATGCTACACTTCCCTAATAATAAACCATGCTGACAGATAACAACAAACATGTGGAAGATAACATATACCATTTCAGAGGACAGGTCCAGTAACTAATGTAAGCTGATGTGATCTTTGCTTCTCATGAAAACCCACAGTTTCTTAAGTTGTGGTAACTTCTAAGAGGCAGAAAAATGCTGCCCCACTCTTACAACAAAGTTTGAGCAGGTTATTACCAAATATCAGGATGATTTTCACAGGCCCAGAACCAAATATTTGGAAAGCAACTAACAGTTCAAATCCTTAAACAAACCTGCTAGGTATGATAGGATCATTACTCAAGCTTCTTGTACCTAGAGAGCGAAGTGAACATCATTATACTTGGTTTTTAAAATAATTTTCTGTACTAATTGTATTCTGATGTTTACTACATTCAGGGGTTATTTCCTAGAAAAAGAACTGCAGGAACTCATTAGCATAACTTATTAGCATATGCCACACACCCTGACATCACCGGAAGTGTGTCAGAAGGCAACATCCACCCCTCAGGCCCCTTTCCGCAAAAATCTCCAGGTATTTCCTTAAAGCAGAATGAACTCAAAGCAGCTTACCCTCCTCTGGAGCTAGCCCTGCTTGCACCCATGCACTCACTCTATCTCACAAGTCACAAATGAAAATAAAGCAACATGAATTCCAAGCAGCTTGCGTTCCTTTGGAGCCCAGCCCCACTCGGCTTGCACTCATTCACTCATTTTCTCTCTCTCTCTCTCCCCACCCATCACAAATGAAAGTAAAGCAGCAGAGCAGAATGAATCCAAGCAGCTTACTGTTTCTTTGAAGCCCAGCCCCAATCGCCTTGCACTCATTCTCTCTCTCTCCCCCCCTCCATCACAAATAAAAGTAAAGGAGCAGAGCAGAATGAATCCAAGCAGCTTGCGTTCCTTTGGAGCTCAGCACAACTCGCCTAGCACTCATTCACTCATTTTCTCTCTCCCCCCCCCCCAGTCACAGATAAAAGTAAAAGAGCAGAGCAGAATGAATCCAAGCAGCTTGTGTTCCTTTGGAGCTCAGCACCACTCGCCTAGCACTCATTCACTCATTTTCTCTCTCTCTCTCTCCCCCACCACCGGTCACAAATGAAAGTAAAGGAGCAGAGCAGAATGAATCCAAGCAGCTTGTGTTCCTTTGGAGCTCAGCACCACTCGCCTAGCACTCATTCACTCATTTTCTCTCTCTCTCTCTCCCCCACCCCCGGTCACAAATGAAAGTAAAGGAGCAGAGCAGAATGAATCCAAGCAGCTTGCATTCCTTTGGAGCCCAGCACCACTCGGCATTCTCCCCCCCCCCCCCAGTCACAGATAAAAGTAAAAGAGCAGAGTAGAATGAATCCAAGCAGCTTGCGTTCCTTTGGAGCTCAGCACCACTCGCCTAGCACTCATTCACTCATTTTCTCTCTCTCTCCCCCCCCCCCCGTCACAAATGAAAGTAAAGGAGCAGAGCAGAATGAATCCAAGCAGCTTACTGTTACTTTGAAGCCCAGCCCCATTCATCTTGCACTTGGAGGGAAAGAAATCATGTGGGCGGGGCCAAAACCCACATGACCACTTTTCAGATCTACCAGAATGCCGTTCCTGTGCGTTCTGGCTCCAAATGAGCCCTGACTATATTGGAGTTAAATATGTAAGCACTCCAGATTTCTTGCCATTTGTCCTCAGAGGTGCCAATATTGCATTCTTTGTTCCACACTCTCTGGTAGGTAGTTTCACTGTTAATGTTTTGTTTGTTACTGTTATATTTGAAAACTAAATAAATACTAAAAAAAAATAATTCTCTGTACATGACAGCCGTGCTTTGAGTAGATATTTTTGTCTAGGATTTAGGACCCTGCCCCCTTGCAATCTAAACTGGACAACCCCACACAGGCTGAGACAGAGCTGGGAGGCAAGGGTCTGTACCAGGGAGGCAAACCTACAATGCAATAACAACAATATTATGACGTACAGGGGTCATTTTGTAGAAAAAGAGCTGCAGGAACTCATTAGCATAACTCATTAGCATATGCCCCTTGACATCACCAGAAGTGTGTCATTAGCATAACTGATTTGCATATGCCACACACCCTGACATCACCTATCCTGGCTGTTTTGGACCCAATCCTGGCCATTCAGGGCCGAAATTGGGCACAAAATGGTCAGGATCGGGTCACTGCTGAGTGAGAGAGTGATCCACCACCCATCAGAGGCCCGATCCTGGCTGTTTTAGGACCAATCCTGGCTGTTTTGGGCCCAATCCTGGCCATTTTGGGTCCAAATTAACTGAAAGGGGCCCCAAATTGGGCCCCAAATCACTGAAAGGGGCCCCAAATGGCCAGGATTGGGCTCGAAATGGCTGGGATTCAGCTGCTTCCAGGTGGGGGAGTGTTCCCACACCTATCAGTGGCCTGACCAGGGCTGCTTTGGCCCCAATTCAGGACAAAACTGCCTGATCCAGGCCAAAATGGGCCCAACATGGCTCAAAATGGCCATTTTTGGCATTTTTGCCCTGGATCAGGCCCAAAATGGCCCAGATAGAGTTAGTGCTGGGCAGGGGAGGGGTTTCTCCACCTGGAACCAACCCATTCCAGGTGGTTTCGGCCCCGATTCCAGTGGAAACGGGACCAAAATGGCCCCGATTGGAATCAAAATGGCCGGGATTGGGTTGGTGCCAGGCAAAGGAGGCTTCCTGTGCCAGGCACTAACCCAATCCTGGCAGTTTTGGCCCTGATCCCTGCCGAAACGTACTGTATTGATTATATGAATGTTTACAATTGAAGTGGTTGTTGTTAGGTGGTCTTGAATTCCTTTGTTTGCTAACCTTTGTCAAGACTCTCCTGCTTCTGTTACCAACCCAATCCTGGCAGTTTTGGCCCTGATCCCCGCCGAAATGGGCCCCAAATTGCCAAAAATGGCTATTTGGGGCCCATTTGGGCCCGGATCAGGGCCAAAACAGCCCAGACCTTGTTGGTTCCGGGCAGGGGAGGGTTCCCCCTTCCAGCACTGACCTGATCTGGTCTGTTTTGGCCCCTATCCGGGTCATTTCGGCCCGGATTGATGCTGAAACGGCCCAGATTGGGGCTGAAATGGTCAGGACCAGGTCAGTTCCAGGCAGGAGGTGGGTTCCCGTGCCCGGCATCGACCCAATGTGGGCCATTTGGGCCCCAATCCAGGCCAAAACGGGCCCAGAATGCCCAAAACTCAGGTGGGCGGGGCCACCAGATAAGTGACCTCTTTGGAGAACTGCCAGAACTGTGTTCTGTTGTGTGCCCCCTTGAAATGAGCCCTGATGATGTAATATCAGTAAGTTTTCTTTCTCTCCAAAAGGCACATCTTGGGAAAGGATGGGGAGGAGGGAAAGGAGGAGGAGGAAGAGGGAGGGAGGACCTGAGAGGAGGATGGAAAAACCAATCAGCAAGAAGTGGCCTGCAAAGGGAGGGGTGGTTGAGGGAAACAGGGGGCAGAGGGGCGAAAATTGAAAGGAAAATTCTGCATGATTGAAAAAGCTGACTCTAAACTGCATTGAGAAAAATATTGGGGAATAAGTGCCCAACCGACGTCTGAAGGGGGAGTTAAGCACATGGAATTCAGAAAAACCCAGAAGTGGTCTGGGGCCTGAACTGGCAAAAATTGTCTGTGCAGAAAAGACCCCGAACCTATTGCTGTGTACAACTGACAGTCACATGAGCCTGATTATAAATAGGCAATAACATTTCTGCTTGATGTTCCAATTACAGGATGGGAAATCGCATGTCTGAATTTTTCCATAAAACGATAACTCCCTATAGATAGAAAATGAGCAGCCAAAGAAAATGCTTGTGTCCAGTTTTCTCCTTATTTTGAATGTACATGGAATGAATTTATGATAGGAGGACATTCAAACATTTAATTTCCCCTTCTGCAGTCTGAAAGGGGGTAGTCCAGCAAAACTTTACCAGATAGAACTTCCAGTTGTATAGTTTAGGCTCTTAGCAATTTAATTCCCAGAAATTTAACATTATAAAATTTCAGATGTAGTAAAAAGAGTAGTAAGTAATAAGTAAAAACTTACAAATGTTTATAAATTATCTTTTACCGTGCAACCCTGCATCAGTTTAGCACATTATGGAACCCTCTTCACGAGCTTTGTGATGGACACTCACCAAAGAGATTTTTGTGAAACTTGAGATAACGTTCCCTCATCACTACACAAACTTCGGTGAAGCCGTTCTCAGTTCAATAGAGAGTCCAGTGTGATGAGAGATCACTTGGGGAGTATTGGTCTGAGTCATAATGGAAAACTAACCTCTTGGGGAAACAAGCACAACCATTCAGAAATTTGTACAGAGTTTCATTGTAACCACAGAGATGTAAATCTATGCATAACATGCTAGTGGGGAGTAAGTAATCCTGTGATCAGGAAGCTGTAGCATAGAAAGCTTCACAGGGCACCCACATTCAAAATAAGTCATGTGCTACTAAATTATTCCTCTGACACTTGCCATGTGCAGCACTGAAAACATGTTCTTATGGAGTATCTCTAGGAGCGGATTTCCTCTTGTTTGACCTTTATCAGTACTTGAATGTCTTAAAGGAATATTTGTGTCCTCCTTAGATGTAATTCTCAGGGTTTTTTTTCTCTTTGTGTTTTCTTTCCATTATTTCCAAAGAGATTTATATATGAAGCCAGGATGCCTGCAAGTTCACTTGCCCTGACACAGATTTCACAGGGACTGCTAGCTTTGTATTATGGAACCATAAAACATACATGCTAGTCACTGGGGAGTAAACAAATGCAAGACCATTTGAAGTTGGAAATATGCATGACAAACATGTAAGACAAAGCTTTTCCGTTCAGCTGAAAAAAAGAATATGAGAAGAGGAATAGAAAGAATAATATACAGAGATTCAGACTAATGTTGGACCTTACAAATGAGATAGAGCATAAGATGCATCTACTATTCTGTACTAAAGAGGATTTGAGTGATCTGGTTA
The DNA here is from genome assembly GCF_028583425.1 of Eublepharis macularius. Lineage (NCBI taxonomy): Eukaryota > Metazoa > Chordata > Lepidosauria > Squamata > Eublepharidae > Eublepharis > Eublepharis macularius. The sequence goes on along the minus strand of NC_072791.1, from coordinate 113,438,147 downwards.
AAGAGCTATAGAAATCCAGTGTCATGATCAAATCACTATCTACTGAAGGCTTAGTTGCCCCCCACCCCCAAGGATGGTGGATTGATTGAAATGGTTCAGTTTTGGAGAGTCATTCGTTCATTTGTTTGTTGAAAACATTTACATTGCATTTCCTTGGACTGAAGGTGGTGCACAATGTGTTCAGCTACAAAGGCATAAATTAACACAAATTTAATAGATAATTTAAAAACATTCAGACTTAACACACCCAAAAGGGAGTAGAGATCAGCAAACTCACAAATTGTGCTGCAGAAGTTCACCCTCCACTAAATCTGGAAGATGATTGACTTACATGCTTTCCTAAATGCTGGCAGATCATTTCAAAGGACTGGGACCAGCTGTTTCCCAGAACAGAGATGCTTGAACAAGAACTGGTTCAGCTCACATGCTACTCATCAGTTGTGAGCAGGGAGTTGATTTTTCATCAGGCATTTCAGCTATCTGTAAGCAGCTTGAGCCTGTTCACCAGGTTGCATTTTAGTCATTTAAACAGTACCGTACAGTGCAACCAGCAGTATTTCATGCAGGTGTGTTCTCTCAAAGCATGGTAGGAGTCCTGGTTTCCTTCCTACCCACATACCCATCAGTGCTATGTACCATGTCTGCAGCTAATTGTTTAAATTAAGAGTCGGTCATTTATTTATAAACACTTCTTTTTAAAAAGCTGTACTTTTTCGTATATGTCAAAGTCTATGTTATTAATGTTACTTTGGACATTTGCATTTTAACACAGCCTTATGGGAGTTGTAATCCCCCTATTTATTTGCTTGTTTATTTATGTACTAAATAGTCTGTCTTTCTCACTCAGATCTCTCACTCAAGGCAGATTACACTATGTAAATCAATATAACCAACAGCTGGACTTCTAATAAACAAAGTGGTAGGGCTTGGATTGCAGATTTTTTGTTTGAAATTTGAAAACAAGCAGAAATCTGATTCAGAGCTGAAAAAAGTAAGGCATGAGCAATTAAACATGACGTGTAATGATGCTGAAACTATCTAGTAGGAGTATATTTACAGCAACAGAAAATACACAGTACTATCGTCTATAGTCCCTCCCTACTAAAGCATCTTTTTGAACTATTTCCTTATAGTACAGCCCTCCTACCTGTGTAAAAAAGCCCTCCTGAATGACTGAGTTTTGGATAGTTTGCATAAAGCCAGGTCGGAGGGAACCCTCCCAATCTTATCGGGTAGGCTGTTTCGTAAAGTGGGGGCTACAACAGAGAATACTCAGGTAAGAGTAGTTGCTGGTTTTTCCCATTTGCAGGGTGGCACCTGCAGAAGGCTCTGTTCAAAATAGCAAAGTTGCCAAGGCTGAGCATAGGGAGAGAGGTGCTCCTGCAGATATGAGGGACCAGGGCCATGGAGAGCTTTGTATGTGATAGCCAAGATCTTGAACTGAGCCTAGTAACTGATGGGTAGCCAACAGATGGATTGTGAATGGGAGTAATGTGTATGCTCTGCCTAGCTCCTGAGAATAACAGCTGCGGTGTTGTGCACCAACTGGAGTCTCTGACTTCGAAGAGAGATCTATGTAGAATACATTACAGGCCAATTTTAATGTTACTGTGGTGTGGATCCAGCTAGCCATATAGACCATGCCAAGGTAGGGAGCCATTTTCTGGGCTAGACTGAGTTGGAAATTGTCCAACTACAAGATATGCCCAACATGTGCCTGGTCATGTGGAGTCAGAGAAAAGGGGCAACCCCCACCTCCCTTTCCATTGGCAAAAGCAGGGTGGGAGGGAAGCTGGAATCTCCTTCTCCCCCCCCCCCACAGTGCTCCCTTGCAGCTCCAAGTGAATGAGCACTTTTAAAGATGAGTTTCCCTTAATTTTCATCTGATTGTGAGTCCAGTTACGCACCTCTGCCCAGACACGTGGGGCATATTGTATAGCTTGGCCCTGAGATACAGAAAGATAGGGCGCTGAGGAAACAGGCTTGCAGGAAAAGGGTTTGAGGGGCTGTGTAAATCCTGGATGACAAAAGATCAAGGAGCAGTAAAAGAAGTCATACATTGCTTGTCTGCATGGTTCTGTTGTGGTGGTGTACAGCTTTTGAGATGCTGAAGGTGAACTGGTGTAAAGTTAGTCTTTTTTATCTCCTTAATTTGTGCCTTTTTTGTGCGATGGGTTGTTACATTGGAGGTTGTATGGGGGGCTATGCTAATTTTGGTAGCAGATGGTCATATCTCCAAAATAATGCCCAGACAATAGAGCAGACAAAGAACCCACGTGATTATATTTTCAATCTGATGGCTGCACATTATTTTGGAGATTGGTTAAGCATTCTAGAATGCCTGCTGATGTCTCACAAGCATCAACCATCCTGTAATCCCAGTTTTTTTGGATGATCTCATGGAGTTGGGTTGAGTTGCACAGTTTCACACAGAAACTGGTTTACCTTCCTTTGAAATTGGCATTTTATCAAATGTTTTTTCATCATAAATATCGCTGACAGGCTCTTGGCCTGGGTAAGATAGAGTCTCCATGATGTCCTTATTCATTGTATGGCCCTGGGCTTATAGGGGTTCACAGGTAACAAGGAACTGCTCATGCCTTTTCCTTTTGTCCAGTACATTTTCTTTTCTGTACCTTTCACTGTCTGGAGGATAATTTTGAGCAGAAAAGCAGTCAGAAGTGAAATTAGACCCGCTATGTTGGGAGGGCTCCTGCTGACAGCCTTCATTGCCCATGGTGTCTCTAAGAGTCATCAGGTGAAAAAACCACTAAAAACATCAGCGTTGTGTGTGCTGTGACATCACTTCCAAAGAAAATCCAGAAATGACGTTGGGTAGCTCTAAGGATTGCTGGAAATTCAGTAACATAGAGTGTCTGCCAATTCTAGAGCTATCAGACATCACTTCTAGGTTTTTCCAAAAATAATGTCATCATGGAACACACAATGCCATGTGCCTCCCCCCCACGTATCCCTGCCCCCTCATTTCCTATTGGCCTGGCACCCTTACCCTCCCCTCCTGCCATATCTCTGTTGAAGTTTTATTGCAGCAGCTTTTGATTAAAGAAAAGAGGTGGAGAGGAGAAAATATGAGCAAGTTTATGTGCAATCTGTAGTTTGGCCTTCATTTTGTCCACCAGGCAAGATACTTGTTTGTATTTGTTTGTGGCTGATAAAATATTTTTTTAAGGAAGAAAGTAATCAAGAAATGGACTTTCTCCTGAGTTTTCAGGTAGTAAAGTGGTTTTGTGGAAGCACCCTCACATCAAAAACTCAGCACTGGATTTAGGCACCCGGGCGCCAGGGGAAAACCTTGCCCGGGAGCTCCGCGCGTATGCACAGCGCACGCACACTCCCGGTCCTGTGTGATGATGTCACTTTTGTGATGTCATCACGCAGGGGTGGGGGGCATGCCCGCCTGTACAGCAAGCCGGCCCCTCCAGTGCCTGGTGAGCTGTGGAACTGGCGGCAGCATGGGCGTGCGCTGGGGCGGCTGGCTGGCTTGCCACGCGTGCAGGACCTCCCAGCCCTGCGCTCAGCCATCCGCACGGCAAGCCAGCTGCCCCAGTGCACGCCCTCACTGCTGCCAGTTCCACGGCTCACCAGGTGCTGGGGTGGCTGGCTTGCTGCATGGCCAGCTGAGCGCAGGTCTAGGAGGCCCTCCACGCTGTTCGCGTGCCCCACTGCCCTGTGCCGCCCGCACGGCAAGCCGGCTGCCCCAGCGCACGGTGAGCCACGGAGCAGGCAGCAGTGAGGGTGTGCGCTGGGGCAGCTGGCTTGCCGTGCTGGTGGCTGAGTGCAGGGCTTGGAGGTTCTGTGTGCGCGGCAAGCCAGCTGCCCCATCGGCGGGGCTGGCGAGGGTCTCCCAACCCTGCACTCAGCCTCCCGGGCAGCTTGCAGCTGCGCCCGGTGCCCCCTCTTTGGCAGCGCCGGGGGCAGAATACTCCCCCTGCCCCCCTCAATCCAGCCCTGCAAAAACTGTAAATTAATGGATTAATGTTAATCAAAGCTGCTTTTTTTCAACATGTCTTACAACAGTTTTACAGGATTTGGTAACTTGAGATTTTAATGGGAGCCATTTTAAACATCACTGTAGCATGTGAAAACAGAAACAAATTGTGTTAACTATTCTACTACACAAACTCTTACTTTTACAGAATCTTAGTTGTGTTCATGTCTCTAAAAGCTCAAAAGGGCAGTTTTCCAAATGCTGGAAATGGCAAGCTATGGTTGCCAGCCTCCAGGTAGTGGTTGGAGATCTTCCGGAATTACAACTGGTCTCCAGGCCACAGAGATCAGTTCACCTGGAGAAAATGGCTACTTTGGGGGGGGGGGGTAGACTCTATGAAATTATACCATGCCAAGGTCCTTTCCCTCCCGAAACCCCACTTTCTCCAGGTTTCACCCTCCAGATCTCCATGAATTTCCCAACTTGGAGCTGGTAACCCTATGGCAAGCTGATATTGCAAACAGCTCCTCCTCTGCAGGGGAATCTTCTATTTTAACTCAGCAATATGACCACCACCTTTTGGGTGTGCTCAGCATGCAGTTTGTCAGGACTAGTCATGAAGCTTTCTAAAATATTCCTCCACATCTTTTCCTGTCTTGCCCACCTTGTATAGATTGCGCAAAGCAAATCTTTTTTATTTGCACTGTCCTTGCAGGCAATCTACTAAATCAAGTTGCAGAGAAGTGTGCCCTCTTGTGTTCATTTGTGAAAACAATTAAGGACAAGACTTCTGTAATCTGATTTTTCTTTTCAGTCATGAGCTCTGATTCTACTGAAGTTTAAATACTATTTATACAGTTCAATGCCTGCTTGAGCAATTCATGACCCATTTGCCACCAGCATGCCATTTCTGCTCTGTTTAACTACCATCAAGAAATACTTACAGGCAGGGCCACATACTGCTTTCCTCATTTCTTTCTTCACTTATAACAATGTTCTGTTTCAGGCAGCACTATAATGTGTAACCAGGAAAAGACAGTAGAACTCAAAAGCAGAAAAATATATCTTTCAGATGTAAAATGCATCACCTGCTGAGAGCCATAGGCTCCTGATTTGTGTTACACTGTGTAGAGGAACAGACTAATTTTGTTAAGGGTGAATATAGAGCAAAGTACTGAGTGAGAGTATAGACATGTATAAAATTCTAGGGCTGAACTGAAACAGGATAGATGTTTTGGAAAAATTTCAGCCCTGAGAAACACACTCATTTCCTGAGATCTTGGTCCATTCAGAGAGAGAGAGTAGGCAACATTGCTCTCACTTCCATTTGACTTTCTTTAGCCACCATGTAGCCATATATGACTGGCCAAGTATATAATCAAGAAGGCTTTGCAGACCAATAATGCAGTCTGCCCTCACTCTGGGCCAAAATAAACCAGATGTTTTTAATGAGTTCCTGGAGCCACACAGCATTTTAACACCTGTGGCACTTGGGACAGTGATGGTGGGAGGGATTCATACCTTCCCTCCTGTGCCATTTTTGGAGCCAAAAGGGCCCCTGTGGGGAGTTGTTTGCAGAGTTATGCAATGTACACAATTGCATGTACACAGAATTCTCTACATGCAGCTTCAAAATGATATTTTATTTATTTTCTTTGGATTTCTATTCCTCCCTCCCTACGAAGGGCTCAGGGCAGATTACAGCATTTAAAAACACATTTAAAATTAATTTATACAATTAAAACCATAAATAGATTTTTTAAAACTTCACACGTAAAAATATACATTCAGATGGCGGCAATCAATAGAAGCAGACACAGCTTGACAAGATAAGGTGGTGGACAACCCTAGCAGGGAGGGATTCAGATTTTATCCTTCTCCAGTCTTCTCCACAGATGCCACCTGTGTGAAGTATTTTATCTTTAGCTCCAGTATATCTGTACTACAAACATATCATGGTTCCTCCCAACAAATTGTAGTTTGATAAGGATGTTGTAAGAAATCCCTAGTATCTCCTCATAGAGTTTTCTTTCCCAGGGTTCCCTAAGGAGAAAGAATAGCGATAAAAAGTCTAGATTTGTCATAAGAATGTGCTAGAAGAATTAATTACAACATGAAAGAACAGCACTTTTCTCAGTGCCAGTTTGGTGTAGTGGTTAAGAGCACAGGACTCTAATCTGGAGAGCCGGGTTTGATTCTCCACTCCTCCACTTGAAGCCAGCTGGGTGACCTTGGGGTAGTCACAGTTCTCTGGAGCTCTCTCAGCCCCACCCACCTCACAGGGTGATTGTTGTGGGGTAATAATAGCATACTTTGTAAACCGCTCTGAGTGGGCATTAAATTGTCCTGAAGGGCGGTATATAAATCGAATGTTATTATTTTTATATTATTATATTTGTATACAGCCTGACAAAGAGAAACATGAGAAGGGTCCGTAATGCACCTTCATTTTTAAACATGTGAAACAGGGTTACCATTTGCCCAGGGATAGTGGGCCATCTCCTGCTGAAAGCCCAGTCTGCCTACCACTGAAGATTCAAACAATGGGAGAAAATGGTGACGCTATGATCCCTACCCAGTCTCTATGATAAAAATACCATAGAGACTAGAGATAGTGTACAGTGTTGCACCTGAGAGCAGAACCACAAGTGACAAAAGGCACAGATTGGACACTTGTCAGCTTCCCTCAAGTTTTGATGGGAAATGTAGGCATCCTGGTCTCGCAGCTTCGCTCTCTGACTGCTGTCCAATGGACTTTTCAATTGTCACTTGTCCAACATTCCGCCAAGCTGCCTACATTTCCCATCAAAACTTGAGGGAAGCTGACAAGTGTCCAATCTGTGCCTTTTGTCACTTGTGGTTCTGCTCTGAGTTAAAAGTAGCTGTGTGTGCTGCAGCTGTGTGGAGTCTTTGCATAAAGAGAGAGGTGGATTTCTTCTCTTACCTACTTCAGACCCCAGCCAGGCTGTCCCAGACTTTGAGTTCACTGTCAGGTGGTTTAACAATAAAAAAAAAATGTTTGGGTTGCTCCTTCTGGCTTCTTCTCTTTCAGACTACCTGCACTGGCAGGTCAAATAATGTGGACCTTTTGCCAACAATACTGCCAGTGGTGCCATCAAAGCCACCCACCCCCTTGCCACAGCTGCCTTTTGGGCTACCAGAGGGCTGGCTGTGGCTGCTGCCTGAATGAAGCTTCCTCCTCCCCATTGTAAGTTCCTTCGAAGCCACATGCCTCCTCCCAGCTACCCTGGAGCCCTGGGTCAGCCAGGAGTTGCTTTGTCCAGGTCACTGCCTGGAAAATCAGTAGAATCAATGTGCCTACTACATTATTGATGGTAAACACCCAAACATGAAAAGCAAACTGAGAACCAGTTTGGTGTAGTGGTTAAGAACATGGGACTCTAATCTGGAGAGCCGGGTTTGATTCCCCGCTCCTCCACTTGAAGTCAGCTGGGTGACCTTGAGTCAGTCACAGCTTCTAGGAGCTCTCTCAGCGCCACCCACTTCACAAGGTGTTTTGTTGTGGGGATAATAATAGCATACTTTGTAAACCACTCTGTGTGAGTGTTAAGTCATCCTGAAGGGCGGTATATAAATCAAATGTTGTTATTGTTGTTGTTGTTAATTAAATTTGATCACTTAAGATCTACCTACCTAGCCAGCATTTCTCATTATAATCTCAGAGTGTCTTTCACCACTCTGCACTTTCAGATGATGCAATCAGCTCTTTTGGCAGGGCATTATTCTCACATCTCTATGGAACACCGCAGCTGCATTTGTGGATCATCTACAGTGGAGAACCTTCCCCACTACCTACTTTACTGTCCATTATACAGTGTGCCCAGAGCTAAATGTCTGGGGTCTGAGGCTCAGACCCTGGACTTGCCAGAAGAAGGGGATGGGAGGCAGCTGGGAGACAGCTACCCAGACACACCAAAGGACACCCAGGACCAGAACAGGCTGACAACAAAGGGGGAAAGAGAGACACCCCAGTCTCAGGAGGGCAGAGCAATACCCAAGCCACAGAGAGTCAGGCAGGGCAGGTGTTATTCTCACATCTCCCTCCCAGTGGGAGGCCCAAGGGACAGGCCAGGAGAGTGAGGACCACCAGGAAGGGAACATCCCCAAGGGAAAAGGCTCAGAAAGCAAGGGCAGTCAGCCAGTAAGCCAGCCAGTAACCTTACCAACAAGGGATGGAAGGAAGCCAGGGCAACACAGGGCCCCACTCCACCCTGCAGGCTGGATAGAAGGGAATAACAGAGGCCAGCTGAGGCTGCCTGAAGCACTGAACCGAAAAGGCTGGGCAGCCTGCCAAGAAAGCACAGGTGGGGCTGCTCAAGGGCCTGAAGCACTGAGCAGAGGAGGCTTGGCAGCCAGTCAAGGAAGCACAGGTGCAGCTGCCCAAGGCAGGCAGACTAGCTACCACAGGTGCAGCTGCTTGAGGCAGCCAGGGCCACGGCTAGAGGGCAAAGGAGGGGTGTGGCTGGCAGGTGGAGCCAGGAAGGAGTGAAGGGGATATAAGGGAAGTCCACCCACAGGGTGTGGTGGTTTGTGTAGGAGTGTGGTAGAGTGGAAGGGGGAGGAAAGAAGATGAGGGGGAAGAATAAGTCTGGAAGAGGCCAGCTGGCATGTAAAACAGCCGGGATTATGTCAGGTTGAATGGACCTGCGAGTTGACTGAGAGGGTGTGAGGGTGAGGTATACCCCCCCTTCCTCCACAGAGCGGGATCCAGCAGAGTCCCTGACGGTACCCTAAGGCTAAAGTCAGGTATGTCGGCGCCTCACAGGGTGACGCCCATGGCAGAACCTGACACTAAATTCTTGTTCAGAATCCTACCAGCCACAAACACATATTCTGAAATTGAGAAGATTGGATTCTTGATTCGGTTTCGTTTTCTCCGCCATGTCGGACGCTCCTCTTCGCTGGCTCGAGAGGAAGCGGCCGAGCACCCTGTCCGGGCGGCTGATCTGCGAAGATTAGCCCCCAAAACTCCCAGTGAGGGAGGCTGGGTCCGGGACGCTGCGGGAAGAGCCCCCTGGAATCAATGCGGGGGGTTAATTGCCCGTTTGTCCCTACGGAGGCCGGCGGACGTGCGTGGCGCCTCGAGTGCTGCCGGGCCATGAGAAACGGCAAAGAGCAGAACTAGGCGAGAGCCTACAAGTAAGCGAATTCCTTCTGTTATTATAAGCGTACGTGAAGGAGAGGTGAGATCTGAAGCTAAGAAGGCTCACTCTTCCCCTTTGCTGAGTCTCAAAATTTGGTTGGCGCCCCCCCCCAATGGCAACAAAAAAACAAAGTCCTGCCCTTGGCAAGTCAGTTTCGGCTGCCTTAAAGGGAGAATCGCTGGATGAAATTGTACGGAGGGCGGTTGGTGAAGCTATAAAACCCTTTGTTGACAAGCTGAATGAAACAGATCAAAGGGTGGGCTTAATTGAGAGCGAAGTGAAAACCATCAAGGAAGCAGCGGGGGGGGGCAGAGAAGTCTGCTCGGGAAAGTGCGTCACTCGTGAAGGCTACGAATAAAGAGCTTAAACTGGTGGAGAATCAGTTGATCGGGCTACAAGTGGAACGAACACAGACAATTTTGCGCCTCCAGAATGTGAAAGAGGAGGAAAACGAGGACTTATGGGGTCTTGTCTCGGAACTATTGGCGACACCCGCGAGGGCAACTAAAGAAGAAGTTAAAAGCGCCATTTTGGAAGCCCGTCGGGCTACTTCAAAGTATGCAATGAAGCGTCAGTTGCCGCGCAAGATCATCATCGATTTTTCATCTAAGAGGATCCGGGACACTATCCTATACAATTCATACAATGCGGATTTGGACTTCTTGGGCAACAAAATTAAGATATTGAAAGACGTCCCATTTCTAGTCCGGAAAAGACGTTTTAAGTATAAAAAGTTCGCAGCTCTTCTGGGAGAACGGGGAATAAAGTACAAATGGTTATTTCCGGAAGGAATCTGGTTCACCCATAAAGATCAAGCCTTTAAGATATTATCAGAAGATCAACTAAGGGATTTTGAGGACAGGAACCCAGAATTCCAGTGTACCAAGCAAGACGAAAAGGAGAAGTCTGAGGGGGAGGGGGAGGAAACGAGCACTGCGGCTGCAGTTGCGCAGAGAGAACTCCGTCCGGGACCCAGGAGGGGAAGAAAAATTTAACTTGAAATTAAATTGTAATTTGCATTTAGTAAGGTCAACCACTCCATCAATATAATATAAAGCTTTAACTTTTGAATAATGGCAGTATGAAGGGAAAACAGAAATGTAGTGTTTAGTGTTTAGTGTTTGTAGGGTACCTTCCCCTTTTTTCCACCCCTCCCTCCCTCTCTCTTTTTTCTCTCCTCTTTCCTATCCCTTGTGTTATTGTAGTCTTTTGTAGTTACTGTTCTGTAGGGTATGTATGTATGTAGTAGTTGTATGTTAGATATTGAAAATAAAAAATTATATAAAAAAAAGAGAAGATTGGATTCTTGTTATCTGACACTGATAGCCATGTGTCTTACAGAGAGACACTCTGTAAGACACATGGCTATCAGTTTGCACTTGCAGCTAAGAAGATGAGATCTAAGGTGGTACTGAATGAGGCTTTTTTGTGACTCCTGGGATAGTTTGGTATACTGTACTGTTTAAATTACTTTTAATTAACCTTTTTAAATTGTGATACTGGAAGTTAACTGTTTATTAGTTGATGTGATGTTTGGAAAATTTGTGACAACCTATGGCTATAGACAAGCTCTCTGCTCTGCTATATGGATTTTTCAGGGAAGGGGTTTCATAATTCATATGCATCCTGAATTTGTGTTACCATTATAGGAAATCACACTAACAAACCAAAACAGTGATTTTTTAATGTATATTTTCAGCTCAAGAGTTTTGTAATGCACACCCCTAAATGAGTTTGGGAAAGTGACCCAGAAGTAACAGCCCAGGAAAGGGTGCATTTGGGGAAGTGAACATGATATGGCATCATCTGACCTTTGATCTGGAAGTGACATCAGAGGACATGACATCACAAGGTGATATCATATCCTTGCTGAGCACCTCCCCCCCCCCCAATCTCCAGGTAGTTCCTGGGTCAGTTGCATTGCAGTTTGTTTTAAATACCAAGACCAGACAGGGAGCCCTGAAGTCTATCATTTCACCATCGGTAAACATTTAAAAAACAAGTTCTTTCCATATTCTGAACTTCTGAAAAAATTACCTTGTCAAACCTGTAGAATTGCTCACCTGTTAATGTTAATATACATGGAATTGTTTCTTTTCAGTTATGTAAAGCACATCTGTGGCTGGGTAATTCATTTTATTTTTATTTAGAATTAAAACTTTAATTAAAAAATTAATGATGCTTATTTTATGTACTAAAAATTCCAGAATTCAAACTAGTTTTGTCAAGAAACTGGTCTCCCTTAATTCATTTCTTGACTTCAAAACTTTGATTCAAGCCTTTGGGCTTAATCAAGCCTCAGAAGAAGAATCTCTTGAAGCTCTGAGCTGATAGTTCTAGGGTTGCCATTCCCTAGGTGGGGACGAAGCATCCCCTGCTCCCACTCTCCACCCTCCACCACCATTCACCTGCCCAGTGGAGGGAGAAAGGGGTGGAACAGGCCTCCTAGGCGCACTCCCTAGGCAGCACTCTTGGGAGCGATGTCATTGCACCGCCCCAAGAGCAGTCCTGTGCTTTGCAGCAGGCTGATTTGGTCCCCGAACAGGCAGAATCGGGCCCCTCTGGGGCCCAAATCAGCCTGGGAGCATGTATGCAAAGAAGAAGAGTAAGGTGAGTGGGGGGACCTGGCAACCCTAGAGATAATGGGATGGAACACAGGTGTGGATGAGATTATAAGATCAGAGGACTTTCAGGCCATAGACAAGGATAGGAAGCTATCTATTGCATTCCTCCTCATTTGTGCAAGATACACTGGTAAGAGCAATTTATTCTTGACTGTGAATATGTTTCAGCTGTAGAAACAAGTGGTCACATGTCCTAATAACACCCCTGATTGGTCAAGCAAGATCAGGCCATACTTAGGGCAGCTTGGCATAAAGCAAGGGTCTTCATTCTCCTCTGTGCTGTATGTGGTACACTTGTTACACACCATCTTGAGCTCTGGATCTGATAAGCAGTTTAGGAGCCAGCTCCAAGCCTTTGTTCCTGGACTTTGGACCTTTGAAGTTCTGTTGGACTTTTGTGGGTTTGACCTGACAAGGTAACATCTGTGTTAGGAAACCAAAGCTGGTCAGTATTTTATGGTAGATATTTAGTTTTGTTATTGTTTCCTGTCCTGCGCAATTTCTACAGTTGTAATCTTTTGCACAATTCTTAATAAACCTTATTAATTATACTTCTGTGGTGTTATTTGGTTTTGAGATCAAATAATCCATCTAAATTCAGTACTACCAAGTAATTGTTTTTGTGGAATTCAGCCTGCAGGCCTCCTAGCTTGCAGTGCTGACTTTTTGATTAATGTCCAGAAGGGCTGGAGACTTTGTTCCTTGGTCTCTTAGCTTAGAGTTAGCTAAAAAGGACTAGTGGTGGCTCCTATTACTCTGGGAGGTGAGGTCCCCCCCCCCACTCCAACAGTAGTGTGATTTGTGCTTGATGTCCATTCTAGGCTCCTTGAGGACTTGATGGGTCTGTGACAAGCTTCCTTTTGATAAAAACCTTATAAATTAGAAAGATTTTTCTTAGTGATCATGTCCTCATATTCTTACCTGGCTCTGTCCATATTCCTTTTAAAGGGCTTACCTATGCTACAATGACAACTGAGAGATCCTCGGTATTTAGGTGGCACACATGGTTGGGGAGGGGTTCTGAAGCAATTATTGTCAGGCTATGGATGACAGGATACAGCAGACAGATCTCTGACCCATTTGCAGTAAGACACAAGTAGTCAAATGGATTTTATTCAGAAATCAGATCATTTCCATATACATAGGTCTACTTAGAAGCAAGGCAGGCATTTAAGCAGCATGAGTAGAAGTTGACAAGAATGACATCATGTAAGAGAGACTTCTCTTTTACCCTTCTGGTTTACTCCTTTCTCCCCCATCCTCCCCCTTTTTATTTAGTAGTTGTTATACAACATTTTAATTACTTTGACATAAAATTCTTAGTGGTAATGTTTTTTCTTTTAGGAATTCTTGATGGTATTTTTTTTTTCTTTTAGGAATGCATTTGAGACTTGGAAGATATTCCAAATTCAACCAAATACCCAAAACAAATACAATTTTAAAAATTAGTTTATTCTTTTACAGGGTTCAGTAATTTAAATTTCAGCGCAAGATATACATTTTCTTCATTTTATATGATTCTTGCTATTTCAGAAGATATCTGAACAGAAGATGCAAAAAATGCCTTTCTGCACTATCCACTATCTACATGTGTTGCTAATAAATAAATCCACACTTTGTGGCCTGTTTTATGCCTCTGCCAGCCAGCTGATGAACTGAGATGTTGCAGGCACCATAGTGATGGACTCAGGAAATGCTACAGTCTCCTGCTTTACACTATCAATCTGAGACCTGAAAGGGACTTTCCCCCCAAGGTTGCCTCCAAGTACATTCCTGAAAAGTAGTGATTAGTGACCAGAAAGGCTGAGAAAGAGTTACCATTTAACTAGCTCTACACTAGGGTCTTGGTAGTAGAGGAAAGGGGGAGGAAGTCTCATTCCCAATAGAAACAGAAACAAAAACAAAACAAAAAATCAAGGGTAAGTGTTCATACCACTGCATGTTTGCCCATTATTTGGAAACTGCAGTGACATCTTGAGCTATTTGCAATCTTATTCGACAGAAATATATCCAACATAAATTAAGTGAAACAAATCAATGTGTGTTAGGCAAAAACAGCTGTGAGTAGTTTCAGGAATACATACCTTCAAGCCAGGATTTTAGGGTAAACAATATCAGACAGTCTACAGATATGGAGCAAGACCATTTACTAAACGTGACCACGCACCTCATATTTACTTAGTTAAGTTTATTTTTGTCCATAACTTAATTCAGATATTGCCTGCAGAGAGATTGTAATTAAGGCTGTCTGAGAGACCACACAGAGCACACTACACGGTGGCGCTGATTTTTCACAGATAGGCAAATGAATTATTTTCTGTCTCTGAAATACAGGGGAAATTATTAATTGCAAAGTCCTCTTCCATTACAGTTACATGCTAAATGAGCACAGTCAAGATCATGCTTTTATATTGATTACAAAATATAAAATATAAAAATTTGGTAAAATAAGTTTTTAACTTCAAAAATAGTTTATACTGCTTATATTAATTAATTTTATCAGGAGGTTGAGATACTGCCCGGTAGCTCAAATGGCTTTTCAACTAACACAGTAAAATATTCACATGTATTGATACAAGTCCTACTCCATTTACTCTAGAGTAATCCCATTACAACTGCCTGTGAAAGGAAAAGCGCACTCTCCAGTTTCAAATTGGCATCAATTATACTAGGTAAAACATTGTCATTGACAGATTGTTTAATGGTGGACACATCAGGTATTTTTTTAGAGTGAAAGGGTAATGTTTGTGCTGTTAATTTTTTATTAATAGCATAGAATGTGAAGGTCAAAAATTAATCCAAATGACATCAGCCCCCAGGGAGAAGGAACAGTTTACCTCCATCTTAGAAAAAGGATACATTTCATTCTGGTTCTGGAATAGCCTGATTAGGATCTGAAATATTCTGATTATGTTCATATGGATTGTTTCAGAGGCTGTTCATTACATTTCTTTCAGAGCAGGTGAGGTTGTGTGGTGGGAGATGATGTTTCTTGAGCATGACAATTTGGGCTTGGCGGTGAAAGCATTTTATGTAGAAATCTAATGTGGCATTATGACCATTGGGATGTGTGTGTGTCTATGTAGATTCTTTCTTCCTGTAGTGCTGGATAGGTGGCAATTGGTGGTCAATGTGTTGCCTATTAGAGGGCCTCAGAATAAACAGCCTCAGAAACATTTTAGATATCTTGAGAAACTGACAGTCTCTATACACAAGACATCTTACATAAGGATGCTCAAGTGTAGGGAGATGCAATGTTAGCTGGAAAGCAATTTCATCTCTCTACAGAGATCACTCCTCAGAGAGTCTCTTGCTGTTCTACTGCAGACGAACATGGCTACCCATGAAACTCCCCTGGAAATTTAGTTGGGCTTTAAGATGCTACTGGACTCTGTGCATATTGACAGACTTCCCTTGTGAGTAACTCTTGGGAAACTGGACTTTGGAACACTGTGCTTAGGATGGCACTGATCCTGCAGCTTGGTTTCACTTTGCTGATACAGACTAATGCACAGGCCACCTTTCTGCTCTGAGCCTGCTGCTTGTTTTACTCAGAAGCATTTTAGTTTAGTGTAGGAGAGCCAGTTTGGTGTAGTGGTTAAGAGTGGCAGGACTCTAATCTGGAGAACTGGGGTTGATTCCTCGCTCCTCCACTTGAAGCCAGCTGGGTGAACTTGGGTCAGTCACAGCTTCTAGGAGCTCTCTCAGCCCCACCCACCTCATAGGGTGATTGTTATTGTGAGGATAATAATGACATACTTTGTAAACCACACTGACTGGGTGTTAAGTCATCTTGAAGGGCAGTATATAAATTGAATTATCATTATCATTATCATTATCATTATCATTATCATTATCATTATCATTATCATTATCATTATCATTATCATTATTAAGCCTTGTAACACCAGTTTATCAACACTCTCCCATTCAAAACCAAGATGGGTGAAGATTTCTGGAGAGCTCGAGAGCTTGCATGTTAGTTTTGTGCTATTTTGATTGGTCTTCTGTTTGGGGGTTCTGCTTTGGAACAAGCTGGCTGCTTAAGGGGAGGCTAACTCTGCCTAAAGTCATGAGGAGCGGGCTGTAAGGTTGCTACAATACTGTGCACACCTACTCAGAAGTAACTCCTAGTGATATTAGGGGAGCTTACTTCTGAAAAAAAACAGACATCGTTGGGATTGCAGTCTTGCATCCTCTTTTTTGCAAGCAACCAAAGCTTTGTTCAAAGCTGCAATGAATCTGGTGCACATTCTGGGAACGGGGAAGGGAGGGTAACCACATTGAAAGCAGGAGAGCCAACTTTTGAGCAAACAGCGATGGGATCGGGTCCTCATTCTGTGACTGGTTGTGGAAGACAGGAAGCAGAGGAGGCTGGAGTGCTGTTGAGTCACTTGCAGCTCCCCACTGCCACGAGGCACACATGCACACACCGAAACCCTTGTAGGATCTGTCAATTTCACCTCCTCTTCGGGGAGGGGAAGATGACATTAAACAAACTCTCTGAGGAGCAATCTCAGTCGGCTCTGTCTTTTAAAACTACCCTCTACAAGAGGATAGTTTAATTTCACCTCTCTACAAGTGAAATTGACAGACCCTTCAGCGCTGTCTTTTTAAACTACGCTACCCAGCTAACATTGCGTCTCCTTACAATTGAGCATCAAGATGTCTCATGTAGAAAGACTCAGAGGAGGAGTGGTTGTCATTATGGACAAATCTGACTACATTCAGGAGGCCGAAAGACAACTCTCCAATACTACTTACTACAAACAACTAACCTCAAACCCCACTCACAAATACCAAAAAGAACTGAACAGGATTTTAAAAGAATTTCCCACACACATACAGAAACAAATCTATATTGTCACACCACAGGAAGTTCAACCAGGCACTTCTATCTTCTGCCCACAATACAGACACAGACTTTCTGAGTAAAATAAAATCTGTTGACAATCTTCCAGGTAACACTATACACCAATGTTCCCCACAATGATGGACTATAAGCCATTAGGAATACCATCTCTGACAACACCCAGCTGACATCACTATCAAGCTCTGCCAGTTTGCCACATCCGCACTGATTTGCCTCATTTGCAACTACTTCAGATTGGGTGAAGATTTATTCCTTCAAATCAATAGTACAGCCACATGGCACCAAAATATGACAATAATTTCCTGGCTGACTTGGAACAGCATTTCCTCAGCTCCCAACCATTAACACCCCTGTTAACTTGAGATTCATTGATGACATTTTCATCATATGGACACATGGGAAAGAAGCACTAGAAGAATTGCACCAGGCCTTCAGCGACTTCCACCCCACCATCAACCTGACCATGAATCAATCCACACAGGAAGTACATTACTGTGTGCAAATATTACTGTGCAAATATGTGATGGAAGCTCAAGAACTACCTTATACAGAAACCCTGCTGATCAGCAAATATATCAATGTGACTCCAGTCACCATCCTAAACACACCAAGCAGTCCATCATCTATAGCCAAGAGCTGTTAAAGCTACATCTGTTCCAATCCCTTTGGCAGAAAGTCTCACTGCAGGATCTACAAGATACATTTTTGGAATTAAAATACCCACCTGATGTGGTAAGGAAACAGGTCAACAATGCCAGAATGATACCCAGGGATAACATGCCACACAATAGGTCCAAACAAAACAACAGAATGCCACTGGTGGTCATATACAGCTCTCAGCTCAAATAGGTTCAGCACAACATCAGTGACTTGCAACTTATGCTGGGCAATGATATTCTTCTCTTGCAAGCATTGATAGACAAACCTTTTCTTGCCCACAGGCAGCCCCTTAACATTCAACTACTCTTACTCACAATAATGTTCTTCCTACAATACCAGGATCTGCAACAAACCAAGATGTCAGCTCTGTTCCCATATTCACTCTGACAGCATAGTTACTGTACCTAACAACACCACTTATACTATCTCTGGTTCATTAACTTGTTTCATCTTCCAATGTTATACATATTATCAAGAGTCAGCATGTAAGCAGTCGGCCTGGCCTCCGCCATCTTGAAAACCAAAGGCTGCGTGTGATATTAAATGGCACCAGGCCTCTGGATTTAAAATGGCAGCTTGTATTGCAGCCAGAGGATTGCCAGCTAACAGTTGCTGAGTCCTGCCCAGGAGATCCAGGCATGAACGGAATGCCACATAGGAATGCAGAGTGATCAGTGGTGATTGGATTTACAGGCTCCCCAGCCTCTAAGGAATCCAGTGCAACAAAGGTCTCGCAGAGTCATCCCCACTTAACACATTCCTTTCTCTCTTTCTGTGATGAGATCTCATGTCCTTGATTGAGGAGCTAATGAAATGATGTTCATGAGTATTTACAGTTCGTTCCTGGGAAGGTACATGCCCCAACTAAATTCAACTTAGCTCCAGTGGACCTCACTAACAAACTGCCCTTTTGTGCAGCACTAGAACAAATTCTGCATTCTCTTTCACACACCCTGGCAGCTACCAATCAAGGTAATCAAACCTTTTGTTACTCCCAGGAACTGACCGTTGGAATCTTTGTTCCAACTGCTAGGTGGGCTCCCCCACCTCAGGGCACATTTTACCCTATAAGAGTAGTGCCTTGGTCCATTCAAATTGTGCATGCTTCCTGGCTGCTCCCTTAGGGTCGCTTCCCTAAGCCTATCTCTCTCCGTACGCACCTACCAGATCCAAAAGCACTGTTCCCTTGAGTTTTGCCCTAAGCCTCTTGCTCTCCTAGCTGAGAACACTGGCGTTTGAAACTACTCTCTTCTCCTGTGGACTGGACTACTCTTCAGGATAGGTAGATATACTTATTCCCCTCTCTCTGTCTCAACTTCTGGCTAGCTTCCTAGGACTCTCTCTCTGTGTAACCATTTCCACCCGCATCTCTGTGTGTATGTGCGTGCATTTTCCCTCTCTAATAAAAGATTGCTACTTGAACTTAAGCATCACCCTCATTTGCTATTTTGGAGGGAACCCCGTAGACATTGGTGACAAGATCCCGTAGTTACTGGCCTTTTGCATAGCTGTCTTCCTTGCTTGCTAATTCCCCCCACACACATTCTCTTACTCACAAGGAGACCAATTCCAGTAACAAGTGATGCCCTTCTATTCTCTGCATTTCACAAACAGAAGAAAAGGACATAAATCTGACATTAAAAATCACAACACTCAAAAACCAGTGGGGGAACATTTTAATCTTCCAGGACATTCCGTTCCTAACCTAAAAGTGGCTGTCTTCAAACAAAGAAGCTTCAAGGGCAGATTACAATGTGAGATTACTAAACCTGAGTTCATTTACACGTTCAGGGCTAAATAGAGATATAGGATTCTTATCTCACTACAGATGCTAATTTCTACTTTAATCAAGATGCATTGTACCTTTTCATCCTGACTTCTCCCACCTCCTGACTTCGATATAAAGGCACAGAGATCTGTATCTGAAAAGGGGGAGCTTTGACTCTCAAAAGCTTATAAGGAGAAAATTTTTGTTGGTCTCTAAGATGCCAGTGGACTCAAATTCTGTCATAACAGAAGAAAATCACCTGCCTTTCAGACAGATGGGAGAGATCATTCACGGCTCTGCAAATACAAGGAGTTTTTTTAATAGGCTGTTATAGGTTAAAAAAGTGTTGCTTAGGCTTGTTTTTTTAAAAAAATATAAGAGAATTGCCCACAGTTTTACCTCCCTTTTATGAGGGAAGGGGATTGTTGGAGGTATCTGTGAATGTGAAGGATTTTGAAAATTCTTTAAAGGTATTGCATTATTTCTAAACGTAGAGGTATGATGAGAGTTATTCCTCGGACAAGAATGCTGGAGGGGTAAGGAGTGATTGAAGGGTGGGCTCTCCTAAAAGAAGAAATGTGGTAGAGGATCTAAGAACCCCAAGTGGATGAATAGAGAGCCCTGTGAAGTGCTAAGGAGGAAAAAGGCGATGTTCAGGAAATGGAGGGAAGGAAATGCATCCAAAGAAGAGTATCTAGGGTTAGCTAGGCACTGTAGAGCATCCATCAGGGAGGTCAAAGCTCAGAATGAATTGAGACTGGCCAGGGGGGCTTGCCACAAGAAAAAGATGTTCTTCAGATATGTGTGGAGCAAATGGAAAGTGAAGGGGACAATACCTCAATTGCTGGATGAAAATGGAGAAACTTTGACAGAGGGCAGAGAGAAGGCAGAAAGGCTCAATGCCTACTTTGCCTTAAGTTTCCTCCCTGAAGGAGAGAACAGGGCCACCTAGAGATGGTAGTAAGCAAAGCATGAGTTCGGGACTGCTGGTTGACATGGGCAGAGAAGTTGTGGAGAAGCACCTTGTTGCATTGGATGAGTACACATTCCCTGGGCCATATGGGGCGCACCCGTGAGTGCTTAAAGAATTTTCAAAAGAGCTTGCAGACCCTTTGTCAATCATCTTCCAGGCTTCTTGGAGGACAGGTGATGTGCTGGAAGACTGGAGGAGGGCAAATGTCATCCCAGTTTTCAAGAAAGGGAAAAAGGATAATCCTTGGAACTACAGGCCAGTCAGCCTGACTTCTGTCCCAGGGAAGATACTGGAACAGATATTAAAGGCATCAATCTGCAAGCATCTGATGGACAAGTCAGCATGATCATCAGGCCATTTAAAGCCCCACCAGTGGACTTGTGGCTGGATTTCAGCTCCTTTATGCCCACATTGTTTGTGGTTGAGCCCCTCCCCACGTCCCCCATAGAACATTGGGAGAATGAGGGGTGGGGCACAACTGCAGCAGGCATGCTTCTTGGAGACCCACCAAGCTTGGCTGCCCTTCAGGAATCTAACTTCCCATAGGGCAGCCAAGCCTTACAGCAGTCTGAGGAACCCACCAGGTGCAGCTGCAGCCTGCCTCCATTCTTCTCCTGTTCTATGGGGCAAGCACAGCCACCTAAGAAGCTGACAGCACCTTAAAAAGGCTGGAATGTAGCCCTAGGGCTGCTGGGATGGCACAAGACAGCCCTAGAGCCAGCAGTGGGGCTATAAACAGCCCAAAGATGTGGTGGGTGCTCTTAACCAGCAAGTAAGTCTGGGCAAGTTCCTAGGCATTTTCCTGTGGGCTATAGATGTCCTCCAGATTTAGGGTTGCCAGCTCCAAGTTGAGAAATTCCTGGCCGTGCATTGTCCCTTTACATTTTAAAGGGCCATTATTTTCTATGGGGTAGACCTGGCCTCTGGATTTCAGAGGCCAAATCTACCCTATAGGAAATAATGGCCTTTGAAAATTTAAAGGCCTGGTGTGCAGTCAATTAAGTAGTAGGCCTTATGTTCTCTTCCTTCCTCTTTCATTTTAATTCCACATGGAAAAGTTGTGGAGGGCCTGACTAGTTTTAATAAGATATTGGGAGTGTTGTTCTGATATTTCCAGAACAACATTCTGGAACATTAAAAATACTCTGATTATTTTATTAAAACAAAATCCATGCTCTTCCCACTTTTCCAATACAGAATTCAAACTTTTTTTTTAACATACACACCCCTAGTAGTGAGGTCATAGATATCATGAGTCTTCTCTGGTTTGCTTCTGCTTTCTATGGCATTTGCCTCCCCAACCCACAACCTGCCAGCCTTCCAAATTAACCTAGTGGTAGTTTCTACCACTAGATAACTAACATAGCTATTCAGGTGGATTTGAGTCAGATATTTATTCAAAACTGTCCAGGACAGATTGGATCAAATATTTATAGTTGATCAAGAAAGCATGTTCTTTTATA
The DNA here is from genome assembly GCF_028583425.1 of Eublepharis macularius. Classification (NCBI taxonomy): domain Eukaryota; kingdom Metazoa; phylum Chordata; class Lepidosauria; order Squamata; family Eublepharidae; genus Eublepharis; species Eublepharis macularius. Next base: position 113,416,672 of record NC_072791.1, on the reverse strand, counting down.
GAGTGCATTAGAATTCTATTTTGCTAATAGCTAGCTTTGGTCAGTTACTTAATGTACCATACAATTATACTTGTTTGTTGATACTGACTGAAAGATGTCAGCATTTGCACTTTCTACTGAAATATCAAGATCTCTCAATCAGATTTACAATCAGACTGGCTCAAGAAGGCTTAAGTCACAATAAACGTGTTAGCCTGTAAATGAAGGAGCTCTTTGTTATTTTCAGTGCAATGGATTAACATAGCTACACAACTAGAATTTAGAAACCTAAACATTTAATTGATTTTTTAATTTAAATAGAAGTGCTAAAACAATTGAAGTTTTTTTTAAAAAAAACAAGTGTGCTGTCTAGTTTCGTGACCATAATGGTGCTCTATGAATACTTAAGTGATATGTAAGCTGTTTGTCATTGAATGGGGAGCAATGGTTCTCAGCAGGTGGCTTAGGGAAGCAAAATTGCTTAAGGCAAATGTGAAAATGGCAGAAATATACATCCACCACCCAGAACCACAATTATTATTTTGATCGCTCAGCCTGACACTTTGCTTTGCAAATTATTTTGAGTGCATCAATGGAAATAAAATTCCATTTGTCTTGCATTCTAAAGATTGCTAGTAAAATATAATGCATAATGCTTTGCTCTAGTGCTAACTTTTCCAACCTAAATTCCATACTGGCTGATTAGATGGTTAAAACAGAGAACCAAAGCTTTTCATTTTTCCCCATAGGAAAAAAAATCATTACTCCGTTTCTAAAAGGAAGCTCCTTCTAATCTCAACACAAATCTTGATAAATGAAAATCTACTTGTTCTGACAGTTATTATCCATAGAAGATCCTAATGGAATAATCTAAGGACAAGTTGCACCATTAAATGTATTCTTACGATGTGATGTGCTGACCTTTGTGTCTACGCTGAACCAATCTATGACATGGCTCTGAAATTGTATGTAGAGGCTTGTGCACAAATGGTCAGAAATGAAAGCTAAGCATATTCTTCTCATTGGATGTGACTTTTACTTAGTTACTTTTATTTACATGCTTTGGACTGATGGGTAAACCATGAAGAAAGGATTCAGACAACATACGTAGGCCAGGTGATGTAATACTTTACCTTGAAAACTGTTCTCTCTGAAGAGTGTACAGTGAGTGGGCCCCAAATAAATATCTTCTCATGTGGTGGTGGTGGGGATAAACAATGTTTTCCTTTCTAGATGGGAGGAAGAAAGGGAGTGCCTGCATCCACCCATCATACCAGCCATGTATTTGGTAGTACTTATACAGTGCAGAATGCCATAAATAACAAGTCTTGAGCTTGGGGGTGGGCATTTTCCTTCTCAGAGGAAACATTCAAGCTGTTTCTGTGATCCCTTGATGGATCACCTGTGCTGTTATTGTTAGCAGGGAGCATAGTAAGCAGAGTATGAAATGCAAGAGTATGTTTCCCCCCCAAGTATGCCATAAAAAGAGGGGGTTGTCTTACATTCACATACAAGTTATGTCTAATAATAAAATTTTACATGTATAATATTTTAAGGGGGTTGTCTTACATTCAGTGTCATCTTCCTTTCAAGTAAATACCGTAATAGTTATAATGTACAAAGGGGGAGGGGTCCTCCTAAATGAAAAGTGTACGTTTGTATATGTGCATGTTGATGTGCTAGAGACAATCCCTTCTCATTGCTATTGCATGATATATGATATAATAAAAATGCTTCAACCTATATGAGGACTTTAGGATTCATTAGCTATGTAATATTTGACATCAGTCAACAGTGTGTCTAGTCAATTGATTGGATTCCTGTCCATAGTTATTAAATTAGACCGTTTGACTCGAACATTAACATGCTGCTGAGATACGTTGGTGGAAAATCACTGTTACAAATGTCATCCCAGGTTCTCTGAATGGGGACTCAGGCCAGAAAATATTGGCTGAATGCTGACTCGTCACCAGGACCCTGCTCTGTGGCTCTTCAATGCACATTACATGTATTGTATTGTAAGGAAAGATTTCTGTTAAAATGGTTATACCCCCTGCCAACTTTTGCAGGCCCCACACCTTCATTTGATGGGTAAGGCAAAGCATTAATGCTGCATATACTGTTTTTTATTTATGACAGATATGGTTTCATTAAAGATGGCATTACCTACTGGGGGAACCCAGCTATGCTTTTAACAGTTTTTATCACGTTACTAAACTACACAGATTATGAATATTTTAAGAGGGAATAAGAGCAAACCATTTAGCAAACTACATTTGTTCTAGAATCTGGTTCTACCTAGAAAAGTAATGCCTGTTAATTCTCTATGTATAACCAAACTTGCCTTTTAGGAAATTAAATTAAAATGGTTGCGCATGGCAGTTTCCATGAAACCAAAGGATAATTTTGTTTCAGCAGTAAATTAGTGTCTCTCCATATACTTTTCTATTAATGTCAAGAAAAGCAAAAGGATTCTTTAAAAGCAACCCTGCTTTTATCTTAGGCAGTTGGGAAGAAAGTTTTTTAGGAAAGTACATTTTGATCTATCTTTAAAAAAAAAATAACCTTTATGTTTTCCATGTTAGTGATCGTATTTTCACCATACCTTAAAATGAAGTTTGTTTTCAAGTTTGGAAGGAAAGTCAAGATTTATTGTCTGTTATGTACTCCTTGGTTGTTTCTGCCTTTTATTTAAACTCATTAGGACATCAGTGACTTTTGGAGTGCAATTTTAGAAGTTTCCACTTGGTGGAGCTTTATGATTGAATTTTTAATGCTTTTATGAAATTTTAAATATTTGTAATTCAAATGAAAGAAGAAGATACAGAACCAAAATATGTTTGTTAAAATGTAATGAAGATGGGTTTGGATTTATTTAGGACTTTCCTCCCTTCATCCAGTATATCAAATAATTTGGTCTTGCTTATGGAAAAATATTTGAATCATACGCAGGACCTTCTGTAAAATTGAAAAGCGAATAATATTTTAAAATTTTTAAATGCCCTTGCAGTCCTAAAATTAGATTAACAACCTTTTATTTCTTGCAATCTGCATCTTTCTGCTAATAATTTATATTGTATGTGTGTGTAAAGTGCCATCAAATCACAACGGAATTATGGCAATCCCAGGAAAGGGCTGTCAAGGCAAGTAAGAAGCAGAGGTGGTTTGCCAGTGCCTTCCTTTTCACAGTCTTCCTTGGTGGTCTCCCATCCATGGACCAATTCTGCTTAGCTTCTGAGATCTGATGAGATTGTGCTATATACATGCCACTTTCCCTTCAATTTATACAGCACTTTTAATGAAAAGTGTTTTCCCATGAACTGGAAGTACATTGGTATATTTAGTATACAACATTGTCATATCTGCAATCACTACACTTATGTTGGGACTAGAGATGGACATGAACCAGGAAAAAAACGGACCGTGTGGTTTGTGGTTCGTCATGTTTCATGAACCACGAACCACAAACTTTCATGAAACTGCCCTGGTTCACGAACCGGTTCATCTGGTTCATGAAAACATCATTTCTGAATCAGCAAATCATCACTTTGGGGTCAGCAGAAGGTCACTTCCGGGTCAGCAGAAGGTCTGCGGAAAGCCCACCCTCCGTTGCTTAGGAAACTGATTAATCAGTGCCAGGCTGTCTGCAGTGACAAACCAAGAAATGAACCAAATGAACCAGCCTAAAAGTTTATGGAGGTTGATCAGAAATGGGCTCTGACAAACCGCTGGTTTGCGAACCACGAACTGACCCAGTTCATGCCGAACTTTGGTTCATATTTCGGTTCATGCCCATCTCTAGTTGGGACTCATTATGATCATTACAGTGCAATCCTGCTGTACTGGTGTTTGTATATCTTTCAAACTCATGAAGTGCTTTCTCTTTATGATCATGGGCCAAGGATAAGTGTGAATATATACCCAGTAACAAAATTCAGCAGTGCTGCTGTAGATGAAACAGTTGGCTCAGTAATGAAAATGTACACAACAGGAGAGGGAACAGAAAAAATGAAAATCCAACAGGTATGGAAGAGACATTTATACATTTAGAAATATAAATCCCAAAATTTATGAAGGAAAAAAAGGAAAGAGAAAAAAAATAGAAATTATCAGGAAAGCAGCTAGTTTTGACAACAGCTAGCTTTCATTCGAACTGCACATTAAATAAATAAACCACTTCAGATTTATGAAGAGATCTTTTTCTGGATGGTTATAATTATCATGGCTAGGAGGTACTCAATGCAAATTGTGATTTTTGGTATGCATTTTGTACAAACAGCAGCGTTCACAGAGCAGTAGACTATCTACACACACATGCTTATGCATAGTATGCAGGAAAAGCAAACTCTGCATGTCATCTTATGCTGCACAATTTTATTTTGCATCTTTTAATATCAATGCAAAGTTTCGCTACAGAAATCTTGCATGTTATAGCTTCAGAATGGTAGATTTAGGGTTTTCATAGATTTGGCTAGTCAAACTGTATGTTGATATTGCAGAAGCAATCTGAGCCTGTTGCTGACAATGTATAGACATCTCAAAATCCACCCAGCATGTGAGTGACTGAATAGACTTGTATATCCTGCTCCTTGTGATGGCATCAGCAACAGCACTGAGACAGGTCACTAATTCATAGCAAGCAGTGGTAACACAGGAGTAGGTAGCATGCACAGTCAAAGACAATAAGAATATTTCATGTGATATAATCACAAATGAACACAATAATAAACAAAAATCAATGGTGATACCAGGTGCACATATCCACCAATCAATCACAAGGTAAGTACAATGGTGGTGAATGTCCACACGAAATGTAAAGTCCATACAATGAAGAGAAATATATTTTCACAGGTGGATAATGTATAGAGATCTTTGTATGAAAAAAAATATAAAAATATATATTTCTCTTCATTGTTTGGATTTTACATTTTGTGTGGACATTCACAACCATTGTACTTACCTTGTGATTGATTGGTGGATATGTGCACCTGGTATCATCATTGATTTTTGTTTATTATTGTGTTCATTTGTGATTATATCACATGAAATATTCTTATTGTCTTTGACTGTGCATGCTACCTACTCCTGTGTTACCACTGCTTGCTATAGAGTTACATTTGAGTGGGTTCCTCTTTTATTTTTGCCCACTAATTCACCTGGGCAATAGTCTTCTTTGCACCCTTTGTGCACCCATTGCTCTATGTACTTAATCTAACTTGTAACATATGCATGCAATTCTTGTCTTCTTTTTTTAAGGGGGAATAATTTTGCAAATTGGGCCTTTGGTCATATAACTTGGAACTCCTCCTTCAAAAGTTATCTGAGGTCCATGATGGAAGGAGGGCAGGTGAACAAAATGAAACTTTTTAACTTGGCGTCACAGTTTCTTGTAGATCCATCCTTCTTAAGTGGCATGTTACATTTTCCAGTGTTCAAAATGCCATATTTAAATGTTTTGATTTATCAGCAGTAAAATTATCTTTTTGTCTAAGCAATCTTTTGGAGAGGCAAGATATGGTGATAAGGAAGAGAGCTTTCTTTCCAACATTTAAATATGGAATAATAAACCAAATGGAATAATAAACCCAATTTATACTGGCTAGTTTGATCTGATTCACCAGTACTCCGTACATGAATTGTGCTATTTCTGCAGTATTACCTTTGTTTACTGTGTTAATTGGATACATTATCAATGATAATGGTTAAGGGGTTTTAGGGACCCCTCCTCAAAAACCCCATATGTGAGCATTCATTCTCTCAAGGTACCTCCACAAGATAGGCAGATTCTTTCCCCCACATTTTAGAGATTAAGCTGTAGGTCAACTTAGTCTTGCAGTGAGGTAAGAAAGATCCTTTTCACTTTGCAACTAAGTTTTAGCCTTGATGAATCATTTCCCAGGGAGGCCTTGAACCCATAATAGAAGTGTGGCTCCAAGCATTTAAGGTATTTATATTATAATCAGATCTGACTGTCCTGTCACTCAGTGTCATATATCCTGGGAAATGTAATTCTGAAGAACTGTTGGTATTAATCCTCTTTATCTTTTATTCTGTTAACAAATAGCACTAGAAGTATATAAGGTTCTCTGATGTAACTGGCCTTTATGTATATTTTCTAGATAGGATATGTATCTGGTTTTTATTATCAAATGAAGCTCATATCTTTTTAAGATCACTGCTTGGTGTTTTAAATAATTGAGGGTATTGGCTGACAGGGAAAATAAATTGGGAAATAGAGTACTTTAAAATCAAATTCTCTTCAATAACATAGGAAAAATATGAAAGATTTTCAATTCAATAGTTCCTAGTGAGCAAAAACATGACCCAAAACATTTAAGGAATATTTTGTCAAATGAACTTAATTTTGTAGAACATAGTAGTCTATGAATACATGGATACAATCCCATTTGAAAGAATTCTGTAGATTGCATTACACTAGAAAGAGGTTCTTGAAGCTATTTGAACCTGTTTCTTTCCTCAGATTAGTAAAGTGTATTGCATCAGAAGACTTGCACGTCTGGGACCATGACCCTTAGGTAATCTGCTTTGTTTCACACCTGGTTTACTTAAAATGAAACAAACAGGGCTTGTGTCACTATTTGTTTGTGTGGGAAGGGGCTATAGTTATGGGAGTAGGGTCTCCATATGATCCTATAGAGGATTCTGAAGGGGCCCAGTAGAGCACAAGGACTCACAAGTGAGTCCAGTCTCAGAGGTTACCTGCCAGCCTCCCTTCCCCACAGGCTGATGGTGGAATACAGGGCTTTTATACATGAGCTATTTGCTCCCCATTTGGCCATATACTGTGCTGGATATTATTCTGATATATTCACTGATATACAGGATATTCAATACTGTAAGTAGTCAATACCGTAAGTGGTCATCCTGACAGTATCACAGAGTTTGCCTAAATAGATGCTGGTTTCTCGCAATTTTTTAAAAAGAAATTTGTTTTATTTAAATTCCAACAATGTAACATGCAATTAAACAGTTAAACATACATGTATTTTCAAAATGTTACCAATACATTAGATATAGTGGATTGGCTAAATCATATATAACGTGCTTAATATACAAACATTGAATACTGTATCCTATATGCTACTAGCTATTGTAAGTAATCTAATGACATTGTGGATTGGGAATGAGGTTAAGATTAGAGGAAACTTGATTTTTGATTCTGTATGTTTTGTACTTTTATTATTAAAGTTCTATGTCTATAAGTGTTTGATATGATGATTTTATTGTTTTTGAGTTATTACTAGCAAGGTATTCTATAAACAGGTACTATTTTTCTAAAAAGATTGATATTTTAGGATAATTTGCCGACTGTTGTAATCTATCTGATATCTTCTCCATTATCAATTGTTCCCATACCTTGGTGAACCAAATGCTTAAACTAGGTGATTGTTGGGATTTCCATTTAGATGCTATGGCAGTTTTAGCAGGTACTAAAAGAGATGAAATCAGGTCTTGTCTTATTTGTGGGAGTGAATTTGCCAGAGATCTAGGAAAATAAATTCAGGTTTGAGAGGTATATTTTAACTTGTTATTAAAGCAATGTGGTCGCGATTTGTTTTGAAAGCGAGAACATACTGGGTCTGACTTCCATGCAGATGTTTACATTTGCCTGTCATCTACCCAACCTTGGTCCACCACCTGTGTGATGATTGTTCTGTTTGGCTCCTCTCCTTCCTCTGCTCCTTAGGGGCTCTCAGCCCATACTTCATGCACAGCAGTCCTCTCACTTTGCTTTGGCCAACTTGAGGAGTGTCTCTCCAATCAGTGCCTACATTCTATCTATACACATGGAATCTAAAGTTTCTGGATGACTTCTGGATGATAACCCATGGCATCTTTGCTACGCAGTCTGATTATAGATCACTATGCTTATAATCACAGCAATTAGGAACAAAAAATGTAAAATGGATTATCAAGGCTCAGCACTTGTGCCATGGGGAGATCATAGGGCTGCCAGCCTCCAGGTAGTGGCTGGAGATCTCCAGGAATTACAACTGGTCTCCAGGCCATAGAGATCAGTTCACCTGGAGAAAATGGCTACTTTGGGGGGTGGACTGTATGGAATTATGCCATGCCAAGGTCCCTTTCCTCCCCAAACCCCACTTTGTCCAGGTTTCTCCAGGTTTCACTCCCCAGATCTCCAGGAATTTCCCAACTTGCATCTGGCAACCCTAGGAGATCACACCAGACTCAACAGATTCTAGCTTTAGTGGTCAGGAAGATACTGCATTAATATTTTAGCTAGAATTTGTATATGTTACAGTTCTGGGAGGTGAAAGACAAGAAGAGGCACCCATGACTCTTCCTCTTCCTCAATTGTACAGGGGGCAATGCTGCTTCATTTCACTGGTGGCAGCTGTATGCAGGGGGAGAGGCCCACATGGGCCCAGGGCTGTCATGCTGGGGTGGGCACCCTGCCTCCAGTGGGCTCAGGGACTGCATGTGTATGGCTCACCTGTGGGGCAGCCTCCCCAGGCTCTCCAGCCTGCTGTGACTTCTGCCACTCCAGGGCTGGAGGTCAAAGCTACAAAAACCACCAGAATTGTAATTTTTGGTTTTAATTATAGAAGTGCGAAAGTGCAGTGCAAAAATGCAATACCAGTGAAATAACGTAATAAATACATAAATAAGCATTCAAATGCAAAAGGTGAGTCCATACATTATATACAAGATACAATAAGTACAATCAACAAGTCACAGTCCGAATTACTGGAGTAAAATGCAATGTGCCAGCAAGGTGGAAAAGCGCTGCTTGGTGGAGACCCAACCGAGTGTCTTCTCATGGAGGTTCACAGTCCCAAAATAAACATGTTATGGTGCCGACGGGGTTTGGCAAGCAATATTTCTGTTTAACCCGTTTCGTGAGGCAAACTCACTTCATCATCGGGCATGAAGCAATTAGGACTGACTATGCTGTAACAAGAACAAACATACCTCTCCTCTTAATTAATAAAGTTGTACTCACAAATCCACAATGGTTCTATGCTCTGCTCTCCCACCGCTCCAAAGTTGGTCTGCGGACTATGTAACCAATTAATGGGACTCAGCAATTTTATAGTCACAAAAGGGGGGTCTGATTCCACTGAATAAATTATGAGTGAGATTCCGCAGAAACTTAAAAGCAGGAGACATCCAGGGAAAATTATAAATAGCACGATAAGTCCATTTCCTGATTAAGCCAGTGCGGGGCCAAAGTGTCCAATTTAAATATCCATCTAGATTCCGCTTTCAGTAATAATTTGCCCAGGTCCGTGGCATGGGGACGAACTATCTGGTCGATGAAAGAGACCCTAAATTCAGGGCTGGAGGCCTGCCTCTCGGTGGCCTTCCTGTGCTACCCCCTCCCTGCTGCTGCTTAATCTCCCCAGCTGTGGCAGGGGTTGGGGGCAGGCCCACATGGTCTTCGTGCTGTGTAGGCCTGGGGCTGCCTCATTGTGGATGGGCAACCTGCTGCTGTCAGGGCTCGAGGCCAGGTTGGGGTGAGGCCTGCCTGTGCAATGAACCAACAAACAGAATTAGAAGGGGAAAACCCAGGTTCTGCTGGCCTGGAGGATGGAGGGACATCCACTCCCCCCCCCACACTGCCCACTTTGCTCCAACTGGTGGGGAGGGTAAGCTGCATTCTCAGGCAGAATGTTGGCAATTGGTTTTGTTGGTGGTTTAACAATTAGGCAAAACAAGTGACATGTACAATGAGGTAATAATTTTCACAAGATCTTTCTTCCAATCAGAACACTTTTTCCAGTGGGGGAAGCTGTGCAGACAGTCAGAGAGAAATCCAACCCCAATGCAAAGGTATATAATGAAACAAGCAATGATGGGCCAAATAAATGAGCTTTCAGGAGCAAGGCAAAGAGTGCGTAAAGGGCCACAATATGAGCAAGTTGCCCTACCTCTCAAGCCATTTTTCCTCTCTAGGCTTCTCAGCAGCAGGGCTGATGTTTCAGCCATCTGAGCTCAGAACCTGTTATCCCAAAGGTTGTGGCCTCTTTTTAACCGAGCATGTATCCTGTCATTTCCTTCTGTCCCTGTTGTCAGAATTTTGTTAGTGGGTCGGAACCAGGCCTTTTTGGCCTATGTCAGAAATAGAGAACCAGCTATAGTTTGGGAAAAGAAATCTTCCAAAAGCTCTGTCCCTGCAGAATAAAGTTGCATTTCCTAGGAAGATCTCACCCTCTGTGTCAGATGAGGCCATAAAAGTTGTTAATTGTTTGGGACCTTTTTGAGTCCTCTGGCCTTTTTCATATAAATCACCAAAAGAGTAAACAGCAAACAGCTTATCTCTGGGGAGAACAGGATATCCTATGACTAGTGTGGTGTGAACATTCCTTTGCAAATTACAAATGCATATCAAAGATGCAGTCTATCACAGAGGTAAGGGATGTGTAGACTTGTGTTTACACAAAAGACCCTCAACGGAACTGTCTTTCAAGAACAAAGACAATGTAATTGATTAGGATGTTAACAAGCCTTTGATACCTCCCTATAAAAGAGGGACGAACCAGATACTCAGGACCCTTCGCTTGCCAACACGCAAAGGCTAGCGCTAGCCTTTGCGGCTGTGCAATGGGGGGGGGGGTCCCAGAGCTCTGGAATGGGGGGAGGGTAAGGTTTTTTTTCTGTAGTTATCTTATAATATTGTTGTATCTTGCATGCTAATTTGTATTCTGTACCTATCTCTATAATGCTCTAGTGGTCAGTGAGCTGGGCCCATATCTGGTGCCTTGCCCAACTGTTTTTTGTTTTGTTTTGCCTGTATGAATAAAAACTTCCAGTTTTGCTTAAAGACCTTCCTGCTGCTGGCATATTATTCTTAGCAGAGACATCAGTTTAGTACTAGGGAAAGATCAAGTGAGGTTGCACTCTTTACATGCCTATGGTAAGAGGCAAACCCAAGCAGCGAACCAACAGCAACTAGGGGACTGATCCCTGGTTGCAGAGCAGCAATTTCCACAACAGTCCCCATCACAGTCCCTGTGGGTCTGTAAAGTACAGAGACTAATATTCAGCTTTGTGACGTACAATAAGGAAAACTGAGTTTGGTGTGTGTGTGTGTGTGTGCTCGTGTGCATGCGTGTGTGTGAGCAGGCAGATGAGACTGTTGGTCTGTTGAAAAGATTTTTTTCAGGTGTTTGTAGTGTTGAGAAACCTGCAAAATAATGTCAGCGTCATTTTAGCTTCCAACCCTTAAAAATATTACTTGGCTCCATCATCAGGGCCAAACTATATATCATGTCAAAGCGTCATGATCAGATATGTTTTTGGCCCTAAATAGTATCCTTGGAAAAGGGATGCCAGTGGCTACGAGGGATTTATGTTCCCCCTGCATATTTTTCCTTATGAAAACCACCCTCCCCAGACAATTTTAGTAAGAAAATAAGACAGGTACTCCATTTATGTTTGTCCTCTTTCCCAAGCAAGACCAACTATAGCCCAAGATTAGACAGGTGTTCAACTGCAGGGGTGGGGGAAGAGTGTGGGATGAGAGTTAAATCTCCTTTTTGCATCAGTACAGCCCCATCAGAGGTGCCCCACAATTGATACATTTTAGGGCCAGAAAGCACAAAGGGTGATCTGATCATGGATCTCCATTGTAATGCATGATTTGGAAAAAAAACCCGCCCCAATGATCTAAGGATTCCAAAGAACATTCAGTAGTGCTTACCTAAGTCATGATTTTTCTTGTGATGGATCACTCTTGTGACCATTATTCTATAATTGCATTTGAACTCGAGCTGTCAGTCCAATTACAAAATAAATTACAAATCAGTGCAATCCTAAACTGAGTTAAACCCTTTAAAGCCCATTGACTTCAGTCTAATTCTTCTTAGGATTGCACAGTCTGTGTAAAACTCTTCATTCCATGCCTATATATTCCTTTAACACCCAAGGCTGGTTCATCTTTGCAATTGTACAGAATTAACTCAGAGTTTGATATCTGATGCGGAACTGTCATTTCTTCAGATAAAGCTTCTAGCCCTCATGGTTTATGATGATTCAATTCAAAATGTGCCTGCCATGTCTCTGAAGAAGTTTTTAGTGAGGCTGTTTTTGCCCAAAGCTTTTCCTCATGGTCTTCAATTACAACAGAAACACCTCTTTTACTCTTCATTTCCATTTCCATTCAATATTCAAATACCAGATTCAGGCAAATGTTAATTAAGTTTACACAAAACAAAGCATTTTTTAAAATGTGTTATCAGTGTGCATATTTTGTTTTCATTGAAGTATTCAGAATACTATTTTGATTATTTTGACCTGGAGTGTGAACATTCCTAAGTATACTGCAATGCACTAGCATGGATTAATTGAACAGGGTCAGAGAACTGGGAATATAATTTGTACCCAAGAAGACTCTTACTGATGCTGAACTAGCTGGTGCTCAGCTGAGGGAGCTAGAGGCTTAAAGACACTCCAATGCCTTCATGAAATGGAGAAAAATTCTGTTTTGAGATCATTCCACTTCCAAGTCATATACTTCTCTCTTTCCCTGATCCTATCCTCATTCTTTATCACCAGGGCAATTTGCATAAAAATAGGATCTATGCCACTTATGAGTTTGTGTGTCCCTGCTGCTTATTCATCCCTTGAAATCTTAATCCTTTGTGGCATTTATATAGTACCTTTCACCCTAAAGCACTTTACAGTAATTACTAATTGATATAAGAGGATCACTTTATCCACCCCTGACATGAAGTCACCTCTGTGGCGAAACCAGCTGTTTAATCATGTAGAGTGAAAAAAATATATAGCAGTTTAGTAGTCTACACAGGTTTTCTTTCTTTCTTTCTTTCTTTCTTTCTTTCTTTCTTTCTTTCTTTCTTTCTTTCTTTCTTTCTTTCTTTCTTTCTTTCTTTCTTTCTTTCTTTCTTTCTTTACTGAAGTGTAATCTGCATAGATGTACAAACTTTAATATACATTGGCATGGGGTGGGAGCAAGTAATAGAATGATGATGAAAGAGAGATTGAAGCTGCTTTCCCCCCATTAAGGAATCATGGCTGCTAACAGTGATATCTAAAAAGAAAACAAACATCCTCTTAAGATATTCTGCCTTTTAAAAACATAAAATATAATGCTTTCTTTCATAATGCATAAGACTGTATATATGGGATGGGATTATGCTGGAGGAAGAGGTCTCTGTGACAAGTTTGTACTCGGCCCCTAGAAAAGATACTCAGACTCTGATCCCAGCCTAAGCTTAATAGTTTTTGCAAGATCTTTCTATACAAAGTCTTGTATGATTTTCCCTCATCCTTAAACAACAGTAATGGCACCAGAGGTGTTTCTATAATTTCGAAAACAACTAAGGAGTTTGTTTACTTTAGAGGGGAACGGTCAGGTGAAATCAAGGGTTGAAAATTTCTGCGGTAACTCAATATACACGGAATATACACAGACTTCATATGCTCTTCACAGATACTTAAAGGCTTCTGTTTTGAGGCTTTTGATCCCCTGTTTTCCGCCAAGCAGTCTAGTATACTTTCTTTTAGCATTCTCTTTCTCTTCTGGAGTTAGGAATGCTGATACCCACTTTCTTGTACCCCAATCCCCTTCTCTCCAAACACCAGTGCTTTCCTTCAGTCGTTAACTGAATCTGAAGGTCTCCGCAGGCAGTTTCCAACCACACTCAACCAAGGATGCCTTCACTCTCCAGAGGTACTTCCATGTTTGACTGAGTAGGGAAAATTACCTCTCCTTAGAAATCTTTTGAGGACCAAAATACCTTAAAACTTACTACATTTACTTGCAGTAATGCTGCTCTGCTCTAAAATGTTAATGTTGTGGTATGATGGTACCTTCTCATGGATATCTGATTTCATTTGGTGATTTTTCATGTGTATTTTTAAAAAATTATTGTTATTATCCATGTATTGTTCAAGGGACTTCTAAGTTTGTGGAACCATATGCTGTGCCACTGGCAAGGTCTTCTTCTTTGGAATACTGACTTCTTGGAAATTTTGAATGGTATATAAGGCTTTTTATTTTCTATTTTTTTTAAGTAACAGGTAATTTTTCTAATGAGAAGTCCTGGGCCTAAACTAAGGATGCCAGTCCCCCCCCCCACCTGAAAAAGAAGCTGAAATAAAGTTAGTGTTTTGTTGTATTGTCGAAGGCTTTCACGGCCGGAGAACGATAGCTGTTGTGGGTTTTCCGGGCTGTATTGCTGTGGTCTTGGCATTGTAGTTCCTGACGTTTCGCCAGCAGCTGTGGCTGGCATCTTCAGAGGTGCAGCACAAAAAGACAGAGAGTGACACTGAGACATCTCTGTCTTTTTGTGCTACACCTCTGAAGATGCCAGCCACAGCTGCTGGCGAAACGTCAGGAACTACAATGCCAAGACCACAGCAATACAGCCCGGAAAACCCACAACAGCCATCTTAGTGTTTTGTTGTTTGATTGTCTAAATTTTGTCTGGATCTTCCAGATGCTGTTTGTAAGTAGCTAGTTCCCACTTAATCAAAAAGTGTATTATTGGATACACACCTTAACACAGTGAGGGGGTTTCAGTGTGTCAGTGAAGCTGAGAGCAATACCATCAGGAGCACAGGCTTGGTCAAGAGTCTGAACTTCTGGAAGAGTCACTCAAGGCGGAACGGTCAAAGCTGAGACACCAGACTAAGATGCATCCACCCCCTTCAGGAATCAATGGTCACATCAGCAGAAGTGAACTGAATGTTCCAATGGTGACGGGAGCGGAAGAATTCTTGAAGGTTAACTACAGTAGTGGAAGATTACATTGGCGGATGATCTTTCACAGACAATGGCAGTGTCACTTCAACTAATCTTGGTTAGTACTGCGAAGTGGAAGAAGGCAATAGTAAACCACTTCTGCTAATCTCTTACCTTGAAAACCCTATGATGAGACAATCTAAAATAAAAAAAAAGATATACTGCTGGAAGACAGGACCCACAAGTCAGATGGCACTCAATTGGCTGCTGGGGAAGAGCCGTATGAATAGCACTATTGTTAATAATGGGACTGGATTAAAGCCCAAAGGACGTCCAGTTGCAGACATGAATAGATGCTAAAGGAATGTCCAAAACTGTGTGACACACATAATAGGAATATGGAACATGAGAAGAATGAAAACAGGTAAGCTAGAAATCATAAAACAAGAAATGGAACTTTTAAACATTGCAGTCCTGAGTGTGAGTGAACTAATGTGGACCGACTCAGGACATTTTCAGTCAGAAAATCACATTGTGTTTTACTGTGGAAATGAACTCAAAAGAAACAGTGTTGCTCTAATAGTGAGGCGAGACATAGCACAAGCAGTTAAGAGCTACAACGCAAAGTCTGACTGAGTAATATCAATCAGACTTCATGGAAAGCCTGTTAACATAACCATCATTCAAGTTTATGCTCCAACTACGGTTGCTGAGGTGGAAGAAATAGAAAACTTTTATGCAAGTGTCCAAGAAGAAATTGACCATACACCTAAACAAGATATGCTGATAATCATAGGCAACTGGAATGCAAAAGTAGGCGATAAAGCAGAATCAAACATAGTTGGAAAATTTGGATTAGGAACACGAAACGAAGCAGGAGAGCGGCTCATAGAATTCTGTGAAGCCAACAACCTGTTCATTGCTAATACATGCTTCAGGCAACCAAAAAGATGATTGTATACATGGAAATCACCGGGTGACCAATACAGGAACCAAATAGATGACATAATTGGAAGCAGAAGATGAAGAAGCTCTATTCTCTCAGCTAAAACATGACCAGGAACTGATTGCAATACAGATCATGAATTGCTAATATCAAAAATGAGAATAAAACTGAAGAGAAATACTAAAAGAATCATAGTGCCAAAATACAATTTAAATAATATTCCTGAAGAATTTAAGGACAAAGTAAGGAACAGATTTGCAACACTAAGTTTAATTGACCGTGAGCCAGAAGAACTATGGGCTGAAACCAGAGATATTATCAAGGAAGAATATGCAAAGACTATTCCTGTAGCCAAAAGAAAGGAGAAGCCTAAATGGATGACTATGGAAACTCTTAAAATTGCTAAAGATAGATGAGAAGCAAAATCAAAAGGCAACAGAAATAGAGTCAAAACTCTAAATGCAGCTTTTCAGCTGCTTGCACACAGAGACAAAGAAATGTATTATAATAACCAGTGCAAAGAAATAGAAGAGAACAACAAAAAAGGAAGAACAAGAGACTTGTTCAAAAAGTTCCAAGAAATCAAAGGGAAATTCAAGCCATGGCTTGGGATGCTGAAAGATCAACATGGAAACACAGTATCTGATCAGGACAAAATAAAGGAAAGATGGAAACAATACACTGAAGAACTATACAAAAGAAATGCAAGGATGACCGATACTTTTAACAAAGAATCTTTTGATGAAGAACCAGAAATCCTAGAAAGTGAAGTAAAAGCTGCACTCAAAGCAATTGAGAGAAACAAAGCACCTGGAGTAGATGGAATACCAACAGAGCTATTTCAAGTCACAGAAATGGAGTCCATCAGAATCTTAACAAGAATGTCAACAAATATGGAAAACAAAACAATAGTCCACAGAATGGAAATGCTCAGTCTACATTCCAATCCCCAAAAAAGGGGATGCCAAGGAGTGCAGCAACTATCGGACAATCACTTTAATTTCCCATGCAACCAAAGTGATGCTCAAAATTATATAGTAAAGACTCTTACCATATATGGAACGAGAAATGCCAGATGTTCAAGCTGGATTCAGAAAAGGAAGAGGCACCAGAGATCACATTGCAAATTTACGATGGCTAATGGAACATACCAGGGAATTTCAGAAGAAAACCAACCTGTATTTTATAGATTACAGCAAAGCTTTTGACTGTGTGGATCATGAAAAGCTATGGAGAATCTTAAAAGAAATGAGGGTGCCACAACATCTAATTGTTTTGATGCGCAGCCTGTACTCTGGACAAGAGGCTACTGTCAGGACAGAATATGGGTAAATAGAATGGTTTCCAACTGACAAGGGTATCAGACAAGGATGCATATTATCTCCCTACCTGTTCAACCTCTATGCAGAGTATATCATAAGGAAAGCTGGATTAGATCAAGAAGAAGGTGGAGTGAAAATTGGTGGGAGGAACATTAACAATTTTAGATATGCAGATGACACCACATTACTAGCAGAAAATAGTGAAGACTTGAAACGACTACTGATGAAGGTTAAAGGAGAAAGCACCAAAGCAGGATTACAACTGAACATCAAGAAGACAAAGTAATGACCACACATAAAATTACACAATTTTAAAGTTGACAATGAAGAAATTGAAGTTGTTCATGATTTTCTATTCTTTGTCTCAATCATCAACCAACAGGGGGATTGCAATGAAATCAGAAGACGATTGAGACTTGGAAGAGCAGCTGTGAGAGAGCTAAATAAGATCCTTAAAGATAAAGCTGTCTCTCTGGGAACCAAGATCAAGATAATCCAAACTATGGCATTCCCCATTGCCATGTATGGATGTGAAAGTTGGGCGATAAAGAAAGTAGACAGGAAGAAAATAGATTCATTTGAAATGTGGTGTTGGAGGAGAGTTTTGCAGATACCATGGACAGCCAAAAAGACAAATAAGTGGGTACTAGATCAAATCAAGCCTGAAATCTCCTTAGAAGCTAAAATGACAAGACTAAAGCTATCATACTTTGGTCACATCATGAGAAGACAAGATTCTCTGAAAAAGTCAATAATGCTAGGAAAAGTGGAAGGCAGCAGGAAAAGAGGAAGACCTAAAACGAGATGGTTTGACTCAATAAAAGAAGCCATGTCCTCCAGTTTGCAGGATCTGAGCAAGTCTGTTAAAGAGAGAGCATTTTGGAGGTCTTTCATTCATAGGGTCCATAGATCGGAGACGACTTGACGGCACATATCACACAGTTCCTATTGAATCAAAAAGTGTATCAAATGTTTTCCACACAACACAGTATATGAGATCTGGCTAAAGTTACTCTGTGATGAGAAGAATGCACTCTGCATATGCTGAGAAGGACTTTTTTCTCGCTACTACTTACGGTTGACTAATAAGTCCTGACATATAAGCAGAGTTTGAGATCAGAATATGGAGGCACTTTGATTTTAAAGAATCCCTCAGCATCGTATCCCTATTCACAAGTTACAATGAACAGATGTACACCTTATTTTTTTTTTAACATGTGAACTGGTACTAGCTAATCCTCAGCTAAATGTGTGATTGAAATGAAACATTTATCTAGGTACTGGACAAGGATTTAATTTGTAAAGTGAATACACAGTGGCTCTTTTTTACAGAGGTATGAACATCCGCTGTAACATGTGAAAGAGGCTGGTGAAGTTCATTTGTAGACATTTAAGTCTTGGGTGAAAGAGTTATATTTCTAAAAGAATCATTATTATATCCTTAAGCAATATTTAGTGTATTTATTCTTATTTCAGACAAAAAATTATTTCCCAGATATTGGAATTACAGTTCTTTTCTTCTAAACCCATGGGCAGGAACAGCATAACGAACAGAAAAAAACCAACAAACAGCCCAATCTGCTGTTCTCGAACAAGCTGTTCATGAGGCTCCACCCTAAACGAACAGGTGGTCGTTGCAAGCCTCGTTCGTTGCCTTCGGCAGCCGTTCGGCAAGCCAGACAGTCTGGCACCTGCTACAATCAATCCACTTGGCAACCGGAGGTAGGGAGGGACTGAACTCTGTCTGAACTCCTTCTGGCTTTCCTTCTGGTTTTAACCCTTCAAAATACTTCCAGCAGAGAGTCCCGCTTTTGCCACTGTGAAGAGAAAATGACAGCCAATAGAGAGACCCGTGGATCATGCCTTTCCCGGGATGCAATCTCTCTGAAACTTGGGGGGTCTTCAGAGGACAGTGAGGACTATGTCACTTGCAAATTTGGTGGGTACTGGACATTGGGAAAGTCAGTTTGTGGGGTGTTTAAAGGGCCCTGCCCTTTGAACGTGGCAGGAAAGGGCCCTTTAAACTATCAGCTGGCAGGCAGCAGGGGGGAATCCCCTGCCGCCTGTCAGCTGATAGTTTAAAGGGATCTTTAAAGGGCCAGGTAAGTGGTTTTGAGGGGAGGGGGGCTAAGTGGGGGGTTTGGGGTGGAGCGGGGTTCTGGCCCCCATGAACAAGGAACAACTAACATGTCCGGGAACAGTTCATGTTCATCCATGTTCGTTGTTCGTTGTTTTTGGATGGCACCAAATGACGAACAGGGTGTTCGGTTTTTCCCCCTGTTCATGCCCATGTCTACTCAAGACCAGACAATTAGTTGTGAGGCCTTTGCTAAGATTTTTGCTAGTAAAATAGCGCGAATATGCTCTGATCTGGATGCTTGCTGTAATACAGATGAGATAGAAGAAATGCTTAATATACCATCTGGCTCACATACGGACTGCCTTGAACCAGCTACAATGACAGATCTTAACAGGATCCTAAAATCTATGAAAGCCACTACTTGTCCTCTGGATCCTTGTCCATCTTGGCTGTTAAAATCAAGTAAGGACCACATAAGTGTGTTGAAGCTGTTTACTGGCAGTGACAGCAGGCTAGATGAGAATGATCTAGCCTGACAGGTACTAAGTCACATGATTGCATGTCAGGTGATACACAAGGCTAATCAGACCCAATCATGGTGAGTCAGCAACTATTCCATGATTGGTTAATTGTTTCAATTTGTGTAATCTCCTGTAATTAAGCATATGTGTACTTAAGGGTTGAAGTGCCATTATATTGTGCCCTCTGTTGGTAACACAAGTCTGGCAGAGCCTTATGCCAGTCAGTCTTGTGACAATTGTAATATAGTCTTTGTAAATAAACATCACACACTTTTCATGGTGTGTGTGTGTGTGTGTGTGTGTGTGTGTGTGTGTGCGCGCGCGCCTCTATAGCAAACAGCTCCCTGCAACCCGGCATTGCTGACCATAGCAAGGAAGACCTCCTTGACAAAGTGAACCACTGAGGTTTATTGTAAATCAATTGCTAACTCAGGGTAGGGGCACCTTCCCCCAGTCACTCAAACAGACAGTTATCCGCCCACTAATTTAAAAAAACATCCAGAGACAAAATGATGAGGCCAATTATCGCTCAGTCTCTAATCTGCCCCTTCTGGGCAAAAGGATTGAGGCAGCAGTAGCTGACCAACTCTAGCTTCTTAGATAACTCGAGTACTCTGGAATGTTTTCAGTTTGGATTCAGACCAGGTTATGGGACAGATGGCACTACTAGTTTTCCATCTCCATATAGACAAAGGCCATGCCTCCTTATTGCTCTGCCTGGATCTGTCTGCAGCCTTTGACACAGTAGACCATGCCAACTTGTTGAGGTGCCTTGGACTGGTTTAAATCATTTCTCATGGATTGGATACAAAGGATTGCTATCAGAGATCAGCTATCTCTAGAATGGCAATTATCTTGTGTAGTTCCTCTGGGTGCAACCCTATCTCCCATGCTATTCAACCTCTATGTAAAGCGATGTATTGTCGAAGGCTTTCACGGCCGGAGAACCATGGTTGTTGTGGGTTTTCCGGGCTGTATTGCCGTGGTCTTGGCATTGTAGTTCCTGACGTTTCGCCAGCAGCTGTGGCTGGCATCTTCAGAGGTGTAGCACCAAAAGTAGCACCTTTTGGTGCTACACCTCTGAAGATGCCAGCCACAGCTTCTGGCAAAACGTCAGGAACTACAATGCCAAGACCACGGCAATACAGCCCGGAAAACCCACAACAACCATCTATGTAAAGCCTTTAGGAGAACTCATTCACAGCTATGGAGTGGGATGTCATTAATAGGCAGATGACACCCAACTCTATATCTCACTATCCAAGTCCCCACAGGATGCAGTAGAAATCTTGGATTGCTGCCTGACAGCTGTGATCAAATAACTGAAAATGAACAAATTGAAACTGAACCCAGACAAGATGGAAGTGATGCTTGTTGGGATGGCAGAGATCTTGAAGGACAATGTACTCCCCACTTTCAATGGAGTTAATCTGACTCTTGCAGACTCAGTTAAGAGCCAAAGGGTTATACTACTAGAAAAGCAAGTTAAGGCAGCTGCAAAAAATGTTTTGTCCAACCTCACTCTAGCCTAGAAGATGGCTTCCTACCTTGGCATGGCTGATCTGGCCACCTGGATCCATGCTATGGTAACATCAAGACTTGATTATTGTAATGCACTGTAGATAGGTCTCTTGTCTAAGTTAACTAGGAGACTCCAGTTGGTAAAAATGCTGCAGCTCGGCTGTTATTAGGAGCGAGCAGAAGCTTGAATATCAATCCCATCCTGCAGTCACTCCATTGGCTACCTATCAGTTACCATGCTCAGTTCAAGGTATTAGCTATCACATACAAGGCTCTTCATGGCTTCGATCCAGCACACCTATGGGACTGCCTCTCTCCCTGTGTTCCTTCATGGCAGCTTTTCATGTCTGAACAGGGTCTCCTGCAGGTGCCACCCTGCATATGGGTGAAATCAACAGCTGCCCGTACATGTGCATTCTCTGTGGTGGCCCTTGTCCTATGGAATAGCCTGCCTGAGGAAGTCAGGAGAGCCCCCGCTCTCCAGGCCTTCTGTAAACAATGCAAAACTGAATTATTCAAATGGGCTTTTTACACAGGTTGGAGAGCTGTATGGTAGGGAGATGATCTCAAAGAGATGCTTCACTAATAAGTTAGGGACCATAGACTTCACCACTATGTTGCCCTGAGTACTATTTATTGCTTTAAATATGTACTCCTGTGTACTACATGTTGCTTTAAGTATACTCTAATGGGTAGTTCTATGTTGACTAATAACAGTCCTAGAATCACTTATGCTCTGTTTCAGCATTTCTTCAACTTTGTATTGGATTTTTGCTAATGTTATGTCTTTGTAAACTTGCATTGTTTATTGAAATGCCCTTGATACTGACTGTGTTAATCTCACTCTATGTAATCCACCTTGAGTCTCAGTGAGAAAGGTGGACTATAAATGACATAAATAAAATGAAATAAATAAAAATAATGGGACCTTTAGCATAATACACATAGCACCATGGCTCAAGGGAGATACGTAATCTTGATTAACCATTACCAGTTAGGCTGCTTCTTGGTTCCATCTGCACACTAACAAATTAGAAAATAATAACACCTTGGGGTATTCTCTGTAAATTCTCAATATTCTCAAAAGGCAAACATTCCCCATTCACTCTCTAACAATACAGCTGTGACTTCCATGAAAGTGAAGTTAATGTATTTTGGGCAAAGAGTTCACAACAATATCTAAATATTTTCTGGGTCTCTATATTTGCATGGGTCTATGCATGTAAAAATTGTAATTGAAGTCAGGGAAAAGATACATGGAAGAACTTGTTTGCATGAGACTTCACATCTTCATATCTCTTACTTTCTCTTGAGGAATATTATGCACAATAGAAATTCATCATTCTCTGCAATCTTGATCCTAAATATCTGCTGTGATATTATATGCTTCTAATGTTATATTCTTTCTGTGTCAATATAGTGTTATAGTGGAGCAGTAGCTGAGAAGTCCGAGGATTTGTCTCCTGGTATACCAGAATCAGAGCCAAACATGCATCCATTGTAGCCAAGCATGCATGCATTTTTCTTCCTCTGGCGGCGGCGGCAGCTACTTGAGGGGCTGGAAGGGCCTTCTCCACCACCTCTGCCACTGCATGGCCCCGCAGGGTGGCGGGGAGGGCTGGAGCTGCTGCCGCTGTCACGCTACCTCCTCCAGTCCTGCAGTGGCCCGCAGGGTGGCCGGGAAAGCTGGATCCAGTGGTGCACGGCCCTGCAGGGTGGTAGGGAAGGCCGGAGCCACTGCGGCCACCACCGCCCCGTTGTCTCCAAGGCCACAGTGGCCTGCTGGGCAGCCGGGAAGGCTGGAGCTGCCACTGCCACGCTGCTGTCTCCACCACCGCAGTGGCAGGGCCAAGGTAAGTGGGGGCTGGGGGTTGGGGGAGTTGGGATGTTTAAAGGGATTCCCCTGCCTGCCAGCTGAAGTTTAAAGGGACCTGCCACTTGCAAGAGGCAGGGAAAGGGCCCTTTAAACTCAGGCCCTTTGATCCAGGATTTCCAAATCAGGGCCAGCATGCTGGCTCCGATTCGGGAATCCTGAATCTTTACAGATCGGGTCCGATTTGGATATTTTACCCAAATCAGAAATCCGAAGTGCACCCCCCTACTAGGGATCTTTCCTTCCTTGCTACCAGATATCTCTTTACCTGGAGATTCCAGCATCTGAATTGTGTGTCTTTCAGTAGGCAAATCATGATCTTTATTGCTAAGTTGTGACTCTTATCTGAAAAAATGAATTCCACTCTATGAATTCTTGCCAACATCATGAAGGTCTAGAAAGTGCCATAGAACAAAGTGTTCTTGGACAGCTTGTCATACCTCTTCACTTTTGTGAAAATTCTTTTGAGAAGCATTTAAATTAAATATTTTATGGGACATTTTAACCACAAATATATATAAGGTTTAACAAATTCAATTACTATATAGCATGTACATTTTCTGCTACAAATAAAATTGCAGATAAGATTTGTACAGCTGCTTTCTGGAGACTGGCAGGGCAGGCAGGCTGCCTTTGTAATCCACTTTGAGAAATTATGTACCCTATATGTGTGTCTGTGGTCATTTCCACACAAGTCACCTGCCCCAGGTTCAATGCTTTGGGGAAGCAGGTTTTTCTCCCACTCACCCACATCATTATGGTGCATTTGTGCATTTCCTGGGGCTTCCCCAGTTTTCCTATGATCTTTCTCAAACTTGGCTTGCTCTGAGGTTATAGAAGGATCACAATAAAACCTGGATGGTTACTGCGTGGGATAATTTGGATTTTCTTGCCTACATAGTAGCCAGTTTCCCTCACCTGGTCCCCAAGAGACACTTTTTATTCTTTTAAAAAATTACAGTAGAATATCATTATATTGATATGA
The DNA here is from genome assembly GCF_028583425.1 of Eublepharis macularius. NCBI lineage: Eukaryota > Metazoa > Chordata > Lepidosauria > Squamata > Eublepharidae > Eublepharis > Eublepharis macularius. The sequence continues at coordinate 113,392,753 of NC_072791.1, read as the reverse complement.
CATATATGCAAATCAGGTTCTCTGAATTCCAGCTTTCATTTAAAAAATAAGTCGCTAGCCCTTTTCATCGCAAAGATATAAGTGGAAAGATGTATCTTTACAACAGAAGGGACTAGAGACTTTTTTAAAAAATGAAAGCTGGGGATTCAGAGAACCTGGTATGATGTTATGTCAATATAGTGATATTCTACTGCAAATTTTTAAAAAAAATTGCAAAAGCTCTGGTAACCCAGGAGAAGCAGAAGGTGGCTGCTTCTGAGGGAATGAGGAAACTGTAGGAAACCCGCCATGTGGAAAGCCTGTTGCTGCTACACTTTATCAGCAGCTGCACCAACAATTCCATCCCTGTGTGGAAAGCACCTTTGTGTGACATGTCTCTCTGGGCCCAACTACACAAGACTTTTTTAGGTCTGTAGAGTGGTGGTGGGGTGTTATTTGCCCCACTTTGAAGCTACTTGTGAAGTATTCCATGCATATGTAACTCCAAAATGGGGCAAATAATTCCCCCTGAAGATGTTACAGCTTGCAAAACATCATGCTGCAGAGGGGGGCTCTACTCTTGGGCCATGATTCTGAGACAAATTTGGCTCCAACAGACTCTTAAAACAACATTACTCATAGTAGCTTTGTGAATATTCATAGATGGTCTGAGATATGGTATGCTCCTAATTCTCTTCATTGCACCCTATTTGCAAGAAACAGAATTTCTCTGATCATTTTTTCTCTCTGGCATTGAATTCTCATGCCAAAATTACACTCTCATCTTATTGTAATCTGGACCATGAAATGTGCTTTGAATTCAGTGTTAACTGTTATGGTTTTAAGCTTTGGCATTCATACCACATGCATAACATAACTTTGCGTATTATCATTAAGAGCAGAAAACAAATCTGCCCTTTCTGATTTTATTTTCCACACACGTCTGGACCACTGAGACATCCATCAGCTTCTTCACACCTTCTGGTAATTAAATACATTAAATATGTTGCCAGGAAAAGACTGAGAGATCCAGTAGGTTAACAATTGCATCTCAAGCCATCTGTTGATGTCTATATTATGCATTGCTATTGAACTTGATACCATGAAGTCTTGGTTCCATAAACTGGCAGAGTCCACCAAGAACCATTCCAGAAAGATAATAATGTTGAGAGATATATTCTAAGCGGGTCACTGATTGCTCATATTGAAAATAGCCATAACCATTTGTTTTCATGAATGGCTAATGTGTGCATCCTTTTTTTTCCTAAGGAAAGGGGACAAGTAAAAATAAGAAAATATAGAAGAGCTAGTGAGGAGGACCAGGTACCAGAAAGGGGAACAAGCAAGTAGAGGACTGATTGGGAGAAGCATTGTGCACTATTTCTTGTCTGAATCTCTTGTTTTCTACTCACCTAAGGAAGGATTATGATGAAAAAGATGGGGTTGCTAAAGGAAGAAGTATCCCATCAATTGCTATCTTGCCTTCCTCTCCTATTGTTGACAAAGTGTAGCTTGTAACTCCTTAGTGAGGATGTTTATTTTATTTTTTTAAATAAAATTTTTATTAGTGAGTGGTAAAACAAAGAAAATTTTGCAAATTTGACACAAATAATCCCATTTTACCCCTTGCTCTATCCCCCACCCTTTTCCTCCCCCCTCCCTATTGATTTCCAACAGCTTTCCAACCCCTAACCCTTCTTATTACTTAAATCTATTTCATTTATATTTCCCTACCAACTTTAATTCATAGTATCTCTTATTCTAAGCACATTCTTATTTTTTACATAACCTCTATCAAACCTACTATCAATATAGTATATCTCAAATCAATATAGCATACTAATATAATATAATATAATATAATATAATATAATATAATATAATATAATATAATATAATATAATATAATATAATATAATATAATATAATATAATATAATATAATATAATATAATATATAGCAAGGATTGCCCAATCTCTTACTTTAAACTTATTCTATTTCTTTTCTTTTAAACATATACTCCATCAAATACACTATCAATATAGTATATATCACAATAATATATTATATATATGTTGTATGCTATGCCACCAATGTAGCATAGCACACATCACCACACACCACATATTATGTTATAATGTAGAGTCTGATCTACTAACCCATTGTTTTATGTCATATATCTTATATAGTATACCTCATTGAGATATCTGTTTTCCCCTTCTCATTATCCCATATACTCAATGTAAAATCCCCTTAAATATTATATTAGCTTAGATTATAATTACATTCCCCCTAAATGGTAAGGTCCCTTCTCTCTTGTCATTACAACACTATTCTTTAAAAATTTTCAAACTGCCACAGTTCTCCTTTTACATCCCACTTTTTTTCCAAAAATTGTTTCAGTTTCCCCCAATCAACAATATATTGTCCTAGGTCAAGATCTTTAAGTTTCCTTGTCATTTTGCCCATTTCTGCCATGTACAGCAATTTGTAAATTGAGGATGTTTATTTTTTATCTTGCTCTATAATATAACACTTCGTTTGTTTGTTTACTTTGTTTAGCCTGCTTTTCTTGTAAGACTCAAGAGGAATTACAGAATAGAAACAATGTACTCATACAGCAAAAGACATCCAATGAACCATACAACAGGACTACGATTACAGAATAAGAAAGTAGTGCAAACAACAAATTACTTAAGGCAAGGTATAGTATAAATAAAGCAGTAAGTGAATTACAATGTGCAGTAATTCAGTTAAAGCAGGTAATACTTACAATAGTCATTGCAGTGGACTACAATTCTATTCCATTTTAAAGGTGCTCTATGGGACCATTCCATTCTACTACAGTTCTAATTGCTCTATAAAGAAAATGCCCTCCTGAAGATTTCTGTTTTGTATATTCTGCGGAACGACAAGAGTTATTAACTCCAGCTTGAGAAATTCCTGGAGATTTTGCAGGGCCTGGGGAGGGTGGAATTTGGGAAATGGAGGGAGCTCAGCAGAGATGTGATGTCATAGAGCTTGCCCTCCAAAGTAGCCATTTTTGCCAGAGATCTCAACTGATGTCCATTGTGTGGAGATCAATTGTAATTCCAGATCTCCAGACCCTACTTGGAGGATAGCAATCCTAATCCTCTCACATGCATAGGTTTGGGTCACAGATGCATGCATTCATTTCTTGATAACTTGTGCATCAAGTGATGACTTGCATGTGCAAATAAATGAGTCACCCACAAATCTAACATAATAAATAAAACTTATATATCACCTACAACATAATGCTTTCCCGTCAGTTCAGTTCACATCAGCTGCAAGTTATAAATTTTCCTGTACTCAAGCATGAAAGTATACGCTTGAAAAGCAACAGTGGGAGGAGGTTGAACAATGTATACTGGAAAGAACTGATACTATGTGTAACCTTCACACCTGTGCCTAAGCCAGTGTATATTTATAGGGTGAATGTCATCCATGAAACAGCCTTTAGAGAGTGAGTTGAATTTAACTGCTCATGCAAAAATACTCCAGATATAAATTTGTGAATTGGGATATAGATAAACTTCAAACTGGAGAAGTCTCTTTTAACAGGCGTGCTGTACAGACTTTTACAGTTTTCCCACTTTGTACATGTTAATGAAGTTTTAATGTTTTTAGCGTAATACATACTCTGATATCTCAATGTAATTTTCCAATTTACATTTAATTTAAGGGGGGAGCACAAAATCTGTTTCAAGGAGAAAAAAATAAAACACTGGTAATTGACTTCAGGAATATCATCCAATCTCCTCTTAAACTGAGATGCCAGAGTGACTATATTGCTGTTTAAATCAGATAACAAAATTATTCCAGGTATAAGATGATAGTGAAGAAATCTGTGGTAAATAGCCTGTGAATTCAAATGCAGCCTGCATCTCTCTTGAGATTTCTCAGTTCCTACACATTAGACAAATAAATTGGTAGTTCACCTACTGCATCCTGGTAAACAAACATTTTTCAGCAAAAGTCTCTCTTCTATCCATTAAATGGGGCTGGTTTCCAACACTGTAAAGAGCTGCGGCACAGTGATGGGTCTCTGAGTTAGAATTCAGAATAATTCTTGGCAGGATACTAATGAAAAAACAACTAATTCTGACAATTTACCATAGTAACTGAAACATTCATGTTATTAATGTCAGCATGCTCTAAAACTGAAAGCTGAACCACAGTGACACACTCAGCATTCAGCCATTTTCTCTTCTCCTGGAGGAAATCTAGCAGGAATTCAGACTGTCATTTAAATGCTAGTACTGTTTTATGAAACTAAAGCAGGGCAGAAACAAAAAGGAAGGATTTTACACAAAGAATGAAACCAGATGCTTCAAAATCCCCTTTCCTGGAACATGATTTAAATCTTTGCCGGACAAATCTGGAAATTTTTGTCTGGATAAAATGGCTATATTCTTTAGCGGAAATTTGGGGTACAACATGCCATAAAATCACACCCTCTTACACACATGGATCCCTTCTGCATAATGTCAAATACTATTTCAGCAAGAAAGAATCTTCTAATCTAGTTCTTTTCTTGTTTCATACATGAAAGGAGATTGCCTTTTCTTTAAACATAGCAAAACATGCTTTCTTCACAGTATTCCTAAGTGGTAGAGTTCGACAAGGCTCTATCATTTGATTCTTCAAGAAGTATATATTCCCTCTAAGATCAGTTTATGTTTCACTTGTTGTTACCCCTTTGTAGTCACTGTACCAGGCCAGGAGACTGCTTTTACGAACTGGGATGTCATCCTCTCAGCTGATGGTTTGCAATTAGCTTCTGTTGACATCCAGCCATGTGGGCCGATGGCGAGGCAGTCATGAGCATGCTGCCACCCCACGCTGAGCTGAGCCTGGGTTCACTTTTGACACATGACTTAAAATGTTTGGGAAGCTACATCTGCTTGCCAAATTCTGATCTGGGTTGAATTCAACATACGGTTGATCACATGACTGGGCTGGTGCAGCTGGAAGTGAACATGAACTTAATGAAAAAGTATGGCTGCCATTGGGTGAGAGGGTCACATGCCCTCAACTGAAGATAAGAGACGTACTTCAGCAGTCCTTGATCTTGGTGTTATCGACTTTTTCAAAGCACTTCAACTCTGATTCACCTCTTGACTGTGTAAACAAATGAGGCTGAAGTGGGCTCATAGGTTGTCTTTCATCTCAAGATAATTGATTGTAGAACAAAGCCCAGTGGTTCCAGAGCTGAGTCCTTATGAGGTCAGCTGATATCCCTGGTGGTTGCTGGGATATCTTCAAGGCCCTTAGGGAACTGCAAAGAGGTAACAGGGAGACCAATTATGAGGAGTGTATTAAATTAAGCGTATTTCTCAAATAACCTTAGGGAGACGTTTTCCATATGCTGAATACACAAATTCAGCATGCCCGGCACCTCTAGCTGCAGAGGCACTTATGCTGATCCTGTGCTGTGTGTTGAGCCTTGCTTATATAAACTACAGACATAGATGGAGGTGGCTAGAAGCCTCAATATAGTGGCCAAAATAAACAGCCCAAAATAAAGGCAACTCCTTGTGCTAGTTGGTAGCTTCTCCTTCAGATACTTTCCTACCCCTTCTTTAGTGCTGCATCAACTATGGAGAAGCAACAGCCTAGTAAGTCCGAAGAGAGAGAGAGAGAGAGTAACACTCATGCATCGCTGTTACTGAATTAAAATGTTGAGAAACTCTGGATTTTACAGGAAAATGGCAAAATACGAACTTAATTATTTAAACTGCAGTAGGAAAGAAAATACCTCAGTTTACAAGCAGTTTGCAAGAAGTTGTACATCCATACCTTGGACAGAAAAATATATGCAAAAGCACACTCATCCTATTATATAAAAGGCAAGTCACATTGCTGACGACTCTGGCCTTGAGGCCACTGTGAAGCACTCACTTGCTGCCAGGAGGGAGCCCACTGAATCAATGGCCTAAGTGCTTCTCCCCATGCCTCCCCGCAGTGTCCTCCCACTCTGGCCTCCAGGTCGCTACAAAATGCCTGCTTGCCGCTGGGACAGGGCCCACCAAATCACTTTTCTAGATCCCGTTGTATTTTTTCACACAACAGGCATTTTTTTCTAGTTACCCATATTTACCCAAAAGGAAGACAAACCTAAATACAAGATTACCTTGCCTAAAAAAAAAAAAGGTATACACAAAAGTGTATTACTGAACCTACTTGTAACTTGTATGCAAATGTAAGATAACCCCCTCTTTTCTTGACCACACACCTAGAAAAAACCTAGTCATCCTTTTGGGTAAAGACATTAGAACACCTGAGAGAAGCCTGCCTTGTAACGTTCCCCTCCCCAGATCTGTACTCTGAGATGTGGCAGGGCACAGAAATAGAGTGTAAAGTCAATGGGATTACATTTTCCTAATTATTTTCTGCTTCAAGTTTACATTACAGGCACTGAATGAGATCAGCTGGGACTTGCCTCTCGAACAAACCGCTCAGACTTAATCACTGCTCACATAAACAACAACAGCAAAAGGCAGGGGAGGGGGGGAGAGCAGAGGAGGCTGAGAAAAGACAGAGAAGTGCTTCGTCAATCACAGTAGCAAGGAACAAAAAGCTGGGGTGGGGGGAGCTGTTGGACTGCCACCAAATCTCCCTCGCTAGAGACAGGAGCCCATCTGCTGAGCTCTGCAACTTAGCTTTAACTACCATTCAGTTTGTGTCTCTGCAGAGATCAATCTGTAGTGCTGGCAGATGGACCCCTGCTCCCTGAGTCGCTGCGTTATTTGTTTAATAAATTTAATTAATATCCATACTGCATTGGATCGCTCCCAGAAAAGGAGGTTGTGGCTCTCTCTTTCCCTGATAACTACATGATGAGTGATTTCCCAGAAAAGACCAGATAACAGTGCCCCAGGCCACTGGAAAATTAAAAGTGCTGTGTGCTTACATTGCTGTGCATGTATTTTTTGCGGTTGCACTAATATGTTTGTGAAGGCTATTTTAACTTAACAAATGTGTATAATGGCAGGGGACAGGAGTTAACATGCTTCTTGATTCATATCAGTTACAGAATTAGCAGGGATAAAAAGCATGAAATATCATTGCACTTCTGACCATTTTATCTATTTGCCAAAAGAAAAAAATGGATAATGAGAATACCCTCCCAGACAAATACACATTTTATAAGACCATCATGATTGTATTTGGCATGTTCTAATGTATAATAAGAAAGAATATATATTTTAAAAAAGCAACAAAGATGGCTTCCAGTCCAATCTTAAGAACACGTTCCTGATAGTAAGTCCTATTGAATAGACCTGAGAAGGACTGCACCCTTACAGTGCCATAGTAGATTAAAGATAACCAATGCCTCATACAATGTCAATTGAAAAGTTATAAAATTCAATGGTTTAAAAAAAAGAAGAGTGGGAATTTGAACTTGGGTTTCCCAGATCCTAGCCTGAAACTCTAACCACTGCACCACACTCATTCTAAAAAAGGCTTACATATGTAACTATCCTCATCTAACTGGAGTTATAGGAATTGGCATGTCCAAAGGTGGAATAGCTAAGAATGGTTGGAATTAACTTGTCACATAACAAAAATCTGCTACTTAAAATAATTTATTTTCATTGCTAATTATAACATCAATTGAGATGATTTTTAAATGACCAGTTTTCTACCATTTTATTTTACTGTAAAAATGGCTTTGATACATACAAATAACACAGTGAACTAGGTCATGTTTGCAAAGTATGTGTCACGTGACTATTACTTTTGAATCTGAAGTACTGTTTAAGTTTAGGGAAATTCACTTTCCTTGATAGGAATTGCTAGGAGAGAATATCCCTTTACAAATTGGAAAACTGAGTCAGACTCAGTTGCAAGGTATTTAATTGTATTTTCCTTCTTTGACACAATATACATCTGAAGACTCTTAGATTTATCTTAAAATGTGTTGTCTATGCAATCTTCTAATATGGATTTAATGCTTCCTGAGAAACAAGTCATCTGGAGGAGTGGGATCTATACAACCTTTGGTGGTCTCTGTTAAGTGAACATGCGTCTGGAAAGTGGACTTATGTAATTTTAGCTATTTTCGACATTAGTCCTTTTGTCTAACATTTTCTCAAGCATCGGAAGATGAAACTGAAATTAAAGTGATGTCAGTGACTCCTATTACATGCATTAGTCACAGCGTAGGGGTGGTGGCTCAGTGGTGGATTGCCTGCTGTGTGTGCAGAAGGTCCTTGATTCAGACCCTGGCATTGGGAAAGACCTTTCCTCTGTGTTGCTGGCTGTAAGAACTGACAATGCTGAACAGTTCCTGAGCTAGGCTAGTGGTCTGACTAGCAAGCTTCATATTAATTAAGTATATTTGTTCATTAATTTCAGTGGGCTTAACTACATCAAATTCATTGCTGAATGGTGGCCAATGTCTTTGCAATCTGGAACAAGTTGAAACAATGCACAATTAGGAGGATTAGCCAAATATATTTTTGCATTAGAGTATCTGCATGTATTCAGTGCTGGAGTGTCATAGCCCCATTCAAATACTTTAATGCTATGCTGTAAGCTGTTAACTTGCTATTCAGGAGTTGGAAATAGTAATAGAAAATAACTAAGTGAATATTTTGGTATATTAATTTTATTTTGTAAATCATACCTGATGTGATCTCTTTTTGAAATGTTCTGTGGGAACTCTTAGCTCCCACTCTTTACCTTGCCCTTTAAATTAAATCAGTGTTTTTCTGTCAGAAATATCTGTTTCAGCGTGTGATGTGTGTGTAAACCAGTGCAGTGTAATGGTTAAAGTGTCAAGTTAGTTCAGAGGAGACCCAGGTTCACCCCTTCCCCAGTCTTCCGTGAAGCACTATGTAGCTTTAACCTACTCATTCTCTAAGCATCTCAGGGGTGGTTGTGAAGATAATATGTGTGGGACCAATATGTTATCCTGAACTCCTGAGAAAGATTGGGATAAAAGTTTAATTACTTGGCTAGTTTTGTTAGTCTGTTTTACAACTGGCCACTTTTCCTCCTTTTCCCTATTTTTCAGCTGCATATTAAAATAATTCATTATCAATATTGACATTTCTATTAGTTCTAGAAATAGCCTCCATCAAAGGGCTTCTTGCATTTCTGCCACAGGGTAATTAGATCTTTGTCTCATGTAACCAACCAAGTTCCCACAGACTGGCCAAGCACACAGGCTGCACATATCTATGCCACTTTAGACTGAGGAACAGAATAAACCATATTTATGTATATACTCTGTCTTGATTTGCTTATTTAGAAAATGGGTGATTCACTTTCAAGGGGATCTTTAAAACAAATTAGAAATAAAAATAATAAAATGTTTATAATATTTTATATGTTATATAACATTTTTAAATAAGCTGTTCTTGAACATCCTAAGCAAAAAGACAAAACCAGGTCTCTTTAGGCATTAAAGGCTTGATTGGAGAAACAGAAATGTCTTCAAAACAGTCTGATCTTGGGTTCCATGGAGTTTAGCAGGACACTGGTTCCACAGTCTTGGGGGCATAATAGAAAAAGGTCACTTTCAGCATGCCCCAGAGTTTGAGCTTGCTCCACAGGATTTTTCTTTCCTTATTCTATGACTGCAAGATTCCTACATCATATCACATCTACTTCTGACCTCTCCTCACAGTTTGAAAAGAGATTTCATCCCTGCTGGGGAACTGCTGTTCTGGAAATATATGTCCAAAATTTCCTTTGTTAAAGGAAACTATTTACCCAGGATTTTTTTAATTCAGATCTTGTTCTCTAAGAATAACATAATAGCTTTTGACTCTTCAAAATTAATTTGTTTTGTGTACTGCTTTGTGGTGACACCAGTGTATTAGTTAGAATGTTATTTTGATTACTTTTAATTTTGATTACTTTTAATAAGTTCTTTTTATATTAAAAACCTTTAACAGTTGTTATTGATTCTAAAATTGCTTTTTAAATTACAAAATTAAACAGGCAATTTTCCAGGCTACCAGTGGGACATAATGACTAGTAAAACAAGAGTATGTAAGTAACCCTTTAATTCTATTCCCAAATCTATCTGAGGTAAAGTATGTGTAATTGCTTACATGGCATTTCCATTGGATGCTCATTGTTGTTAGCACAGGTTTGGGGGTTATTATGAAGTTCTGTATATTGATAGGGTTATATAAAGAACAGGACAATCCTAAGCAGAGTTACTCCAGTCTTGGCCCATTAAAATCAGTGAGCTTAGAATGGAGTAACTCTGCATAGGATTGCACTGTAAATATCCTAAATAACTAATATACACTTAAGCAATCCATTCTTATAAGACTAATGATAATGATAGTTGTGATTATGATAATGATTAAGAGTGCTATGTGTGTGACTGCAATTTAGCTTTAAAAAAACAATGGGAAGAGCCAGTCATAGATCTCCAAAATTCTTATCTAGAGCGTGAAACTCATTTTATGTGTATACTTCTAAATACAGAAAACTGATATTGTTTTTAGTGCAGATTTCTGGCTACATTCTATTTTTTACAAGCAATGCTTCAACCAGTATATTAGTTTGTTTTATGTCCATGTGATTAATGTATTGTACATTTAAGTATTTTGGTCTTCAGATACAATTGAAATCTATTGTCACATTTTCACAAGTTCCTGATATTGTTGGTTTCCATAGTGGAGCTATATACTTTCCCAGAAGACTAGAAAGAACAAAACTTAGAGAATTGTTTCCCCACCACACCAACATACCCCATAAATCTTAGAGGGGGAGTGAAGGGAGGAGAAATATCCATCAAAAAGGCAAATTGTACAAAGAAGACAAGCTATACACACATTGGACTATCAATGCAGTGCTCTTTGCTTAGCAATTCCTCTATCATTTGACCATGAATCTGTCAGAAACTGCCTACTATACTTCAAACTCATGCAGTTTCTTTCCTTTTTTTAATATCATGAATATGTCCACATGGGTGGACTGTAGTGGGTACATACCATATCTGAACAATTGATGGACACAAATTGCTTTAGGCATGGCTAGCATGCACTAATTTCCCATTATTACCTTTTCTTATGAAACATCCCACCTGGAGCCCATATCTTTTACAATGTCTATTTTAAGTGCAGAACAAGATAAAATATTTTGCACTCAGGTCAGAAAGTGATCATGGCCATTTGATGCTCTGTAATGTACATTTAAAGGAATTAAAATGAAATGATTATTTCAAGTCCTACAATTAATCAACTGTACTAATATTTTATTTAATTGTAAAGGCTAAGAACTTCATTTTCTGATGTTTACTTTTTATTGATATGATTGCACATTTCATGGTTGGTTTGTTGAATAGTTATTTCTTTGTATAAATTATCCCTTTCCTTAATAGTAGTTTGGATCCAGAAAAGAATAAACAGAGTTCCACTTGAACTTTCTCATCTTTTCTTTTCCAGCTCCAGCTCCTTGAATGCCTTGAAAGCCAAGCCTAAGTGTTTGGGAATCCCCCTTACCCTTTCTCCCCCTGAAGCCCTATGGCTCCAACTCAATATAACCAAATAAATACATAAAACAATATTAGAACATCTAAACTTTTGAAACAATGGAAATTTCTGTCTTTGTGTAGCTCATACAATAACATATCAATGTATATAGGAATTCCCTGGAGATATCACTAAAGAAGAGTGGACTACAATCTAGCAATATGAGCACAACATTTCTGTTTCCCCATCTGATGATTTACTGTTGTTAGACTATAGGTTGTGGCAATGCTATTTTATATTTTATTCTAGACAACACTGTTGGCTACCACATATTCCCATAAACGAGTGTGTTTGCCAGTAATAAGGAACCCAGTTTTCAGAGGAAGATGAAGTTTCCTGTTGTAAGCCACCTTCAGTCTATTTGGAAAAAGGCAATCATACATGTTTTAAATAAATATGAGATGCCTGAAGACCTAGAAAAACTTAAAGCAATATGTTGTCCATACAAGGCCAACCTGTATATTAAATATGGGAAAATATGAGTTACTTTTAAGTTGCTGTCATATATCAGATTAAAAAGGAAAAATAAACAGACATCTTAGAAAAACCCTTTTACTGAATACTGAAACAGTCAATGATTAGCAGTATATATTTACTGTATTTCATTTGATTAAATTGGTGACATATGACTGATTGGTTTTTGTTTGGAAATATCCAATGTATAAATAGCAAAATATCTAGAATAATAATGTCCCAGATGTCTGCATGTATGTGAGTCCATCTTACTCCTCCCTAATTACTTCAGTGATGCAGATGGATAGGTACCATCTGTGGGACCTGTCACCTGGTAGACACCCCAAATGCTACATTCCAGCTTTCAATACAGAGTGATTGTAACATCGTCAGCTAGGAAACCAATCAGATCTCTTTGTCCTATGCCTTGTTTGCTTGTTTGGAATTTGTGACATCTACAACCAGATTCTCTTTCTTCAAGAAACAGAGCTCAGGATGGAGCAACGTGGATCTTGCTAACAAGGCCATGGGGAAGAAAGGTCCAAAGGGAGGTGGGGCGGAGACACAAGTCTGAAGTAAGGGTACAGATGAGACATTGGAACCAAACTGTGCATCCAAGAGGATGAAGAGCAGGAGGAAGCTGAAGGAAAGAAAGGTGGAATACAGAATAGAGAGTGGGTCCTCCCATTCACCTGAAACCATCTTTATGGCTGAATTTCCAGATAGTTTCCCACAACTGTGGGCATTCACTAGCATCCACAAGGATGGGCTACAGCTGAATATAAATATAAAGAGAATGACAAAGAGCCTAAGGTAAGGTTCATTATGGATAATTTAACTGAATTACTCCTAATAAGCCTTTAAGATAGCCTAGAATTTCCTGGAACACAGTTTGAAAACCTCAGTGATTTAATTCCTCTTCACTAGAAGCTGACAAATGGTGTGATAAACCAATTTATTTGAGTTTCTTTTTATAATTTTTAAAAATGTCTTTGTTAATATTAGGGAAGTTGTTTATAAAAGATTTGTGGGTTCTTCTTGCATTTTCCCTGATCCTTGCATCTTCCCTGATCCTTGCAAAAATGGGGAAACTGGTTATGCGAGCAAGTCATAGATAACTTTCTATTTTACCCATTATGAGTTTTACTGAATGATGGTATCTCAAGCTAATTTTACTCACAAACAGTATGTCAAAGACTGGATGTGCTTGTGTTTTATTAGTCTGAGAAAAACCCCAAATCAAAGGACTGAGTAGAAGGGCTGTACTATACGGAGGTGGCCTCAAAGAGATGCTTCACTCTTTGACCATAAACTTCACCACTATGAGCAGAACCACAAGTGACAAAAGGCACAGATTGGGCACTTGTCTGCTTCCCTCAAGTTTTGATGGGAAATGTAGGCAGCTTGGTGGAATGTTGGACAAGTGACAGTTGAAAAGTCCATTGGACAGCAGTCAGAGAGCGAAGCTGCGAGACCAGGATGCCTACATTTCCCATCAAAACTTGAGGGAAGCAGACAAGTGTCCAATCTGTGCCTTTTGTCACTTGTGGTTCTGCTCTATGTTGCCTTACATCTTATCTGCTGCTTTAAGCAAGTGTTCCTATGTACTACCTGTTGCTTTAAGTTTGACCCTACTGGGAGGTTCTAGGTTGTCTGATGTCAGTCCTAGAATGGCTTGTGCTCTGTTTCAGCATTTCTTCAACTCTGTATTGGATTTTTGCTAATGTTATATCTTTGTAAACTTGCGTTTATATAGCCTATGGCATTGTTTATGGAAATGTCCTTGATATTGACTGTGCTAATCTCACACTATGTAATCTGCCTTGAGTCTTAGTGAGAAAGGGGAAGTATAAATGACAAAAATAAAAATAAATAAATAAATAAATAAAGCAACAACTTTGCCTGCTATAAATATGAAAATATATTAGAATGAGAGACAATAAAGAGGATTTGTTATAAGAGTTTATTGATTCTAGGAAGTATTCGGGGAGGGTTCAAAAAGAACAAGATCATTAATCTAGAGCCACATTGTGGCCAATTGTGTTCTGCTTATTTCATTCTGAACATATGCTTGAGCTGTGTAAGCAGTAGCTTGGCATGTGCTCTGGGACAAAATCGAAACAATGTCTGCTATGCTGCTGCTTTTGAGTGCTTTTCAGTGGTGAGAATCTTCTAACCCTTCTTACTACAGCTTTGCACCTCAAGTGGAAAGAGCTACGTGATGCTCTCATCATTTTGACATCTGTAAGGGGTTAAGTCATTCTTGAACAGTTTATCACCCATCAATTGTAATTAAATATGTTTATATTAAATTATGTGATGTAATTAATGTAAAATCTTTTAGCCGGTGCTGTTGTTAGAACCAGATGCTGAAGCATCAACAGTATTTCAACATGACTGTGCTGCCTTGCCAGCTGTCTAACTGTAATTACTTTAATCTCAGCTTGTTATCTAATTATCACCTTTGTAAAGGGAAAAGTACTCTCTAATGCGTACTGATTGTTTCAGATGATGATGAAGAGCATGAAACAGCTGTCAGATATCTTTGGCCTGTTTATCTAGATTAAAAAAAAAACCTTACTGCAAGTCCTGGTTGGCTTTGAACCTGCCTGGCAGAAAGCAGGGCAGCTATACAGCTGTAGAGCTTTCCCCACCTCGTTTGCCTTTTGGATTGCAAATTAGGTATCAATGTAAACATACACACCTTAATTTGTCTTTTAAAAGCAGCACCAGGACTGCATGTATCAAGGGGCTATCCAGTTAGGTACAGTAAACTCTGCAGGAGCAAACATGATTAAATTATTATAGCAGAATAGTGTTGCTTTTCCTAGTATGATCCAAATAAATAAAAAGTAGTGGTGTGAATTAAGATATTTTACCATCCCATGAGAGATCTTTTTTAAAAATCACTTCATTTATGTACTGTGATATTGGTTATACCTATCTATAAGCAATGAACAAGAGAGTAGGATATGGATGAAGCAATGTGTGAGTGGGAAAAGGTACTTAGCACAGCTCTTCTTGCTCAGCCAATATCATAAAGGCTACAACAACACATCATGCTTCAGTATAATTTTGAATACAATAATGTGCACATGGAGCAATGGCATGACCTATTTAATTCTTTGTGTTAGGTCTTGCATGAGTGGAAAAGAGAGATACATTTAGTACAAGCAGATTTTGGCAATTTTGCTTGTCTGTAGACTTCTACATAAGCAGAAATCTTCCATGGGATCTAAATCCCTCCTGTGAATATATACCAGCAAGCAACATTATCTGAACCAAATAAAAAACAAATTGTAGCAGATGTATTGTCGAAGGCTTTCACGGCCGGAGAACGATGGTTGTTGTGGGTTTTCCGGGCTGTATTGCCGTGGTCTTGGCATTGTAGTTCCTGACGTTTCGCTAGCAGCTGTGGCTGGCATCTTCAGAGGTGTAGCACCAAAAGACAGAGATCTCTCAGTGTCACAGTGTGGAAAAGATGTTGGCAGGTCATTTATATCTACTCAGGAGGGGTGGGGTTGAGCTGAGTCATCCTGTAAGAGTTTCCCAGGGTGTGGAATGCTAATGGCGGGAGGCTTCACTGTATCCTGAGGAGGTTCTTTTGCTTATGGATTGGTGCTTGATGTGCTAATCTTCTCTGCAGGGCTATTGTCGGGTATAGAGTGTTTTGTTAGCCTGGTGTTTTTCTTAAGAATGAACAGAGCATGGTTTCCAGTTCTGAAATGTGGGGCTCAAATGATTGTGCAGGTTCCCCCCACCCCAGACCTCCTGTCCACACAACTCCAAATAGCATGGAAAACAAGGTAGAGGCTCCCATTAGCAGCTCTGGCCTGCTCCCCCTACCTACTCCTCTTCCACTCCCCCCCCACTGCACTGAGGGAAAAGTGAGCAAAGAGGCAGGGTGGGATAGGAAGCTGAAGCAGACAGGAGGAGGTGAGCTGGAACGGCAAGGTGATATGGATGTGAAGCAAGCCAGAAGGAGGAGAGGCAGGAAGAGGCAAGTTGAAGTATGCAGGAGGGTAGGGATCAAAAGCTGGGGCTGTTAGAGAAACCAGAGATGAGGAGAAGGCAGAGGCACATGAGTGGGGAGAGATGAGAGCCACTGAGACCTCTCATGGGTCCCCCTATTGTTTTACCATAAATGTTATAAATATAGTATTTGATATCCAGACTTTGGATTTTTAGAAGCCAGTGGATGTGAAATTATTTTTGGTATTTACCACTAAATTTTGAGGCAAATTTGATAGAAGTCTTTGGTATAATACAAATGCTATGCTTATTTTCGTATTTAACTAGTAATCCATGTCTCTCTGAAGCCTATTTGAAACCTATTCTGGTAATTTCTGGAATTTTCTGGTAAATTATGGAAGTTACAGTGAAACAGGGAGATATATTAAAGTCACTTCTGATTTATACTGTTTTATTTGTATTATTGTTTGCTTTTAGATCATGTTCACAACTTTAGGCATTAAAACCCATTTTATAAATGAATAGAGTTATACATGTTAGGCTTGTTTTTAACTTTTACACTAATGTCCAGCTAAATGTTCTTTCTGGCCAGACCTGTGTCACCTCAGCATTTTTTATTTCTTTAGCTTATGGAGGATTCTCAGGTATTTGCATTTAAAAAATTTTTAAAAATATATTTAACTGCAGTGTAGAAATCTTATTAGTAACTAAATAGTTGTTTGTCACTGCCAGAATTGAGGGAATATAGGAGGTTTGCTAACATTGCAATTCTAAGAAGAGTTACTTCAGGCTAAGCCAATTGATTTCAATGGGCTTAGACTGGGGTAAATGCAATCCCTGAAGTTAGTGCAATCTTAAGAATTACTTCAGTCTAAGCCTATTAAAATCAATGGGCATAGACTGGAGTAACTCTTCCTAGGATTGCACTGTTAGGATTGCACTGTAAGTAAATTTTATTCTTTAACAATGCTTAAAAAATACAAAATTCTACAGATTGTTTAAGCTTTGTTCTGGATTAAGGCTCCTGATCGAATATTGAACAGGTGACCTGATGTCCACTGAGCTAAGCTGTTGACTTCCTCTGGAAGCCACATTTAACCTTCTATGGTTCCTTAGAGTTATTTTGCTTATTAATATTCAGAGATCTTTAACGTAGGCATAATGAGAACTGTATTCAAGAGCAGAGATGGGCACAAACTGCAAGAAAAACTAAAGTTCGTCACGAACTGGGCTGGTTCATGGTCCGTGAACCAGTCGTTCGTGGAAGCCCGTTTTCCATGAACTTCCATGCACTGGCCTGCCAGTTCATTTGGTTTGTGTAAAAGCCCAATACCCCTTTCTGTGCTGCTGCAAAGCAGCAGGGAAAGGGACATTTGAACCCCCCTGTGACAGAATGGGGCCTTTCCTCCCACTGGTTGACCCTGCCCTGCCTACCCCTCCCTTTCTGCCTCTAGCCAGGCACCTGAAGGGGCTGTCTCCCTTCCCTGTCTCCAGGTATTTGCTGCCACCACTGTCCCTGTATGGGGTCCTGGTTAGGCAGGACAGCCTCCTAACCCCCCCTCCTCTGCTAGTGGGCCCAAGCAGTTGGAGGACTATGTGGAACAGAAGAGCTTTCCTCCGTCATCAATTCAAAAACTCATTTATTGAACTGCTAACTATACACAGGTAAATAAACAGTGAACAGAATGACTAATAAAACCTAAACAGAAACCCCTACTCTATCTCCCTCATGCCCTAATTAGATGTTGTGTAGGACAGGCCCTATCCTTTGATACCTAGGATTACACTAGATCTACCTCTCCCCTCAGAGCCATCTCTCCCTCAACTCTCCAGCCACCAACTGTCAACTTCTAATTCCCACTGACTTGCTCTCCCTCCAATCACATTCCACTCCAGAACTCACCCCTCCTCTCTGCAGCCCATAGAAAGGTAACTCCAGAAACTACAAGGGCATTTCTCCACACCCCCGATCAGCTGTTTGTCGGGGATCTCCCTGACAGGGAGCTGATCCAAGCTGGTGAGGGGAATGCTCCTTTCCCTGCTGCTGCAAAGCAGCACAGAAAGGGGCATTTCACCCCCAATCAGCTGCTTGTCGGGGATCTCCCTGACAAGCAGGTGATCCAAGCTGGGGAAGGGGGTGAAATGCCCCTTTCTCTGCCACTGGGAAGCAGCACAGAAAGGGGCATTTAAACCCCCAGATCAGCTGCTTATCGGGGATCTCCCTGACAAGCAGCTGATTCAAGCTGTGGGGGGTGAAATGCCCCTTTCTCTGCCACTGCCAAGCAGCACAGAAAGGGGTATTTAAACCTGCGATCAGCTGCTTGTCGGGGATCTCCCTGAAAAGCAGCTGATCCAAGCTGGTGGGGAGTGAAATGCCCCTTTCTCTGCTGCTGGGAAGCAGCTCAGAAAGGGACATTTCACCCCCAATTAGCTGCTTGTCAGGGATCTCCCTAACAAGCAGCTGATCCAAGCCGGTGGGGGGTGAAATGTCCCTTTCTCTGCCGCCGCCAAGCAGTCCTCCCTGTAAACTATTGACTCACTGAGTATGAAGCACACACACAACAGATGTTGGTGTTTACAGACCCTGGGGAATGTTTGGGGAAGGTGACGGTTGGTGGTGCTTGCACACACTGTTTGTTTCAATGGAGCATTGGGGAAATGAGACTCTGGGGCAGCTGTTTTAGTACTTAATGGCACCATAATTGCACGGACCTTAGTCCTTCCTTTAAACCATCAATCCATTAAATATTTTTTCAAGTACACTACACACACACAACAATGGACCCCAAAGAAGGCGAGTGTTGGTGGGTGCACACTATGACAGGAAACTGGCAAAGTGGTAGCAGGATGGAAGGCAGTACCCAAGCAGGAAAGCGTTCCAACCAGCATAGCAACATTTAAAAAATATCCTTCTCTATGTTCACTTCTTACTTTTTTGAATTATTACTTTTGTGTCTTGCTGTTGTTTGTTGTGGTCACTTCCTTGTGCTTTCAGTTTTGTTCCCACAATGAGGCAAATTATTCCTTCTGACACTCAACATTCCACTGAAAAATGGGCTGTATGTATTCTTGCATTGTATTGTCGAAGGCTTTCACGGCTGGAGAACGATGGTTGTTGTGGGTTTTCCGGGCTGTATTGCCGTGGTCTTGGCATTGTAGTTCCTGTAGTTCAGGAACAACAATTGTTCTTGAATTAATTGTTGTCAATCACCATCACCCAAGTGCAGGCAGGCAGGCAGGCAGGCAGGCAGGCAGTATGATTGTTTGAATTCCTTCTCGTTCTCCAAACAGACCTATTTTTTGTAAGTTTTCCTTTTGCTGTGAGCAGGCAGGATTGTTTTTGAAAGGATAAAGGAGGCGAATGGCTTACAGGGGACTTAATAAAGATTGATGTGGAGACTTTTTTTAAAAAAAAATGTTTTGGCTGATACTGGATGGGGGTGGGTGGGCATTCCAATAGGATGGAGACACCTGAAGAAAAAACTAGATGGTCTGTTGCATAGGTGGAAACAGTGAAGTAGCCGAAGTTTCATTGGGGTACACATTTGTCATTTGACTCAGAGAAACAGAGAGCCCTGAAAGACTATAACTGAAGTATTCCAGAGCTTTTATCAAGTCTGATGGATCAAACAGACATCATATACCCTGCCCAGTGGCACATCTCCTCACAGTGACAACCATGACAGACCATCTAAGTGCCCTGATGGAGGTAGGGGAGATAGACCAGTGCCCTGGTGCTAGAGTGGTGCATTTCTATGGCCAGCCTGTGTCTTCCCTCCAGGAGACCTTCATTCCAGACCAGTACCTTTCCCTATGATTCTTTCAAGCAACAATTTCCCTCTTCCTATTTCCCTAACACATTCCCCCTTCTCACCAATGGAGTTAATTAATTGAATTTTCTGAAGGTGATAGATGGGGAGGGGACAGTGCTCCTCCCCTTGTGAAGACCCATTTGTCAGGGAGACAATGCTGTTGCCTGGGTAGTGCCAGAAAAAAAGATGCAGTTATGCAGACACTCCCCTAACGCTACAACAGAGTTAAGTAATATAATGTTAGGGTTCTTTTCTTCTGGGACTCAATTAGTAGGAGACAATGCTGTTAAGGAAAACAAGGTGCTTCCAGCCCAGTGCCTGCCTGTTGCTGCCACTGGATCAAAACAAAGTGTGGAGAAATGCTTTTATTTGTAAATTTGAATGGTTCCAAAATCTTAACACCTGTAGTTTTAAAAAGTATTTCCTTCCTCTTAGAGAACACATTGGGAAGGGGAAGCCAAACACTTTCCAAGCTGCACCCAGGGTCTTTAGTTATTCAGATGCCCCACCTGGCTGAAGACAAAAGAATTGCCAGAAGAGTTACTGCTAAAAGCTTATCCTTCTAGCTGTGTGGGGTGGGGGGTGGGGGGTGGGGAAGAGACTTAGAGGACTAAAATACCAGAGTAGGTTCTTCCTGGAACTTCCAGGAAAAGCTGGCTTCTTTTATCTGCCCAGGGAGGGAGCAAAAGGAAAGAATAAAATCTCCTGGCAAGGGAGGAATGGCTCTCTTTGTCTGATTTGAGTTGGATGCTGAAGGAGCTGAGAGCTAGCTCCTTGCAGGCAGAGTCCATTGGCCATGTAGAGGCTGGAGGCTTGAACCATGAAAAGTGTGAGAACTTTACAGTAAGCTTGAACATTCTAAGACAGAGAGCCTGCCTTAACAGAAGATTTAAGTTAGGAATTACAAAGGGAGGGACAGAGGAACTGCTGTTTTACCCATTTCTTTTGAGTTCCTTTGCTTGCTTTGGTGCTGTGCTGAAAAGTTTGAGTGTGAACATTTTTTTTCCTTTTTAAATAAATGCTTTTTTATTTTTAATTAACAGTGGGGCTATTCGCTGTACTGCATCGACTTCCATGGCTCAACCATGCTGTTTGAAATAGATGCCATGGAAAGGGGATGGTTTGTTTGTTGATGCTCAAGTGCAATAAGCAGTCCCTGTGGTAACCATGTGCTAGGTAGCAGGAGACTAAGCACAAGGCAAGGTTTAGAGTGGCAAGCCTGCACTGGAAAATGAGAAATCTTAGCCCTCCTCATAGGCAATTCCCATAAGGTCCAAGTGGTGGAACGCCCCTCTGAGGGTTGGGGGGCACTACATGGATGGCAAGTACCAAGCAGAGACTTAGACTGATGGCTGTTGTGGGTTTTCCGGGCTGTATTGCCGTGGTCTTGGCATTGTAGTTCCTGTAGTCCACAGCTGCTGGCGAAACGTCAGGAACTACAATGCCAAGACCACGGCAATACAGCCCGGAAAACCCACAACAGCCATCGTTCTCCGGCCGTGAAAGCCTTCGACGATACATAGAGACTTAGACTGCCACTGGTTAACCCCAATTACCCCAGAGGGCAAGAAGGGGTAGTGCTCACAGGTCAGTAGGGCTGTTCTACTACATTGAGAAACATTAACTTTTTAGTGGGAGGGTGTTATAAAATGATTTCCCAGATTTGGTTCACTGTTCCAGAAGCCGCTTTAAGGAAACAAAACAGCAGTTTCTGGGTTATTTCCAGCTTGTTTGTTTTGTTCTCCACACCCTCAATGCTCACACTGCTTAGGTTTGAAGGGGTGGGGGGGAGAGGTTGCCTGATGTGTTTTGAGTATGATGTAACCCTTCTGCCCTTTTCAGTCTTATGTTTTATCATGCATATGGGGAGAAAATGCTAGACACAATCCTCCCAATATGTGCAATCATCATTTTGTCAGAAATGGCAGCATGTGTATTTTCAGTCTTGGTACACACATACCAGAGCCCTGATTTTCCAGAGCTACAGTTCACATGTATGAAAGCTGAAAATACGTTTTTCCTTCTTAGTTGAATGCATTAGACTAGGTTATCCATCAGCAGTTCCAAATTAAAAAATGGCCAGTCATTATTACTTTGTTTTTTATTAATTTTTATTGTGCACATAAAAGAGGAGTACATAGTCTTTCTTTCCCCTTTCTATTAAGTGAAGCACATAGTCTTTCCATTCCATCACTGCCCCCCCGCCCCCCGTTAAGCTGGGAAAACAGAACATGTCATCAGAATAGCTACTACTGTTGAACTTATGGTTTATGTTAGTCTATACTTATTGAGGCCAGTTTGTTTATGTGTAGGAGTGGAGCAATGCTGGAGGGAGGAACTCACAGAACACCATATTTTAATTTGTAGATATAGAAGCACATTTTATTTTCTCTAGCTAGGGTTGCTTGTTTCCCAGTGGAGGGTGGATCCCTTAGCCCCAGCTCCTGTTTCCTGCTGCCACTCTGAGTGGTGGGAGAAAAATAAAATTTAAAATGGCCATGGAGCCTATGGTATAATGTCATTTCTGGGGAATCCCAGAATCTCCAAAAACAATATGGCAAAACCATAGAGTTCCTGGTGATTCCTAGAGAGGACTGACATAACTTCTGGGATTTTCTCAGAGGTGATGTCATGCTGTTGCCAATGGTCATCCTCTATGTACCTCTGCCAGTCTCTCTTTGGTTGCCAGAACCCTATTTGTAGTTGATGGTTCTGTTGATTCATGGTTACATATACTTGATTTTGTATCTTTTACTTAATTGGATAGCCAAGGCAAGCCCATCCTAATCAGATCTCAGAAGCTAAGCAGGGTTGGCCTTGGTTAGTAATTAGATGGGAGACCTCCAGCAAAGACCAGGTAGCAGAGGCAGGCAATGGCAAACCACCTCTATTAATCTCTTGCCTTGAAAGCCCCAGCATTGGTTGCCATAAGTCAGCTATGACTTGGCAGCACTTTCCACCACTAGCTAACTGAATAACTGGAATTAACTTGGGGCAGGGTCTTACTCATAAATCTATTAACTCAACCATATATCCACTAATCATAGATCCATAAACCATAAATCCATTAACTCAAATAATTTCATTTATTGTCTTTGAATTTCTAAAATATGAAGTATCTCAATTTATTCTGTACAATGTTCTTCATCTAACTTTCTATGCCTGTCTCTCATGTCTGAAGAATCAGTGTAGATTCATTCAGAAGGCAGTATTCAGAATTTGACTTTTCAATCAGTGGCTCCATCCAGAGAGAACAGAGGTTTGACAGATATGAACCTGCCACCCACCCCACTTCTCCTTGTGCACAGATTGTGAGAGAAGACTTCCTTGTTTCAGAAGGTTTAAATCAAACTTCACTTTACAAGACATCTGGATGTGAATGCCTGGACAAAATGGAGGGTTTTTTTTAACCATAATCAGGATTCTAAACCAAAAGTAAATTATATAAAATCTATATAAAGGTAACTATGCATTTTCCTGCCAGTCACGATGTGATTTGCCACCCACCTCCCCTGTAAACTACCCCTATCACCCAAATGTTTCTAGGACTGAATCACAAGCTCAGAACCAAACTGTTGTGGCTTGAAATAGATATTTACAGGAAGGGGTATGTGTATGAAAGATTTCATTAAAATCCCCTGTTCACATCTTACGCACTTTTTGCTTCCTTTTTACAATCATAGTAGCAGCACTAAAGATTTCTGCTACTTCATAGTGTCGTTTCTTCATACTATTTTTAACCAAATATGCCATACTGAGGTAGGATTATTAACATTTAGGTGGGGACTTGAGTTCTCCCAGAAAAATAACTGATCTTCAGGATACAGAAATCAATTTACATGGAAGAAATGGTAGATCTGAAATGCGGACTCTGTGTTATACCATATAGGTAGGTAAAAGGTAAAGGTAGTCCCCTGTGCAAGCACCGAGTCATTACTGACCCATGGGGTACGTCGCCTCATGACGTTTTCTTGGCGGACTTTTGTTACGGGGTGGTTTGCCATTGCCTTCCCCAATCATCTACACTTTACCCCCGGGAAACTGGGTACTCATTTTACCGACCTCAGAAGGATGGAAGGCTGAGTGAACCTGAACCCAGCTTCTGTCAGGATCGAACTCAGGTTGTGAGCAGAGCTTAGGCTGCAGTACTGCTGCTTACCACTCTGAGCCATGGGGCTTTCTATACCATATAGAGGAGACAGAAATTCATCAGGCGCTTGATTTGGCATTGCAGCAGGGGGACAGTACCTTATCCCACCATGCTGCATTGGACCCATAGACACTGTCACATCTAGTTTGGCCCCTAGAGTGGCTTTAAAGGATGTATGTTCTAGGGCTACTGCTTTTCCTATAGTGTACCAGAGAGACTAGGAAAACTTGATTTATTCCTGCCTGTAAGGTTACTAAAGGTCAGAAGCTAGTTGTGGACTGAGAGAAGGATGGGATGTCTGTTGGCTGGTATCCTCCTATGTACCTTCAGAATGGACTTTTCTTCTTAACACTGAACAAAGCCTAAAGAGGATTTTGAAAGGTTTTCTTTTTTAGGTTGAGGGAAACATAACTGGACAGAGCATTATACTAGTACAAATTTTAGGATCAAATGGTTAGTATGACACAAGGAACACATGCATGCAGACACCTACAAATAATGTAAAGTGCAGAAAAAGGCAAAGAGAGTAATATGAAGTGGGAAATTTACATTAAAACAAATTTTGGTAGGAGGAAGTGACCTCACTGGAAGAAGAGAGGAGTTCACCTTTGATCTGGATGTGACATCACAGGATACAATATCATATCTTCCCCGAGCTTCTTCCCTAGGCACTCCACCAAATCTTCAGGAATTTCCCAAACCAGAGTTGGCAACACTAGACTACAGCAGGAAGAATTGCTCTCATTCTATTTTAATTCATGGCAATGAAATCTAGCTAGGTGACAATATCTGAAGTTAAGACAGGGGGAGGACATTGCCTGCTGCCTTCACTCTGGCATATTTTTTATTTAAAATAGAGGGGGAAATATATCCAGAAGCAGTGGGAGGTATGATCACTGCCACTGATAAGTGGGCTGAATACGTCATCCCTTTTCAGAACTCTCACAAATGGCAATTATGGCAGGAGTGTGTATGTGTTGGTTCAATTGTAACTTTTTCATTTTCAGAAAAAAGTGAGATTGGACATTAGTCTACTGTATTACATATAATGGACCCTCCCCAAGCATTCAAATTGTGCCTTTCTTTGAACAATTACGGATGTTAATAGTTTTCAAATTATAATAAGAAATTAATATGTGATTATGTACTTTCCATAATATTTTCATTGCTGAGGCAACCTTTATTGAGAAGTTTGTCTCCCAGTTAGAGATGGGCATGAACCACAAAAAACCGGAACCATGAGGTGGGTTTTTCACGATCCAGGAACCAGGAACTGGCATGAACTGGGGCAAGTTTATGAACCAGTTCGTGGTTTGTGGGGTTTAAATGCCCCTTTCCATCCACTTAGCAGTGGCAGGGAAAGGGGCATTTGACAGTTTAAAGGGCTCTTTCCTGCCTTGCAAGTGGCAGATACCTTTAAACTATCAGCTGGCAGGCGGCAGGGGGGATCCCCCCTCACCGCCTGCCAGCTGATAGTTTAAAGGGACCTGCTGCTTACAAGCAGCAGGGCCCTTTAAACTGCCCAAACCCCAGCCCCAGCTCCAGCCCTACACTTACCTTGCCCTGCGGGCCTGCGGCATTCTCCCCCTCCTCCCAAGAGGGGCAGGAAAGCTGTTTTTGGCCTTTTCTGCCACTGCGTGGGCCTGCAAAGTGGCAGAGGAAGCCGAAAACGGCCTTCCTGCCCCTCAAATGGCCGCTGCATGGAAATGAGCTTCCATGAACAACTGGTTCGCGAACCACAAAACAGCCTGGTTCGTGTGTTTTTTGGGGTCGTAATTCGATTTGTGCCCATCTCTACTCCCAGTCTTGTTTAGCTTATGTTAATGATCATTTGTAATTGTTCCTCAAGAACACCTCTATGTCTGATTCAATCACTGGTTCTACACAATGAGTAATTTAATTGTTACAAATAACTCAGTGGCTCTGTAGACTTTGATTGCATGCCAAAGCAACAAAAACAGTGGGAAAAAGTGCAAACGGACATGAGGAAGAACATGCTTCTTCATTCATCTTTAAATCACAGGCATACATGGCTCCTGTTTGTACTGGGGCCATGCAAGGAGAGGGGAGGGGTCTAGCACATGGCCTTTAAAAAGATAGAAAGAGCACATTAAAAACTTTGACAGTATTATGTTCTTTAGGATTTGGGCAACATTTAATCTATCAAGAGGAGTTCTGCTTCTTCACAAGTGTTCATTCATATTATGCCTTTACTGTATATGGGTGTTTTTATAAGTCAGTAAACTGAATGATGGTAATGACTCCTTTGCAGACTTGTCAATGTCTATTTAGGAGAGTCTTTCAGTTATGGTTCACTGGCCAGATAAACCATTGAGGCTATTAGATTGTAATGGGACTCTGCAGTTCACTTATAGGAATAGTAAATGCTGTATTTTAAAATAAAAGGGAAGTTTATTATTTTTAGGATATATTAAAGTAATTGTTTAGTTACTCTAGTTTTAAATTTTGAGTTTAAAAGGAGAACATAATGACTTTACTTCATAACAGGAAATTCTCCAAACAGCTCTTCGCTAGTCTAGAAATTAACTAAATCTTTATTTTTTTTACCTTGAAGATCATGGAATTCTTAGATCAGAAATCCCCAACGTGGAGCCAATAGCTGCCATGGTGCCCGCCGACACCTTTCTTGGTGCCAAGTGTATTTAGAAAGTGCAAGGAGCCAGGTGGGGCTCTTGTCCAGCAAGGCTTCTGACTGGTCACTGCCCACTGAAGATTCTATCATGTATGCAGATTAAAATAACATTATTTCAGCAGCAGCTGCCACAAAATACTGGCTTTATTCTCTTTCACTCTTCTTTGTATTTTTAAATATTTCCCCTCTTCTCCCCTGAACTTTCCCCAGAGCTTTCCCCAGAGCTCTTACCCTGTTGCCCTGGCTGTTTAAAACTTTGAATTAACTGTGACTTGGCAGAGAAAAGGCTCCAGAAGGGGAGACAGTCTGACATGCCAGAGGCGGCAGAGGGCTGTGAGAGAATCTATCCCCTCCAGAGTGATCTCCGCCAGCTCTGTCTTTCAAAACTACACTTACATTGCGTCTCCTGACATGTGAAGAACACATATCAGATGTCTTATTTAGAGAGACTCATTGTTCCAAAAGTATCCACAAGCTCAAAAAGATTGGGGACCTCTATCCTAGATCATTGTGAAGTCACTTCTGGATACAGTATCAGTCCACTCCACCCATTTTTGCTCCTGATGGAGTGGACAGCTGGAAATCATAGAAAGTGCTGTCCTGCAGCAAGAATCCATTTGTCATGTTTTTATTAATAAAACTTCTATGATGTCTTTCCAGAGAAAATGGCTGTTTCCACACATCTTGGCATAGCGCTAAACTCACGGAACGAGAACATCTTCCTGGCGCAATTTCTGATGTCATTGCATCATGATTCTGTTCACGTGGCACAATGACATCATAAATCATGCCAGGAAGATGCTCTCGTTCCATGAGTTTAGCGCTGTCAGCCTATGGAATCCCTGTTATCTAGAGTTCGTCTCCCCCTTCTGCAAGAAGCACAAATTCTTGATTTCAAAAGGTTTATTGAAAGACTAGGCTCTGACACAAGTATCCATATTCCAAGGCCTAGAAAGGCTTTTGGCTGAACACAGTCATTGTCGAGAATGGGAAAAGAAAGCACAACATGTGATACATCAAACCCTTCATTCCCAGCCTCCCCCCATCTTCCATGGCGATGAGAACTTCGCTGTGGGAAGGCTCGGCTCGTCAAGGTCTCTGGCTGTAGAAACAGATTAAAATTTTCTCTCCCATGGAAAGTGCGGTCAAAATAACACCTGGACCTGGAGGGAGGGAAAGGCTAACAACTACAGTATTAAACATGGCATAACTCTGACTAAAAAACATGTTAGATCCTGACAAGCGCTATGCCAGGACATGTGGAAATGGTCCATGATTGAGGCAGCTCACAAAGTAAAACCAGATAAATTATGGATTTGTATGCAATATGAGTCTGAACCCTGCTCCGTTTAATGTGTTCCATGAAACATTTATGTATAATGAAGATCTAAAAGTTGATTGAAATGTACAGTTAATGTTGGGAATTGGTGGGGGGGGGGCATGTGGAAGAATGGTCCAAGATTATTGCCCAATATCCTAATGTAATGAAGGATGGTTGTATAAAATGACAAAAACACACACTAGAATTGTTGGCCCCAATCATAAATGTAAGTTGGAAAGACTTCCTTTCAGTGGGCTTCAAGTTATCTAACACTGACTTTTTTCACACGTCTCGGCATAGCACTAAACTCATGGAACGGCATCTTCATGGCGTGATTCTGACATCATTGTGCCACAATTCTGTTTTCGTGGCGCAATGATGTTGTTTCATGAGTTTAGCACTATGCCGAGACGTGTGAAAATGGCCACTGTGAAAAAATGTCCCCAAATTGTATTTGGCTCTCCCAAGCCACATTCTAAATTCCAGTTGTCACCACACAAACCCATATTTCTGGCAGCAGAAATACATGTTGCATCCTATGGGCTACATGACAGCTGGAGCTCCGTTGAATGATACACAGACTCATCTTGTTTTGGTTGAAATGGCCACAAACGTATTGATTACAGCCCTTGGAGCATTGGCAAGGCATGGGGGCAGTGGATCCCCTGCATCAAAAGGCCCTTCATTGTTCTATGTGTTGTGCCCCAGCAAGCCTGCTGTTCTGCTGCCAACAGCTGCTGGTCGGCCCTTGCCACCCCTTAGACCGCAAGGGTGAGCCACCCGTTATGCACTGCTTACCCTCTTGGATCCAGCCCAATGCCTCAAAACCGCCAAACCACCTAAAGTTGTGACTGGCCACCCCCAGCTGTCCTGCAACTGAGGGAGGGCAGGTGGGAAAGCATCCTGCTCCTTCTGTTGATGGTTGGACATGGCACCAACTACGCATCTTTCCCACAGAAGAGGGTCTCCTGGTTGTCTCTTCTACCATAGGTGTCTTTCGCCTCATCCCCAGTCTAGCCCGTGGAAGCAACACAGCCCACGATGAGTTTGCAAGCTTCTTTTTTATAATTCCATAACTCTGAATATTAGAAAATCAACACAAACTGTCATGAAAAGTAAAGCAAAAAATCATTATTAATCAATCAAGTTATTGATATATGGGATTATATCTGTGCATGCCATTGTTTCCTCCACTCTACTGACAACTATAACACTTCATTTCAGTGCTTCCTTGGATCAGTTTCTCCTTGTGGGATTTTTTTTAACCCCAATACCTTACGTTGGCTGGGATAAAAAAGACCCCAGTGGTGAAATTAGTAGGTTTCTGGTGTTGTTTTATATCCTATGTAGTTTTTTGTTTACAGAAAGACCTGTAAATATTAAGTGGCTGGGGAGCACTGTTTACACTATGGTAAAACTATAGAGCATTTGTAGTTCCTAGAGTGGCATGATGTCACTTCTGGCATTGCACTGATGGCAATTTAAAAACTATTTTTTCTCCTTGCAGCAACAGGAAGTGGGGGTGGCAACCCTATATGCAGGTGACAGTCCTAAAATGACAACACAGTTGAGCCACTTCTCTATATATTCTGCCCCCCCAAAATTATGAGGATGAAATTTTCCAAAAGAAATTGAAAAGGAGTTACAAGCAGACCTAACTCTGTGGAGTTAAGACTGTGGTCTGTAGTATCCTTGAAAAGGCCTAGGTCATGCAAGTCTCCTCATGGCTAGAGACTTCCATGTCAGGCATAAGCTTTCTATAGATCTATCAAAGTAAAGTGAAAAAGAAGATTGCTAGTAAGGACACATTTAAGGTAGATAGCAAAGAGCAGGAATACAATATGGCACATGAAGCAGAGGCCCTGTATTTCTCAGCCAAAACCTTGGCCTTAACCAAGAACAGGGGTTATGTTGCTATCATGGCCATTGGCAAGCAAAAGATCTGGAAGCAGGTAACTGCTGTGCTTTATTTATCTGCAATTTTTGCAGAAGGTGGCAGCACAGCCTTTCCATGAAAACTGGGGGATGTAAATTCAGGTTCCACTGACAATGCAGTTTCATGTACATTGCACATTGTATGTATTTATGTAGCAGTGGTTAGAATGTGAACATTTAAAGAAAACTTAAGTATAAGTATTTACATTATTCTTAAGCATGAACATTATTTTATTTTAGAACTGATCCTAGAGTAAACCTTCAAGAATCAGAGTTCAGTTCATCAGATGCATGTAGAATATAGTGGAATAAATTCTGTTAGTCTCTAAGTGCCCCTGAACTTCTGTTTTATTTTGTCACTATATACTAACATGCCTATGCACCTGAAATTACTTTAAAAGTAAGTCTAGTGGTGAAGAACATTATCTAAAGTCAAAGCTAAAATGCACCTTGAAGCCATATCCTATGGGCCAATCTCTGCTGCCTAATCCCATAGGAATTGTGATAGACTATGGAAGGAGGGCATTCTGCATATGCGCAGAAACAGAGTTCAAGGACTGGAACAGGTTATGGAGCCAGGTCTTTGTGAATTCTGGCTAGAATCATACCCTTCCTGGAATATTAATCCAAATTAAGCTTTTAAAAATCGTCATTTCTTTTTCCTAATCAAGTTTCTATAGGGAATTGGGACCTCCTTTAAGGTTTCTATGAACTGCACATGGATCAGTGCAAGTTGCAAAGATACAGTACAGCACAGTTTGAGACTCAGACTGTCAGTTTAATACATTGTGTGAAAATTGAGGCCAAAGGTCACCAGTCTCCAGATACACAAATCTCCCTCTGAGAATCTAATTTCATTCAGACTATCAGTTAGATTAGAAATGCCCTAATTATCCCACTGAAATTAAATTACTTTATGTAAGGGTGATATAATGAACAACCATAAAGAAGCTATACAACCAATCATCCTATTAGTCACAGCAAGACGAGACTATAACTAAATGGCCCTGGTTGATTATTGCTGGTTGGTCTCTGCCACATAAAAGTGAAGAAGGGGGGGTAGAAAACACCCAAGAAAGATTTGTTCTAATTTCCGTTTTTGCATTTTTATTGAAAGCAAGCAATTTAATCCTGCATGCTTGTACTTAGGAAAGCAGGTCATGAGGCTAGTTGTGGCAAGGAGATAATGCTAGTGTCCTGCAGTTGATTGAGACAGATATCATAAACTGGCCAGAACAATTCTCTTATGAGTCATTAATATATTTCTGGAGTAGTATATAATATTGTGGTGTTTAAACTTTAACCTTGAAAATTTATATGAACATGTAGACTAGCAAGTAATTCAGATGCTGCAAAAACCATAAATATTATATTTCTTCAAGAGGACAACCACACTTATAATTCTTTGGATTAAAATGTAACTTTATTTTTCACATTTTTAGTTCTTAAATAAATATCCCATTGTTAATTTCCATACATAAAAAATGGTGATTTCACTCTACCTTTGTGAGTTCTTCTTTTGATCATGTTATCGTGACAAGGCATGATTTGCCTCATGAAAATCTGTCATACAAGCAAAAACAGTTTCACGCTCTCTAAATTATCTAGGTAACTATGATGCTATAACCTTTAAGGATCTTGAGTCCTATTTGTCATCAGCTAGAGAAGTATTTAATTAGATGGCATTTCACATATTTCTTTTGATATGCCTGAAGTTATGTTATTCTGAAAACATCTTTGCTTTATTTACCAGTTACTTGTCCGTGGGAAGTTCTTGCCACCAACAGAACTTTCTTAGGTACTGGGAACATGCCACAATATGATAGAATACTGAGTAGAATGAACAGTACATTAGGGAGCCATCTGTAAACAGAAAAATATGTGTTCATGCCAGCTAATGTCTGCTTCGAGATATCCAGGAAATGTCCCTGCTTGGTGGTGTGATGACAGCTACTGCAGTGAAATCTGGCCATCCTCATCTTGAAAGAGGGATGTTAGCAGGGCCAGTGCCAGAGTTTCTGGTACCTGAGGCCGGGGGCAGCTTCAGGGCTGTTGCGCGCACAGCCAGACTGCTCAGTTGCCCCAGATCTGCCCTGGCCACCTGCTGCACCTGGCCCGCCGATGTGTGTTAGCAGCAGCGGCAGCAGAAATTAGAGTTGCACCAAACGAGACGAGGGTCATGCAAGTTTTCTTGGGAAATGTAGGATATGCCTTCCCTTCTCTGCCGCTGCTCACTGCCCTCTCTGAACATGTGTGTTTGTGTGTGGGGGTAGAGCCCCAAAGCATTCCCCCCCCCTCCATCTCCTGCCTGTCTCCTCACAAACTGGAAAGGAGCGGAGGAAAAGTGATAAGTTTCTTTTGGGGAACTGGGGGGGGGATGGGACGGAATAATGACAGAAGAAAGCAAAGGGGAAGGGGAAGGAGAAAGCGGGAAGGACCTAGAGAAACAGCTGTGTATCAGGGTGTGCACTTTGAATGAGCTGCTGAAGATGCAAATCCTTCTTCCAGGCACAAGCTCCCCTCTCCACCCCTAATGCGAGGGTGCCCTGGGAGAGAGCAGCAGCAGCCCACCTCGGAATGGTCTTTGGGTGCCCTCACCTCCAGCAGGCTCATGCCTAGAAGAAGAAGGATTTGTGTCTTTAGCAGCTCATTCAAAGTGCACACCCTGAGGCGCAGCTGTTTCTCTAGGTCCTTTCTGCTTTCTCCTTTCCTTCCCCTTTGCTTTCTTCTATCATTATTCCATCCCATCCCCACCCCCCAAGTCTCCCAAAAGAAACTTACCACTTTTCCTCCACTCCTTTCCAGTTTGTGAGGCGACAGGCAGGAGATAGGGGGGAATGCTTGGCATGCGTGTGTCCTCCCAGCCCTCCCATTCAGTTGCACTGTAGCGTGCACACTCGCCCCCAGAGCCCCCTCCGGTGCCTCTGTGCTCAAGGCAGTTGCCGGACTTGCCTCCATTGACACGCCAGCCCTGGATGTTAGAACTTCTGAAACAAAATTACCAGCCAAACTCACTTTAATCAAATTGCTTGCATATGAATTGAGCCAACTCACCTAACTGCCTCAATGTTGCTGTCCAATGATCGATTCAAATGCTGTTGCCCAGTCGTTCTACACAGGAGCAAAATCAGCTTGTGCTTCAGGGTCATGGACTAACTGTCACTTGAGAGATACGTTTCATATACTTCAGGTGTTGCATCTTGGAGCAGCTTTTGCTCTTGCACAGGCAGTGAACTCAATCTTCTCGACCAGTGAAGTTCATAGGTCATTAAAGTGATCTGCTTTTCAAAAAAAAATTCCACTGAATGTTCAGCCCCCCACGATAGCTACCTGCAAACAGGATGCAAGCTGAACTGGTGAGTAACTAAATATCCCTAGTCTTATTTATTTATTTACGTTATTTATAGTCTGCCTTTCTCACTGAGACTCTAGGTGGGTAACAACGGGATATCTCCACCAGTATTTATGGAGTCCTTTCTCCAAAGGTAGCAGATGAGACTTGGCGCTTTTAAGGTCAAAGCAGAAAAACCAACATACACACAAGAGGCAATTAAAAATTATTGGTACACGCACAGAATCTTAGGAAGCTAGCCTGAAATTGGAACAGATTGAGGGGAAGGGAAGTATATTTACTGATCCAGAAGAGTAGTCCAGAATGTGCTAGGAGGGGTGGCTAAACAAGACCCTGTCTTATCACAGCTCATGGCCATAGCTGGAGAGACAGTAAATACAATCACCACCAGTCACTCTACATTAGCATGAACATTCTATTCATGCCTGATCTCCCAGGTGGGTCTTAGCAACACTCTTGCCCAACCGGCTGGAATGCCCCATGCTACAGATCAAGCTGCATTTAATCCAGGGGCCCTGTGATTTTATATCATAGGCCTGTATATTAAATATGGTGCAGGCTGGGGCCGATTACTTACAGTTCCAACAACCCAGAGAGGCCGGTATGCCTGAAAATATGTGACTGGAGGACAGTCACTCAGTGACCTTTCCTAGCAGAGCAGTCTGAAATCTTGGGTCACCTAGATCTCACTCTGAAACTCTAACCATTATACTACATTGGCTTTCATGAGTGGCTGCTGTTGAACAGCAACAAGCAGCCAGGTCTGGGTGAGTTATGCAAATCATGTGGTGGTTGTTTCTAGACCTGGTCTGAATGAGTCCTCCCTTAAAAGCCAGAACAGCCCTGAAAAGGGCCCTATCCTATCCCCTCCCCTTGCCTTTTACTGACAGAAACTAAGCCAGGAATACTGGTTAAATTGTTTTGGTTTCCTAGCAACAGCCACTGAGGGCATCTGGTTACAGCTACAGGCACTCCTTTTATCATTTGGGTTTTTTAACCCCTCCCCATGTGTTTTTTTAGATTTCAGATTTTTCTGCAAACCAGGGCATTTTTCAGGTGTGTGGGAAGATCTGTCTTGTAGTTCATGGCTCCTGTCTCCAGATTTAGGTAGACACATATCAGGGCCACTTGGTTATTAATATATAAGATACTTATTTAAACATAGTTGAATTGCATTTTGTTGAAAATATTATTGTTTGTATATATTTGGTTTCTAGGCCTGCTGAAAAGGTTTGGAGGTCCTTTTGATATGTTAAGATGCAAATAGAAGGCATAGTTCATTGTGCATTAGTCTGGACCATGAACTTAGCAGTTCTGCATGATGGCTCTGTGATGATAAGTTCAAATTTTCTCTAAAACTTCCTGCTTTCTAATGAAGCATATTATTTATTCTCTTGTACTTTTGGAGTATAGTGGTAGGCTCAGTCACCTGTGCAAGTTTACTGCAGTGTGTTAAAGGCATGCAAGGAACTGCCAAATTAAATGGATGACTGACAAACAGCTGGGTATCTGAGTTTTTGAACGCACATAATGAATTGTTCCTTAATGTATTATGGTTCACATTTTGGAAACAAAAGTCCCAGTCCCAGATAATCCAATGGCAACATTTATTTGCATAATTACTTTAGAAGCCTTAAAATAGCTAAATAGCCCTTCACTATTTATTCTTGTTGCCTGCAAGATGCACAAATTGGCAATCATTTTCCAGTTTAAGATACAACTTGCAACTAATGTTACCATTCTTAATAAAGAAAAAAATAATAGCCAGGAACACACCTAATGCCTGCTACTATTGATAGCTGAGTCTAAGAGTCAACAGCAAAGCTCTTTTGTGAAGGCTTCATGGCTGAAGGCTCAAAGCAGTCGTGCTGCTAATCATGACTCCATCACCAAAAAAGTAGCAGCTAAGTGTAACTCTTCCATTCCCCTCTAGAATATCTGGTTAGTATAAAGAGGAAAATTGCAGGCCATGATGGCACCATGTAGGTAAGTTCTAGTAGATATAATGGAAGGGGAACTTGATGGGAAAATGCCATTTTCAGGAATGTACACATATTAGCTCCTTCTTTCTTTTTTTAATATTACAAAGCTCTTATTAAAGTAATAATAACCAATTTAAAATACACAATTAATTCTTCCAAGACACACAAAGCTATAACATGTTACAAACCAGCATATAATGGTATTACCTATTCATGTTCTAGCCAGGTGGGCCAGAAGTTCAGTGGCTTCAAAAAGACCAAGAGAATTATGAGGGATTCCCCATGTCCATATCCTGCCAGAGGTTATCCACCACTACAATGAACAAAGCTGCCATACTAAAAAGCTATACCATCCAAGAAAGCCTGGATTGGAGAGGATGCTACACATTTGGTCAGCTTGCCCAAGTGCCGGTCTAAAGTTGTTCAGCTCAAAAACATTAAGAAAATGTTTACTTAGAAATAGTCACTTAACAGACTCTTTAAATGCTGCAGATACCATCCTCCTTCCTGAAAGAGGTATTTATAACCTCTGCCAGTATTTAGCCAGTCCTCCCCTAGTTGTTTCTAGCAGCTAGGAAGAGTAACAGTCAAGTATGTGGCTGTCAGTCTCATCTTTCCAAGGATCTTGTATGCATTCACAGGTTATGCAAGTTGAAAAGTATCCATCAAATTTGAAAAAGCCATAGGCATGGGTCTAGTCAAAACTCCAGTTGTATTTAAGGGAATAAATGTGAGCAAAGTAATCACAGCAGGTCACCAAGTTCTCTGTCACATCTTCCTAAAAATTAGAAAGTGATAGTCCCCTACCTATTCAACTTCATGGTTTACATTCAACTGATATAGTGATAGCGGAGAAGTAATGTTTCTATCTTGTGTTATCATTGCAAAAGCACAACAAGAAGCAAGGGGGAAACAAGAGAAGCATTCAGTAGGCCTTTAACAATAGAGAGAATTTACTACAACTTCCTCTAGAGTTCAAATTGACTCAATACACCATATATCAATATTTACATTAATAAATTGTTCATCTGCTGTTGTGTTTCTTCTCCAATAAATAAACGGTATTACATGGCTTTTGTGCTTCCAGGATGATTTACAACAAAACAAATGAAAAACAATTCACAGTTAAAACAGTTCTAGCCTGACAAAACAAATCCAAAAAACACAGATCTCTGGAAGCCTGACCAGGACAATAAAAACACAGCTCCCTCCCCCACCCCCACCCCTCGCAAGCAAAAAACCACAGTCTAATGAAATGCTGAAGATCCAGTTTTCTGGTTCCTCCATCCCTTATCCCTATTGTTTCAACCTCCATATTTGATGTTAAAACATCCATATTTGATGAATAATCTTCTGATGAAGTCAAAGATATGTTAACATATCTGCTGCACCTAGAGTGGTTTCAGCAAGGACACTACCTTAGCTGTGACAAACATTGCGACAGTCTCACTGGGTACTTAGCTATGACAAATATTGTGACAGTCTCACTGGGTACTTAGCTCATTGGTTCCTGACCTGTTTCTCAGCTCATTGGTTCCTATGTCCCATTCCTTATAAAAGATACAGGCTACTGCTGATGGTAAATTTAATAATTATGTCTCAGAGGAACTTAAGAACACAATGTAAGTTGAAGTAAAACAAAATACAAGTAGAGTCTACTCATCAGACCAGTGATCCATCTACGCTTGCATGGTATTTCACACAGTGGCTAACTAGCTGCCCTGGAGGGCCATATGATCAGGGCAGAAAAGTTAGTAGTCAGACCTACCCTCATGTTAATATAAGGCTTATGAATATGACAATATTATAAGCCTGTCTCCTGATGTGTTTTAAGCATGGAAATGCTGCCTAACAGGGCAGAAAATGGCCGCCAGCTCCCAGATGAGAGCTGGAAAATTACTGGCATGTAAGTCGCCATGCGAAACTAGCTTTCAGCTCCACACCCCCAGAGATGTGCAAAGATCCTAAGACAATAGTGTCTTCCAGGAGTTCCTGAATTAATTGCCTTGACATGCCCTGCTGATCTTCTCCTTATCCACTCTCCCTTTCTGGGCTATTCAGGGCTCTGGTAGCCACTCCCATCCAGCCATCATGGGTCATCAATCATCACAGATAACTTTAG
This sequence comes from Eublepharis macularius, assembly GCF_028583425.1. Taxonomy (NCBI): domain Eukaryota; kingdom Metazoa; phylum Chordata; class Lepidosauria; order Squamata; family Eublepharidae; genus Eublepharis; species Eublepharis macularius. The sequence continues at coordinate 113,355,497 of NC_072791.1, read as the reverse complement.
CTAAGCAAAGCTTAATCAAAAGTTTTCCCAGTTCTTTGCCCTACCCTGGAGACAGCAATTAAGTTATTGTTTTGGGGCAGAAGATATTAATCTGCTCAAAGAATGCCAAAAGGTTAGTGAGACAGGATTTTCCTTTGCGGAAGCCATGCTGATTTTCCCTCATCAAAGTCTGTTCCTCAACGTGCTTAATAATTTTCTATTTAATAATAGTTTCTATGAATTTATCTAGAACAGATACTAGACTAAGCAGCCTGTAATTCCCTAGATCCCCTCTGGACCCTCTTTTTAAAAAAAATTAGGGCAACATTTGCTACTTCCCAGTAATCTTAACAACATTACAGATAGTAGATGAACTATTTATTTACTTCAGTTATACCCCACGTTTCTTTCCAATGGGGACTCAAATTGGCTGCATCTTTCTCCTTTTCTCCATTTTATCATCACAACAGCCCTGTGAGGTAGGTTACTTGCTCAAGATCACCTAGCAAGCTTCCATGGCAGAATGGGGATTTGAACCCAGGTCTCTCATATCCTAGTACAACACTCTAACCATTGAACCATGCTGGTTTTCACATTTGAGTTATTTCAAAACCCTCAGATGTATGCCAGCTGGATCTGGAGACTGAATAGTTTTCAGTTTGCCTGTTAGAATTTCATCTCTCATCACCTCAGTTTGACTTAGTTCTTTACATACCCTTCCCCAAAACAGCAGCTTTAGTATGGATATGTGCCCTTCATTTTCCATAGTGAAACCAGAAGCAACAGTTTCATTCAGTATCTCTGCCATCTTACCATCTTCCTTAAACAATTCTTTTATTTCTTTGCCATCCAAAGGCCCAGCTACTTCCCTAGCAATCTGCTCCTCAAATTCTCTTTTTGCTCACCCTCTCAACTTAAAGCCCCTCCCCCCAAATCTATGCTCCTTTCTGTTAACCTTGATTGGGAAAACCTTCCACTTTTTAAAAGAAGCCTTCTTTGTTTCTTATGGCTTCCTTGACTTGTTTACTTTGCAAGTATCCTTTTAGACGTGGTGGTGTCTATCTTGATTTGAGGTATACATTCTATCTAGGCCTCAGTTGGGCCGTTTCCACACACGTTAAATAATCCACTTTCAATACGCTTTAGTGCACATTTGTAACTGATTTTCCATGTGTGGAACAAAAAATCCACTTCTAAAGGATAACTAAAGTGCATTGAAAGTGCATTATTCAATGTGTGTGGAAACGGCCTTGGAGTACTTTTAAATAGTTTCCAGGGTTTCAGGAGGACTATGTGTGTGTGTGTGTGGTGCCCTCAATTCATACCTGACTTACGGCGACCCCTGGTGGGATTTCCATGCAAGAGACTAACAGAGGTGGTTTGCCATTGCCTGCCTCTGCAACCCTGGTTGTTGTTGGAGGTCTCCCATCCAATTACTAACCAAGGCCAACCCTGCTTAGCTTCTGAGATCTGATGAGATCAGGCTCACCTGGGCTATCCAGGTCAGGGTATGACTCTTACAATTCTCCGTTTTAACTTCTTTCTGACTAGTCCCCTCAGGTAAGCAAAGTTCTCTTTTTTGAAATCAAGAATGATTGTTTTGGATTTGGGGGGTAAATTTAAGTTGGCATGAATGCTGAACTATGGTCACTGTTTTCAGGAGGTGCAATAACATCTACCTTTTGCACCATGTCTCAAGCTCCACTCAGAACCAAATCCAGAGTTGCTGCTACTTCGGTTGGTTCTCTAACCAACTGCTCCAATGCACAATGATGTCTAGAAACTTTGTTTCTATGGGATGATTTGAGCATGTATTTGCCCAGTCAGTATGAGGGTAGTTGAAGTCACCTAGTATTACATGTTCCACTTTACTAACCTCCCTTATTTTTCTCTCCATATCAAAATTTGCCTGATAGTTTTGATGTGGAGGATAGTACCTAGTATGTCCGCTCACAGTTATTCTGTGGGCAAGTTTCTTCCATGAATGTTTTCTAGTTTATTAGACTATATACTCTCTTTGATATATAGAGCAATGGCACCCGCCCCGCCCCCCCCATCCTGTCTAAACAATTTATATTCAGGGTTAACAGTGTCCCGTTAATTTTTTTCATTCCACAGGTTTCTGAAATTCCCACTACATCTACATTGTCATTTAGCACCAAGTACTCCAGCTCCACTATCTTGGCTCAGAAACTTCTAGCATTGGCTGTATTTATAACATGTTTTCCTCCCAGCAACCCTCACCTCCTTTGGCCCCTTTTTCTTCACACGTGGCCCTTCTTTGTCACCCTACTCTCACTCCCAAGTTCTAGTGTGCTCCAGCTAATATTACCATGAGTGTTTTTACTATCGTCCCTTTGGACTGAGTTGTCATGAACCAGAGCTCTTGTTGGCTTTATCCCTTGGATTAGTTTAAAAGCTGCTCTGCCACCTTTTAGATATTAAGCAACTGCAGCCTGGTCCCCCTTTGGTTCAAGTGAATCTCATCCATTTTGCACAGATTAGCTTGTCTCAATAATGTTCCCCTGTGCTTAGAAAATACAAACTCTTCCTCTCGGCATCACTTTCTCATTCATGCATCGAGACCCCTAATCTGTGCCTGTCTAGCCTGGCATGTAGAACCAGTAACAAAACTTGCCCACAGAATAACTGTGAGTGGACATACTAGGTACTATCCTCCACATCAAAACTATCAGGCAAATTTTGATATGGAGAGAAAAATAAGGGAGGTTAGTAAAGTGGAACATGTAATACTAGGTGACTTCAACTACCCTCATACTGACTGGGCAAATACATGCTCAAATTAGGGTCCTTTAATTTCTGTCTAGTAACTTAAATCATTCCTCCAGGACCACAGGACTACATTTCTCATTGGTACTATTGTGGATCATGACCACTGACTCCTCCACAGCATTATCTATCAACCTATCTAGACAGCACATGATGTCAGCAACCTTCACACAAGGCAAGCAAATCACCATGCTTCCAAAATGCCTGTCATAGACCCCATTGTCTATATTCCTAATAATTGAATCATCCACTACCAAAAGTCCACATCCCTGCAACACCAAACGGATACCCTTGGCACAAGAGGATAATGGTCTGTCATCCGAGAAGGAGACCCAGTTAAACGATCATCTCCCTCCTCCTCCTCACCCTGATATCCTCCAAAAGTCACATTAGAAAAGAAATCTGTGACCCCATTTCCCCAGTATTATTAAATGTCAATATTGACAAGTATGGGAACTTCATTTGGACTGGGGCCATACCTATGAATCCCAATTCTGCCTCAGCAAATGTCAGAAGGACAAAGTTTGGATAGGATATGTCACTTCCAGGTGATGTTCTAGGCTGCCTCCCCTAGTGTCTATGGTCTTTTCCATAGAGATTAGGGTCTATTCCTAGAATATCACTATATGGATGCATTTTTTCTCTTGCTCCTCAATTTCAAGGAGGTGAGAAACTGGAGCTGGGGCTAGTTCCCTACCCCATTTGGGTAAGTGGGAGGCCTAGCCACACCAAAAAGAATGTAACCCTTCTATTTCACATGACTTTGCTAACTGAAACCTCCTTATCATCTACTCCCTCTGCTATGGCCATCATAGTTTGATTGTCAGTCTCCTTGCAAGTATTTTTGTGTGCGTAAGATTCCTGTTTCTCAAGGCACAACTATTTATCTTGATCTTACAGTGTCTAATTCTCTTATATCCCTATATAATTTAGAATAAGCTCTCAGGAACAGTGGTTCATTGAGGACTATATATGCATTTCAGAAATCCAGGTAGAAAAATCATTGCCTGTTCTTTTTCCAGCAGCAACCTTTTGACCTGTTTTGTAAGTTTCTGAAACTAGGGGGTGGGGGGATTGCAAAACGCAGTAGAAATAAAGGAAGAAACTCCTTGATACATGTACAAGCTTTCACCTCTGGAAGATTTATTTAAAGCTGCATTCCTAAACTCATTTACTTGGATGTAAATATAACCACTGCCTATATTGGCTCTATGGGGTTAAATCAGAAACAAAACATGCAAGATATTTAACTTAAAGACATTTTCTTTAAGTCAAAACCCTCCAACATGCAGAACAATAAATGTTTATACAGCCAAACATATAGGTATAACAGTAAGAGGAACTTGCAACTGATAGTCTCTGTGAAGCTAAGAGCCAAAACACACGTTAAGAAATACCTAGGTTCAGCACGTGTTCTCTTACCTCAAGGTTTGCCGGGATCTGTAGGCATCCTGGAAGCTTAAAGTAGGCATCCTGGAAGCTTAAAGATCTGTAGGCGTCCTGGAAGCTTAAAGTCCTGGAAGCTTAAAAGATCTGTAGGCGTCCTGGAAGCTTAAAGGCGTCCTGGAAGCTTAAAGCTTAAAATACAGGCGCCTGTATTTCCCTTCCCCTTTTTGCTGCTCTGTAAATGCTAAACTTTAAGCTTCCAGGACGCCTACAGATCCCGGCAAACCTTGAGGTAAGAGAACACGTGCTGAACCTAGGTATTTCTTAACGTGTGTTTTGGCTCTAAGCAACTGATTATTGCTTTCAGCAACTTTGTGGTGAGCCAAGTCCATTGTTTTTTAAGTGGCCGCCTGAGCCTGCCTTAGAAGAAAGCACAAGTCTGTGCATGAGGGCGGGGAATGAAAGGGTGACAAGAGAGACCTCGTCAACATGAAAACAAATTCTAAGACCAAGTTCACACATACTCATACAATATTCATTTTCTGCACAGAATTGTGCTGAGAGGCACCGAGCCCCACTGACATCCCCTTGTGTTATACAGCAGTTAGGGAGCACCCTCCCCATGGTCCTGGTCAAGCAGCCAATAGGCAGGTGGGTTAGGTGAATTCCCTTTATCAATAGATGCCTCAAGGTGCTTGCCAAGTTTTCATGCCCACCTTGTTTTTCAAAGATTCTATTTATTTTCTAAACTCCCTTTTAAAAAAAGCAATCAAAGGCAAAAGGGTTTGCTTATTTATTTATTTTCAAATAAACAACCCTAACTCCAGTCTGAGTTGCCACCAGCAAATGATGATCAAAACTTGAGAACCAAGCCAAACTTCTCCAGTCTACCAAGTGTTGGATTCTTCCAGTACCATCTTCTTGCCAAAAATAACAAGGACATCAAGGAAACCAGGCTACAACCTTCAGCTTGAAAAATATAGCCATGATGATACAGGGTATTAAGAACCCAGAAACTCTTATCCCGTGCTCCTTCCGCTGCTAATCTCCATTCACTTATCTCTGCCCTAACCTGGAAAGCCCAGATGAGCCAGATCTCGGAAGCTAAGCAGAGTTGGCCTTGGTTAATAATTGGATGGGACACTTACAACAAAGATCAGGGTTGCAGAGGCAGGCAATGGAAAACCACCTCTGTTAGTCTCTTGCCGTGAAAACTCTACCAGGGGTCACCATAAGTCAGCTATGACTTGCTGGCACTCTCCACCACCACCACCTCTGCCCTTACTGGGCTCAGTCACCTAGTTCTGGGGGTGAGGTGTGACATAAACTCCACTGCAGTCAATTAAGATTACTTTCTTGGAAAGGTTTCAGTGGTTCAGATTATTTAGGGGGGGGGAGTAAATTGTAGTACTTTTATAGGGGTACTTGAAAATGTTGCAGAGCTCCATAATCCCTCCCTATGGCAACTGTTGGTAGAGCACCTACAAAGTTTTCCTTTAATTTGGTTTGAAGAGTGAAGCCCATTAGTTGGGCTCAGAATGACACTCCCACTTAATTGGTGGACATCCTGTATTCCATATTGGGCAATCGCCTTGGGATGTGGTCTGATTACAGAGTTTTTAGTAGACTAATTGCCTGCCTTTTAAATGATTACATTTACATATATTTGCATATTACTAAAATGTGACTATGAGATGCCTTTTTGAGATAGTAAGAGAAGTGTAAGATACCTTGCTGGGGGTGGAAGGAGTCAACACATCATAGCTGACTTCTGGCAACCCCTGCTGGGTTTCAAGGCAAGAAACTAAATCCAACTCTGCTTAGCTTGCAAGATCTGACAAGATCAGGCTTGCCAGTTCTATCCAGGTCAGGGCATAAAACACCTTACAGTGTAATAAGCAAACAAACACAAACTACCATTCATTCTTCGAAGGAAAGGCCGCCCTGAGTCCCCTACCCCGCCCAATACACCAAATAAAATATCAAAGAACAGTTCCAAATGTGTTCCTTTTTGAATTTTTCAATGTTCATAATTCTATTTCTGCTAATATTATTTCATTTCATTTAGTATTTGCATTTGCTGCCTAACAGTCCTTTGGGAAAATCTCCATTTCCTGACAGAGTCTTGCAGTAGTTTCACCTCTCATCCCACTTGTGAAATCCTGATTGGCCAGCAAAAAATTAGATCTATCTTTTTTAATGCTCTGACTTTCCACAGTGAGAAAAAGCACTTGGGGGTGGGGTGTGTATATGTGTATGGAGCAGGAGCCTGGTATTAGCTCAGGACCCTGTGGCTGTTGCTGGTATAGATGACTGGACTTACCCAGCTTTGTCAACATCCTGTCTTCAGCTAGCTTGGGAGTCCAATGCAGCATCACAGGACATGAGGATGTATTAAAATTAGATGGACAATTTTGTAGCAGTTATCATATTTCATAGGACTAGGAGAATATTCTGTTTGATGTTCCAGTCATCTCTCCCTTTCGACATTGCATGCTCCTGTGCTTTAGGCCTATGCTGATGCTCCTCTTTTTTCTTTATCCAGCATTTCTGTCATAAAAACTGTTCACTTCTGCCATTGTTATAACCATGTGATAACCCTCCTTAAATCCTCACACTGGCTTCTTGTCTGTTCCAGATCCAGCTAACGCCCCATGCTTATCTTCCTGCATGGTGTTGGCAGCACCACCTCTCTACTCTGGATGTCCTAACTCTGTTTAGTTGTTGGCAGAAAAGCATTTTTGTTCTTTTATGTTTTTTCCCTTACATCATATCACTTTTAGTGGAGCTCATATCTTTTGATTAACTTAAGCTTCAAAAATTAAAGGTACTCTCCAAGTATGCACAAAGGTCAAATGTTCTGATAACAAGCTGAGGAACCTAGTGATGAAATCCAGGATCTTGTAATTGTTGTCTCAAGACCATGAACACAATATTAAGATATTCCATACTGACTAAGAACCATTCATTCCTTTTAGCTTTGCATATATTATTCCAGTTCCTAACCTTGGTTGAATCCACATTACCTCCGCGCGTCCTGGTATTGCACTAAATGTTCGCTAAACACTCGGAAGTATAGCGTCTTTCTAGCGCGATTCAGAAATCGCGCAGAGGTAATGTGGATTCAGCCCTTCTAAATTCAGTTTGCCTGACTCTATAAAATGGAAAATACAAAACAATCCCCTCACTTTAATCTACCATTCTTGCTCTTCCACTAAGGTGAGAGAACTAGCAAAGGATGTAGAAACTGATAATATTTCATATTAGGTTTCTGAGGTAGATATGAAGGGGAGAACATGACCCAGCATAAAGAAAAGCCCTGCTGTGGAAAAAGGGAAATACATAGTATTGAGCATGCCTCATCAAATCTGCCAAGTTTAATCTGCCATTACAGTGGGTGAGCTGGCTAAGCTTATGTGCAGGATTGACTGACAACATTTATCTTATTCATTGAGTGATTTTGTCTTTGTAGTACAACATATGTCTTTTCTACATGTCCATGAAGACATGGTATGTTAAAAGCAGTTAATTAGTAGTGATGAATAATGGTTTAATGGATGTGATTATCTTTTGTTAAACTATATTTGAGATCTTACCACTTGGGCTTGTCAGTACTGCCATCCTGTTAACATCTGTCTCTGGATATTGTCATATTGTAACAGAGCATTATGTCTTGTACTTCTCAGCATTAGGACTTCTCAGCATTCTCAGTGTCCCAGCGCACATTTTTAGCACCAAAAGAGGTTTCAGGAAGGCCAAATAATTCCCAAAAGATACCCCCCCTTTACCCTTTTCTGTTTCCTATCATTTGCCAACCTGATTAGCTGTTTGCCTTGGCACCATTTTTCAAGTATCCTCTTTCTTTAGTGTAAAAGTGACATTGTTACATAATCAGATTTGGGTGCATCATAGCATCACTGAATACAAACAAAGCTAATTTCAGACTGATATTTGTGCAGAAAGCATTGTCTTGATTCAGAATTAATTTAGTTTGTCCTCAGCAATATCATCACATAGCCAAATCTGACTAGCTACATGATAGTTGGGGATGCAAAAGACTCACAAAGGAATCACCACTTAAATGCCAGTACAGTTGTATCGTATAACTGAACTGGAGGTGTTGGAAGGTTTACAGGTGGTATAAGTATCAGGAATGCCTTTTGTGTGTCATCTCCCTATGAAAGAAACTACCAAGAAAGGCTTCCATGAAATCACAGAAAGAGTTTTGAGCTTTTTTTACGATGGAGGAAAGAGATTTTTGTGAAAAGCACCCAGCTATGCCCTAAGCGCCATAGGATACCTCTCAGCATAAGAAGTAGATGTGCTGAAATGAAGCTGTTTTCCTCATTTTCAGTTGTAATTTAAGTTGCAGGCTGTTGTCCACCATAGTGTGGCACTACAGAGGAAAAAAGAAGAATAGGGAGAACATTATTTGAGTTCAGTAGCAAATTAAAGACCAACCAGATTTCCAGGGTATGAGCTTTTGAAAGTCAAAGCTCCCTTCTTGGTCTTTAAGGTGCTACTGGACTCAAATCTTGCTCTTCTACTGCAGACCAACATGGCTACCCACCTGAAACTATCTAGACAGAGCACGTGGCCCAAGAAACTGAGGCAGACAGCTGAGCAAATACCATGGTGACTGAAAAAAAATGTGGTACTGAAATTAGGTTCATAACTGAAGTGAAACCTTCCTTTCCATTCAACCACATCTGAAAAGTGGCATAATCTGGTTTGACTGACAAAAGAATGTCAGTGATACTGGTGGGCAGGATATACCTTCTCAAATCTACCTGTAAAGGGGTTGTTATACTGTAAATTTGGAAGGAATAATTGATTAAGAACTGCTGTAGCATTGTGGTTAAGTAGCTGGGCTCTGAACTAGCACTCTGCTGGTTTGACTCCCACTACTACCATGAACTCTGCAGGTGGCCTTGGGTAAGCCCCTCCTCTCAGCCCTAGCTGCCCAGCTGTATTGTGGGGATAATAAAAACACTGACTTTGTTAACTGCTCTGAGTGTGGCACTAATCTGTTCAGAAGATCAGTATATAAACACAAGATGATGATATGATACAATATGATACGATATGGAAAACAAAACAATGGCCCACAAACTGGAAATGCACAGTCTACATTCTATTTCCCCAAAAAGGGGACGCCAAAGAGTGCAGCAACTATTGGACTATTGTGCTAATTTCCCATGCAAACAAAGTGATGCTCAAAATTCTACAGCAATGACTCTTATCATATATGGAACGAGAAATGTCAGATGTTCAAGGTGAATTCAGAAAAGGAAGAGGCACTAGAGATCATATTGCAAATTTACGATGGCTAATGGAACATACCAGGGAATTTCAGAAGAAAATCAACCTGTGTTTATAGATTACAGCAACACTTTTGACTGTGTGAATCATGAAAGGCTACAAAGAGTGTTAAAAGAAATTGGAGTGCCACAACATCTGATTGTTTTGATATGCAACCTGTACTCTGGCTACTGTCAGGACAGAATATGGGGAAACGGAATGGTTTCCAACTGGCAAAGGTGTCAGACAAGGATGACTATTATCCCCCTACCTGTTCAATCTCTATGCAGAGGATATCATAAGGAAAGATGGATTAGATCTAGAAGAAGGTGGAGTGAAAATTGGTGGAAGGGATATTAACAGTTTGAGATATGCTGATGATACCATGTTACTGGCAGAAAATAGTGAAGACTTGAAACGACTATTGATGAAGGTTAAAGGAGAAAGCACCAAAGCAGGATTACAGCTGAACATCAAGAAGACAAAAGCAATGACCACTGAGGAATTACAAAATTTTAAAGCTGATAATGAGGAAATTGAAATTGTTCACAATTTTCTTTGCCTTGATTAAATTATCAATCAAAAGAAAGACTGCAATGAAGAAATCAGAAGAAGATTGAGAGTTGGAAGAGCAGCTGTGAGGGAGCTAGAAAAGATCCTTAAAGACAAAGATGTCTCTCTGGGAACCAAGATTAAGATAATCCAAACTATGGTATTCCCCATTACTATGTAAGCTGGATGGTGAAGAAAGCTGACAGGAAGAAAATTGTTTCATTTGAAATGTCGTTCTGGAGGAGAGTTTTGCGGATACATGGACGGCCAAAAAGACAAATAAATGGATACTAGATCAAATCAAATCTGAATACTACCTTGAAGCTAAAATGAAAAAAACTAAGGTTGCAGGCTAGTGATGATGTGGGAAAGAAGGGCTCTCCCTGCCCCCACCCCCGGCAGCTTCCAGCTGGCTGTGATTGGCCAGCCAGACATTCGAACTGTGGCTATGTGGGTGCCTGCAGTGGCCACTGGGAGCCCCGCAGCCAGAAATCATGGTAGCCACCACCTTGCCTCTTGCTTCCCCCTACCGCCCGCAACCCGCACCTTCAGGTGAGACTGGGCACCAGTGTTTATCGTACTTTGGTCAAATCATAAGAAGACATATTCTCTGGAAAAGCTAGGAAAAGTGGAAGGCAGTAGGAAAAGAGGAAGACCCAAAATGAGATGGTTTGATTCAATAAAAGAAGCCATGTCCTCCAGCTTGCAGGATCTTAGCAAGTCTGTTAATGACAGGATATTTTGGCGGTCTCTTATTCATAGGATCACCATAGGTCACAGGTGACTTTACTGCACATAACACACATATTATGATCAATATGATCGTAATCAATGTCCATGGCTATCTGTTCTAAGACCTCCGGCCAGTCTCTGGCATCGTGCTGCATTCTAAGGCCAATTTGCCATGCCCTTGCTTTTATTGCTTCAGCCAAATGCAGCTCAGTTTGTCCTTGCATGCACATGTGCTCACACAGACAGATGGAGGTATGGTGTAGGCTGGACTGTCCTGGGGTCATCACAGCACTGAAGAAGTAGTCTGTGGGCCTGGTTAGCAGGGTCCCAGCACTAATACAGGGGGATAATTAGTACCTACTCACACTGATCATGTTGACTTTGAACCTCTGACATATTGCTAATAATGTCTTACTTGTGGGTTTGCAGTTTAGGAGCCATTTCTTAAATCTGAATATAGATCCAAGAGCATGAAATTTTCCCATGCAACTGACTTGTTGGATCCCAAGATAGTATAGTGGAATATAAACCTAAGAAAAAAGTGTTTTGTTTCGAGGACTTGTCCATTCATCCATCCTTGTCCACCCTTCTGTTCCTTTCCTGAATTTGCAGTATCCCCTCCCTGCCCACCTGGCACCAGATGTATTGTCAGCTACCACTGTATGTCCCAAGTCCTCCAAGTGGCAGAATGCAAAATCTCAGGTGACATTCACCTGGAAGCGCTTAGCCCTTAACAGCTGCAGCCCCTTGATTACCTTACCCGCCTTGGCGGCTTTGTGCCTCCACCATATCAATTGCTTGTCAATTCCGCTCAGCTATGACTTTGACTGACTGGAATGAGGGAAGTGGGAGGGTGGGGTGTAGGCGAATGGTTAAAATTAATTGCTACATAAGAAAAAATTGAAAGATAATTATTCCTGCTTCCCTGTCAGTGCTCGAGGGTAGATGACCTCATTAACTTGCAGCTTGTACACAATTCAATTACTAGGAGATGGAAAATACATTTTTAATTACCTCAGTGGCTTATGCTCCATTCATCTCCATTTGCATGGCTTTTATACTGTTGTGTTCTGAAGAAGCAGCTCCATCACACTAAGGTTACCATAAAAGCTTGATCTTTACCACAATTATACCTGTATGAGGTAGGATATTAAATATATAAGGTTAACCCTTTGTTGGCAGGTAAGTTAGAAGGTCCCATCTTACTGCTAATGTATTTTTATCTGCTTGGCAGCAGTTCACTCCCTCCCTCCACCCTCTGTGTCAAAGAACAAAGTTAATAACTTTACTTATTTGTGGCATTTCCTATCATGTATTTTGTGCACACTTAAGTATTTGTATCTTAGGTAACCCAGATAAATAGTTGCTGACTGTATTAGCTCATAGGTAAAGGTAGGGTATGAAAGGTATGGGTTGGAGCCTGGCTCCACTAGCATTTTGGCAAACATTATTGTTAACCATGAATATTTATTGAAAACATATTTATGTTGCCTTTCCACCCAGCTTAGGGCCCCAAAGCTGGCAAACAATAAAAGCTATTAAAACTAGCTTTAAAATGCATACACTCACACTCACCCACTCATATATAACAATTGAAAACTAGTTGAAAACAACTAAACGAAACACATACACAGGAAAGAGGGTCAGTGAGGAAACGTGAAGCAAAACAAAAAAGTCTTCACCTGCTGCCAGAACACAGTGATAGTGAGGGACAAACAATCTGCTTAGGAAAGGGAATTTCATAGTTTTGGTGCCATGAACAAGATGGCCTTTTTTGTGGGGACACCTGAAGCAGGCCCTGGAAGATGGCAGTAGTAGTCAGGTAAGCTCATATGAGACCAGGTGGTCCTTATGGGATGCAGGTCCCAAGCCATACAGGGTTTTAAAAGTTAATACCAGAACTTTTAATTGGCCCTGGAAGTAAATTGGGAGCAAAATGTAGGTTGAACAAAACGGAAGTGATATGGTCTCTGTGACCCACTCCAGTGAACACTCTGGCCATAGTACTCTATACCAATTGCTTCCAGACACTCTTAGAATGCATTGCAGTAATTGAGTGCATTGGTGCAATTTAATCTAGATGTTACCAGGTCATACACCTAGTAGAAAGGAAGAGGAAGTCTTCTTGGGTAGCTTCAAACGGTACCCCCCCCCCGGAGAATCTCCAGATTGCCACAGTATGGAACATTTAAATGAAGAAAACCATGCATGTAACCACATGCAAAACAGTCGCTTTTGCCAATGTTACAAAATTACTTAATTAAATAATGCCTTATTTGCCCCTACTCATATCTGGGACGAAAAAAAGTACTTGGAAATCACTGCTAATATAATCGACAAAAAGTTAAAGGGCAAAAGGTCACTTCAAATATTTCCTGGGTGAAAGTGATATAGGGCTTCTATAAGACTGTTTCTCTTATGTGGAAATTGTGCTCTGTGTCAAAACTTGTCATCTGAAGAAGAGTAGTTTCAAGCCTTCGCAACAAGGTGGTAAGTTTTGACAAGGGTCATCATGATATTTTCATGTTACAATAGTACCAAACTCCCACCTCCCTATTTGAAAACTAAGATGGTACCTTTAGACACAAGGGCTGTCCCACCTCCACCCATGAATTCTGTATCAGACCTCATTCAAATCTGCAGGCTTCTGCTGAACTGGGCTGTGTGGACTTGACGGTTGAACATAATGCTAGAAAACTATTTCAAGGGTTTCTCTTATGAGACCCGTCAATGATGTGTTTACAGGTGAGGAATACCTTAGAGGAGAAAGTATTTGTTCAGCATTGTCACTTTTCTTAGCATTGTAGCTCAAGTGATTATGGTTGATACTTTTAAAAATCCATTATAAATCCCTAATACTCCTAGAACTTGGCACAGAAGTTCTCCCAGGGAAGATTTTTATCCATAGAACATGCAAAAAAGCACGTCAACACTGCCTAAGAGTTAGTACATCCCAAAGTCCCCAGACAAGAGTCCATTTATCTTGACATTTTGCGCTCCTATGACTCAAAGTATGGCATAAATCATACACATTGGCACACTGAGCATGGGGGAAAGAGAAAATGATTTTGCATTAAGCTGCTTTTCTCCATGGAAGTAGCAGAGCAGTTGCTTATAATACCTTAAGGATCTCAAAGATGCACCTTGCACTCAAGGGGGTGTGATATGTAGGTTAATGTGTGGAGGATTTCAGTAAACCGCAGACACACTATAAATCTGTAAAAATTACTCATAACTTTCCAAGCAACATGTGTAAATAGATTCTACATAGAGGAACCATGAAACATTACCTAATAAACAGAGGTGTAATACATTTCAGTGGGTCTCTTTTATTGAAAGAGACCCATTTTATTTTATTGAAAGGTATTCTCTTTGGCTTCTTTGGGGGTAGAAGAGCAGCCATAGCAAATAGGTCCTTTCCAGGGCACAGAGGCAGCCGCCCCACTTGGGTTCAGCAAAACATTTCCAGCCCACATTTTTTCAGCTGGATAGAATCCAGCCTTTTCAGGATAGGGCATGACTTGTTTGCTTGAATTATAAGTTTGATTTTGCATTTTTTTATCCATCTGAACAAGGCAGCAATATTAGTACAAATATCTTTTTGTTTAAATATATGAGTTGAGTGTTGTAACAAGTTCAAGGAGGATACTTCTGTTTTAAGCAGAGGGTTTGCAGTTTCTTAACAATGAAAAATAAAGTCCCCTTTCCATCCTTTTACTACTGAAATTGCAGGTGCTGAAAAAGTTGAAATGGTTGGCAGTCCATGGATATTGAAAATATGTCTACAAAGATTGTGTTTGAGTATGTTTCCATGTTTTAAAAGTCTTCAAAGCAATGTGCAAACAAAATAAAGAATAGCAATGAATTTAAAACAAATAATTAAGAGCCAATATATATAGCAAAACATCAATCAAAAGACATTAAAAACCTCAAAGCTATGAAAACAACAGAAAGTCTCAAATTTCAAACCCGTTTATAAGAGAGGTGATAATCCCTGAAATCCCTCATCTCAAATTAGTACCTTGAGTTGTGCCCAGAAACTCAGCCCACATGTCTCCAGGCACAATTCAAAGTGTTGGTTCTTACCTTCAGAACTAGAGTACCTGAAAGACTGCCTCTTCCCATAGTGTCCAGTGCACCAACTAAGATCTTCATTGCAAGCCCTGCTCTGCCTTCAGAGGTGAGGTAGGTGGCAACCAGAGACAAGGCTCTTCAGCTGTGAGATGCCCTTCCCTTTGAGGCTCACATGGAGCCTACCCTGTTCTTTTTTATACAGCAGATTAATCTTTTTATTCAGGTTTTAAATTAGAAAGTTAATCTTTTAACATCAGTTTTATAATTTGATTTTTAGCTTGATGACTATTTTGAGATTCTTTAAGCTGCTCAATGCTTTATGTTGTTTTTATCCTGTTTGTGTTTTTAATACTGGGTTTTTAACTGTAAACTTTTGTTTTGCTGTGCTTTTATTATGTTTTGTTCTATAAGCTGCCTTGAACAGTTACTCTACAGAACATAAATTTTCTAAATAAGTAACTATTGGTGATAAGGTTATCTCTGTCCATAATGGTGCAGGTTGTATACCACACTAAGATTGTAAAAGACAGCATGCTATGAATGCTGTTTGAGCCTCCAAAATGAGGATGGACTTTGTGTGTGTGCGCATGCACATGAAAGAGAGAGAGAATGTGAGTGTGTGTGTGTGTGAGAGAGAGAACATTTAATTTCAGTCAGGGCTAAGCATTAAGTCTTACAATCTATTTTCAATGCCAGCATTCAGACTGGAAGATGCAGTGTGAAATATGAATGCATTTGCAAGGATATCTCCAGCTTAAAAAGGGAAATATGGGGAAAATGCTGACCCAGGCATCACTCCAGAATTGCTTGAAGAAGATGCCAGGAAGCCAGGTGCTTCTACTAGACCTATCTTCTCTATTTTGGCAGCTGATATTTCAAATGACAAATTCCCTACATGTGGCCAAATCCCATCCTGATGAAAATAAGGGACAAAGAATTAAAAACTCTTAGAAGAGTGAAATATGTTTTATATATGAAGAAACTGGGATAATGAAGATTTCATGTTAAGTGAACACAGATTTTAAGGACAATTATTCATTCCTGTGGTCACCCAAATAATATTTAATTTTTTTCTGACAAACCTTTTATTAAGGAAGTTTTGATCCATTTTTAGCACAAGTTCAATATTCTCTGTTTTAAATCGATAAGAATACTCTTTAAATCTAATGTGGATTGACTCAGGAATTTTTCAGTCAGAAAACCTCAGTGTTTTACTGCAGAAATGACAAACTCAAAAGAAAGGGTGTTCCCCTAATAGTGAGGTGAGACATAGCACAAGCAATCAAGAGCTATAATGCAAAGTCTGACCGATGAATATCAATCAGACTTCATGGAAGTCCTGTTAACATAACTATCATTCAAGTTTATGCCCCAATTACAGATTCTAAGGAGAAAGTAATTGAAAACTTTTACTCAAGTGTCCAAAAAAAAATTGATCATACACCTAAACAAGATATGCTGATAATCATAGGTGACTAGAACACAAAAGTAGGAAACAAAGCAGAATAAAACATTGGAAAATTTGGATAAGGATCATGAAATGAAGTAGGAGAACAACTCAGAGAATTTTGTGACGCCAACAATCTATTCATTGCTAATGCATGCTTCAGGCAACCAAAAATATGATTGTATACCTGGAAATGACTGGGTGGCCAATACAGGAACCAAATAGATTACATAACTGGAAGTAGAAGACGGAGAAGCTCTATTCTCTCTGTTAAAACAAGACCAGGAGCTGATTGTCATTCATATAATGAGTTGCTATCAAAATTTAGAATAAACTGAAGAAGAACATTTAAAGAATAATAGTGCCAAAATATAATCTAAAGAATATTCCTGAAGAATTTAAAGACCATGTAAAGAACAGATTTCCAATGCTAGGTTTAATTGATCATAAGCCAGAAGAAGTATGGGATGAAACCAGAGATTATCAAGAAAGAATGTGCAAAAACTATTCCTCTAGGTAAAAGAAAGGAGAAGCCTAAATGGATGACTGAGGAAACTCTTAAAATTGCTAAAGAGAGAAGAGAGGCAAAAGGTGACAGAAATAGAGTCAGAATTCTAAGTGCAGCTTTTCAGCTACTTGCATGCAGTGATAAAGTAATCTATTATAATAACTGGTGCAAAGAAAGAGAACAGAGCAACAAAAAAGAAAGAACATTAGATCTATGGTTGTTGGGGGTTTTCCGGGCTGTATTGCCGTGGTCTTGGCATTGTAGTTCCTGACGTTTCGCCAGCAGCTGTGGCTGGCATCTTCAGAGGTGTAGCACCAAAAGACAGAGATCTCTCAGTGTCACAGTGTGGAAAAGATGTAGGTCATTTGTATCTACTCAGGAGGGGTGGGGTTGAGCTGAGTCATTCTGTAAGAGTTTCCCAGGGTGTGGAATGCTAATGGCGGGAGGCTTCACTGTATCCTGAGGCGGTTCTTTTGCATATGGATTGGTGCTTGATGTGCTAATCTTCTCTGCAGGGCTATTGTCGGGTGTGGAGTGTTTTGTTGGCCTGGTGTTTTTCAGAACTGGAGCCCAAGCTCTGTTCATTCTTAAGGTTTCTTCTTTCCTGTTGAAGTTTTGCTTATGCTTGTGAATTTCAATGGCTTCCCTGTGCAGTCTGACAAAGTAGTTGGAAGTGTTGTCCAGTATTTTGGTGTCCTGGAATAAGATACTGTGCCCTGTTTGAGTTAGGCTATGTTCAGCCACTGCTGATTTTTCAGGCTGTCCAAGTCTGCAGTGTCTTTCATGTTCTTTTATTCTTGTCTGGATGCTACGCTTTGTGGTCCCGATGTAAACTTGTCCACAGCTGCAGGGTATACGGTATACTCCTGCAGAGGTGAGGGGGTCTCTGCTGTCTTTTGCTGATCGTAGCATCTGTTGTATTTTTCGGGTGGGTCTGAATACTGCTTGAAGGTTGTGCTTTTTCATGAAAAGCTATGGAGAGTGTTACAAGAAATGGGGTTGTCACAACATCTGATTGTTTTGATGCACAACCTGTACTCTGGACAAGAGGCTGCTGTGAGGACAGAATATGGGGAAACAGAAAGGTTTCCAGTTGGCAAGGGTGTCAGACAAGGATGCATATTATCTCACTATCTGTTCAACTTCTATACAGAGCATATCATAAGGAAAGCTGAACTATTTACATATATGGGTGCCTGTCTGGATTTGACCCCAAACACACTGAAGAAAACAGATGTCATATATATTTCCCTCATATTTGAGGAGATGGAGCTTATTGTAGAACATAAAGATTAATGCTAGGGCTTGCTGCAAACTGCATTTCTTAAATAATCTATCTCATTAAAGTAACAAAACTCCATCAAATCAAATTAAATTATACTGTAGTTAAATTCCCTGGGGTTTTTGTAAATTGATGTCATTTCACAGAAGGAAGGTGCGAGCAATACACTTTATTCTTTATCAGCTGAAAAGGAGAACTTTTCTGTCATTTGATTTTATAGCTTGAACTAGGTATTTTACGTCAAACAGAAAAGTGAAATAAATGGCATCTACAGACGATATGCACACATCAAAGCACATCTTTGCCTAATTGATTTTGTACTATTGAAGGTATATCCAGACCAACTTTACCATTAAAAACTGGGGGAAATTGCTAGTAACAAAGAAAGTACTGGAAGGAGGCCATGAAGTACGGCAGCATAAGCCATATATGGTAGCTGTAAGTTTTCTTTTGTAAGGTGAATAACGGCTTCTGGGTGACAATTTAAATAGGAAAATGGCACTTGTGAGAAAAATCAGTTCATATCCCACCACTCGGCTATGGCCCAGGCTATAAGTCACCTAGCATTTAAATGAGATTTCTGGAGTTGTTTTAGGTCAGCGATGAAACAATGGGCTGTACTTATTCAAATCAGCATCATCTCCACTACGTTTGACTTCTCATCATCATAGGTAATCACATTTACTACTTCTCTTGCTTCAGGACTGAATCCTTGATTGTAAGGTTTGAAGTACAAACAGTTAACTGCAAAACAAGAAGTATGGTAAAAGAGTCACAGACTGCTTATTACTTCAGCTGCTGGATGACCACAGTGACCATTCCAAGGGAGTGGCCTATTGACCACCGCCTTGGCATTCCTGATTTTTGTTGTACTATGTCACATTCGGACAGTGACGGAGACACTTGGTATTTTTGGAGCATTTTCATCTTTGGTAACCAGAGAGACTAACATAAAGGTTGTTCTTTTCCTTCCTGCAGTGAATACCAATAGGAAGAAATCATTTTCTTCCTCTGCAATCTCTTTATCCTCATTGATTGTCTAGTTTGCACCCTGCTGGTTTAACAATCACAGTAGCTGTCCCATGCTAAAACAGAGCTTACCTGTTTCTTTGGATTTGGTTATATTTTTCCTCTGCAAATTCTTTACTTTTTTAACACTGCCATCTTGGTTTTATGTTCTGTCTTCCAACATTTTTTTTAAAAATGAAGCATTCTGCCGTGATTCTAGAAACCAGGTGCTCATTCTACTCAAGACTATTACTGTAGCAATTATGCTGCAACCATTTGTGGATAAAGGATTCCAAGCCTCAAAAGGTGTTATGAAAGATCCATGAGATACTCATCTGGCACGTAATAGATATTTAGATTTGGGGGCTGTTCGCATATGAATAACTTTAAATAGTTCATCTCATACAATGGTCTTTCTGAGAAACTGACACACACACAAATCTTCTGTAGTATTTGTGGAGCCTGCTGTAGGAAAAGTCTGAGGATTTTTGCTTTACTCATTTTGGTGCAAGATTTTTTGAGGCTTTGAATATGGAACGTTTGGTGGGTAACTTTCTCAATCTTTTGCATAATCTATTTGCTCCAACATGAGGTTTTGATTTCATGTATTGATCTGAGAGTCAGATGAGGAGCAAGAACTAGCCCTACTGTGTGTGTTTTGGACTGTAGCAGTGGGCTGTTCCTGTAGTAGGTCCCAGTACAACCCACTCACACCCCTCAGGTCCAGGCTAGATAATAAAGGAGTGTTTTGCGGCTGTTGTCTGCATCTTGCTCTCTTCCTTCTTCCTAATAAAAAGTATCTATTGCACTTTTGTCCCACTCTTCCCTCAAGGAGCTCATGGTAGCCTATGCAGTTCTTTCTCCCCTCCTTCATTTCATCCTCATGACAACCATGTGAGGTAAGGCTGAGATGAATGCGGCTCATGTTCAAACTTGAGTTTCATGGCCAAGTGGGGATTTGAACCTATGACTCCCTTGTTCTAGTCTGACACCTTAACCACTCTGGCACATTGGTTCTAATAAATATCAGATCAGATCATCATGTTCAGCTTTGTACTTCCTTTCTCCAATTCACTGACTGCCACTTGAAGGGGAAGGAACGTGCTGATCATGTGACCAACACATCATACTAATTATGGGGGGAGTGCAGATTGATTGCAGCCACATATCCCGCATGAGGTGTGGTTACGCCAGCAGTCTTTCCAAATAACTGACTAGAATGTTTAGATTTTTAATCTTTGTGTTAACCTTCTGTATAAACATTTAGAATCAACAGTACACTCTCCCCTTCATGTAGCCCAGTGCCCAGCTGGTAATTAGGGCACTTCACATGCAACTAATAATCATATATGCAATAAATGTTGGCAGAGTGCCTACACAACTTTAGCCACATGTTACTGATTAAAGAATAAAGAAAGTTTATTTTGGAACTTACATACTTGTTAGTGAAGAGGAGAGACAGAGATAACATCTAGCAGAGTGTTTCTGACAAGAAGCAAGGTATTGCGCCACTAAGAGAAAAGACAAGGAAGTGGTACTTAATAGAAAGAGAGGTGCTGTCCTCACATTCCTATCAGACTAATCCTTGCTGCCCCCTGGAGGGGTTTCTTCTCTTTCTCTTTGTACACCAGACACTGTTTCTTCCAGTATTCAAAGTGTCATGAGAATAGTAATGGCAAGTTGTTCTATAAAGGAGGACAGGTGAGTATGCAGAGGGAGCAAGTTCTGCTCTGAGGGGCTCACTGAAATAAGGTCCTGCCCAACTTACCACTTAAACATAATAGTAGGATTCCTCAACAGTAGTTCATATCTTAACAGAAAACAATTGCCAGACCAGTAAGACAAACAGGGTACTATGTGTTTGGAAAATGGCTCATCAGCTAGGCTCATCTGAATTTTTTCCCCACAAACTGCTTTTCTCCCAACCTCAGCTGCATTCATCACTTGCTTTTCCTGTGGGTTACATGAGGAATGTTCTAACATATCTGATTCAATTTTAAAAAATTGGGATCTCTTTGGGATATTTTTCCATAAACTCCTTCACTTCCCTCTAGGTTTCAGCGCTCCAGTTTTCCAACCACATTCTTCCAGTGTGATTACTGTCTTTGACCACTGCAGCAAAAACAACAAAGCATCCTTACAGATTACCAAAGTTCTTTGTGACATACACTTCCATAGATCGCTTCATCAGATGTATCACAATGGACACCTAAGGGGTAAGTATGTAAAATGCATACATTTCTTCCTTCTGTTCTCAGTCTATATTGATCTGGGAGGCTCTGTACTCAAAAGGATAATGTTTCTTAATCTTTAAGAAGACACAAGACTTGTATAAGGGAATTGTTTTTAAAAGTATGAAAATCTCTTTCCATGTTGTATATAATATCATGGCCGTTCAGTGGTTGGATAATCAAAGCCACGCTGTATGTATTTCAAACAAATAGTAACTGTATTGCTCTCTCATGCATATTCTGGGAAGGCGAAAAGGCACTGCCAGTCTGACACTCCAAGAGATTAGGGCAAGATCCCAGTTTCTTCTTGTGATTACAGCTCTGTAGATGACTTCCAGGCGGGATTGTTTCTTGGCATCTGAATTCTCTCAGCTGTAGGGTCTGGGGTGGAGAGGGTGCTCTGCCGACTCTGATCCTGGGACTAAGCAGCTGAGTCCATACAATGAGACTCCTTCTGGTGAAGTACAGGGGCAGTCAATGGTGCCACAAAACATAACACTAAAAACTGTAATAATACAATGTTCTTCGATATTGTATATGATATTGTCGAAGGCTTTCACGGCCGGAGAACGATGGTTGTTGTGGGTTTTCCGGGCTGTATTGCCATGGTCTTGGCATTGTAGTTCCTGACGTGACACTGAGAGATCTCTGTCCTTTGGTGCTACACCTCTGAAGATGCCAGCCACAGCTGCTGGCGAAACGTCAGGAACTACAATGCCAAGACCACGGCAATACAGCCCGGAAAACCCACAACAACCATTGTATATGATACTCTATAGTAGCAACCACATGTGCCCATCCACAAATAGTACAATGTAAAACAATTTGCATAGACCAGTCCAGAGTCTTACAAAACAGACAGAGATGGATTTAAGCAGATTTCTTCCAACTGAGGGGAAGTATGTTACCTAGCTTATTCGTTTCGCTGGGTTGTAGTTCAGAAATCTGCAATGAATTCCCTTCTTCGTTTTCTTCTCTTCATCTTCTTGCTTCATTTCCCAGTCTGCTTGCTGTTATTGTAGACAGAGCACCACTGGGGGTAGCATTTTGCACATTAAGATGGATAATTCTCTGAGGGTGCAATCTTAAATCCATGGGAGTTTCCTCATTTATTTCAGTTGGATGTGAGTTGCCCCCTACAATACAGTAAGCAATGAAAAATAACTCTCTGATGTCATACAGAGGGAGACAGCAGAAGAAGCTGCCAAAAGCAAGAAGAAAGCCAGACTGCTCCTAGGAGAGGACTTTTATATGCCATGTGAGACTGTGATGTATAATGCTGGGGAGTCTTGCTATTTGCTCTCCTCTCACTCGAACCAGATCCCTTTAAAATGAGGACTCCTTGTTCTTGCCTCTTGGCTTGCAATGTTTTATATCTTTTAAAAAAAAATCAAAGCTTTGCAGGGAATAATTAACTCAACCCAGCACTAAGGCTCTCTTTCTGTAATTCTAAAACCCCATTAAATTATATTGTTTTGGGGAAAACAATAGTTGTGCTAATCACGCTCTGTGCATGTGCATCTTAATTTCCCTGGAGGCTGGAATATGAATTTTTACTAACATGTTAATTTTGTGTGTTAATCAGTAGCTGTAGGCTGAATGAATGGATTGACTATGTAAAACTGTTTGATATTGAAACAACTCCTTTTGACCCCCTCAAATTGGCTTCATTCCCCTAAAGACTGTTAAAGTTAATTAAGCACTCAATAGGTTTATGGTGTTTAAATTAAAATATATTACTCCTCATTGTGTAGTCATCAAGTGAGAAAGGCATTCTCCTCCTGGTTGCTTGGCTGGCTAATGGGTTTATCAGAATTCATGATGTAATAAGGAGGATTTGTTGGGGGCTGACAACAGCATCTGTGAAGCTGACTGCATACCCACCTTTACCACTAGAGGGCATCAGGTAGCCACAAATAAATTTATTGGCATGGCAATGTAGATGACTGGGGAAGGTAAAGGCAAACCAACCCGTAAAAAGTCTGACAAGAAAATGTCCTGATACAACATTCCCCATGAGTCAGTAATGACTTGGTGCTTGCACAGGGGACTACCTTTACCTTTTTACTCTATTATAAAGGGAAAAACAAAGTTAGATTTTGGTTTTAAAGCACGGGGTGTTGCTTTACTATGCATGAATTCAGTCAGTATTTGTTACAGCAGGAGATGAGAATGTCTCTTTCCTCCATCCCAAAGAAAGTTTATTTAGATTTTTTACCACAAAGTAATCATTACCTAATGATTCTGATCAGATACTAATGGGGTGGCATTTGGGATGTTTCAGGGGCATGATGAATATTTGTGTGAAATCACAAATGTGCCATGAGATCACAGCTTTTCACCTCCTGGAATTCATTTCAAAATCTTGGGAGAGCCAGGTTATGCTGAGGAGCAATCTCACTGTTTTTCTGCAATTATGTCAAGAATGAGGATGTCCACCATAAACCTGATTCAGCTTGCAGGGAAATTTTTTACTTGGCCCTTGGTAGTTCTTCCCAGCTATGATCAAGGGTTAAAAGATAGGGTTAAAAGAACAAAACAAATCAAAACAAACAAAAACTACTGACAATTTTGCATTTAGTGGTAAATCCCGCAATTGCAGGAACATATATAGTTCTATTAACACAATTTTATTTTAATAAATGCATAAAATATAGATAAAAGTTAAAAAGTGTAAAATATCATAAAGACCAAAATAAAAATGACTGAATAAATAAATAAATAATAAGAAAAAAAGATAAAAAATAATGCAGACCATACGTGTTTCAACTGAATTGTCATCTTTGGTGGTCTCTAAAAAATGCTATTGTTTCATAAAATATATATATAAAAAATATCAGGAGTATAAACTATAATGTTGGACTAAGTCCCTTCACTAATTCACGAATTCTTTGCAGGCCTTGTTTTTGGAAAACCTAAGGAAAAATGAATATCCTTTGTGGATAGAAGAGGTAAGTTTACATGAATGACTATTCTTTTTTGCCTCAGATGTTTAAATCTCTGTTTTACGGCCATCAAAGTTAACTCCTATGAAACTTTATTGATATGGGTGGTAGCTCCTTTCAAATATTGGAAAGCCATATTTGTGGATCATTGAAGAGGGTCATCATTAGAGATGGGCACGAACAGAATTACGAATGTCAAAACCCCACAAAAATGGCGATCGTGCGATCATGACCCGGCGGATTGTGATCGTCCACAGCCAAAGATCCAGCAGTCGGGAGAGGCCTGGATCGTGGCGTTCGGGCTCGGTTCAGGAATCCAGACACTCAGGCGCCAGCAATCTATTCCCCTGGCAACGGAGCCTGGGGAATACCTGTGCTCTGTTTGCCCTCCTTCTGTCACCCTGGAAACCCCAGTGGAAGCCCACCAGGCCCGGCTGCCGCCAGCCTCAACCACGTTCCTGCCCTCGGTGGGAATACCAAGGGGCTCCACTTTGACCTGGCGGGCGGGCACATGGGGGGTGCCTCAAGCGAGCGGCAAGACCTCCCCGCCTCCTCCCCATGCCCGCCAGGCCCAGTGGCTGCCAGCATCACCCACCGTTCCTGTATCGCTGGGAAGGGAACAGTGGGGCGCCCCTCTGCTTTCGCCTCCACGATCCATGATCCACAATCCACGGTTTGGATCGGGAACGGGAGATGTTCATTGCTGTTCGGGAATTCGGGATCATGGTCTGCACCGAACCACGATCCTCTGGATCGTTATTTTTTTTTTGGTTCGTGCCCATGTCTAGTCATCATCACGTACGAGCCACCTTTGTTTGGATTTCCTCTTCCCAGACAAACAAATGGTTTCACCAGCATTAGTAGCCTGGTTCATATGCTTACCTGGGCTGCAGATCCTCTTTGCAGGAAGGATCAGTAGAAGCATACCTCTTCTTTCCCTCACATACACATTAGGCACATATAGCTGATGCAAATGCAACACACACAGAACAAACATAGGCCTAATCATGGAGGAAAGAATTTCACAGATTGCGCAGTGTGTGTATAGTCCTCTCCACAGAGTCCTGAAACCAAAGGTTATCATATAGAGATGCAAGAGAAGAAGATGAATGCAAGTTCTTCTACTACCTAATGAGGATTCATAGCCCAAGTAAATGCAATTTATGTATGTAGTTTAATAATGAGAAGGTTCATTCTGACTGATCTGAGTTGGTCCCCCTTTATCTTTTGAGCTCTGATATAATTCTAAAAGAGTATTGGTTCCCCAACAAATTCTTCCTTTCTTTTCCTTCAGCAAAGAAAATGATGATTAGCCAGGGCTTCGTCTGCACAAAGTATGTATTGAATCAGGACAACATTTTGGACTGTTATGTGATTTTTGTGCATATTATTGAACTTGAATACAACACAGATTAGAGTATTTGAGCCTAGTAGATGCCTTAACACGAAATTGCCACTGTATGTGTGAGAGAAAGGGGGGGAGATGGAGGGGGGGTTGGTTGTTTTAGTACTATATCATGTCTAGGACCTGGTATGATGCTACCATCTGTAGTTATCAGATCAACCTAGTTAAGTGAAGAAAAGTCTAAGTCCACAAAATGCAATTCCTGACAATGTGCATGAAAAAATATATAAAATAAAACTTAAAGCATCCTTTGTGGGGGGAAAGCACATGGAAAGCCATGGTAATTCATCTGCTGCTTTTGCCCTGCAGGTCCTTTTAAAGAGATTCTGGTTAAGAGTACAGAGAGCTTCTTTTCAGATGCCATGACAGGTAAAGATCCAGCTAAAGAACTGAGTAATTAATTAAAATGCAAAGACAGAGAAAGAATAGTTATTCTACTTTTTAAAAGTCACAGCACTGCTGATGAGAACATTATATTAACATTTGTGTGACACAACCCTGAAGCACTTCCTTTATCCTTCATTTTGTGATTTACCCTTGAAAATGAGGAATTTTTAGAATCCTTATGAAAGTGGCATTCATAAAAATTATATTGAGTCACATACATGCCACATGCATGGTGCATTATCCAGAGAAAAGGGCCACTGTGTGATTGGGAGGATTGCAGGTAGCACATGGTTGCAGTACAAGGAGTTGGATACCCCCAAACAAAATGAGTAAACATAATTGGCATTATATCCCCACTCACAGAGGTCATAGCAGCTGCATGGTTTCCCAGCCAATCACAGTGCTACATAGGAGCCATTTCTCAGAAACTGCCATTGAAAGCATCATTCAGTAAGCAGCAACATCACAGCTACATAGGTAAAGAGGCATGGCTACTGAGGGGCAAGGGGGTAGGGGAACAAAATTGTGGGAGCCCAGGGAGACCCTGTGACTTGTTTTCACATGATGTTTGGATTGGGTCGGGATGGTATGGCAAGAAGGAGAAGGAATCCTTATTGTGTGGTTTGTGGTGGCCCTCAGCAGCCTGGCTGCATGTGGTCAAATAGCTGCTCTCCCTGTTATAACTGGCTCAGTCTTTATGCTGTTTGTTCATGGGGAGGTGCGTTGTTGTTACAATTAGAATGTAAGAGTTTAAAATGCATGTCATGCCATCCTCCCATTTAAACTTCTATGTACAGCCTATGTTTTCAATCCATAGCAGGTAGGGGCGCTATTTGCCTGATTTTGGTGGGCAAACTCCTCAAAAGCACCCTCATCCCCCAACAGTGCTCAAATGAGTAGTGGGGCAGAAAGGGAGGAGAACATCATTGACATGTCAATGTCACTTCTGGCTAAAACCTGGAAGTGACATCACTGAGGCTCTACAATTTTGCTGCTCTCATTAGTTTTACCATAGAGATCTGTAAAATCCTACAGCAGTGGTGATATCGCTTCTAGGTTTTAGTAGAAGTGTCATAGGCATAGACATGTCAACATTTATACCCTGCCTTTCCCCATGGCTCAACACAGCTTACAATCCATAATCAAAAGCCCCAATCATCCATTCCACCCTAATTAAAATATATACAACTTACAGTCCATCAAAAACTATGGTGCATAAAATAGCTTTACGGTGCTTCCTAAAGGTTTTCCACAATAGCACCCCTCATCTCCTCAAGAAACTTGTTCCATAAAATGGAAGCAACAACTAAGAAAGCACTGGCTCTCATCCATGCTAGCAGGCCACCTCAATGAAGGAACTCGCAGAAGATGGCAAGCAGGAGTTTTGGCACCCTAGGTGAAAGCTGTCAGTCACCCTACCTTTCCCCACACATTGTGAGGAGGCTCTCCTACCACCACACCATGGAGAAGCTACCTCCATTCACGCTGCCCTCACTAGGGCTGGGCTTGTGGCTTGCCACAATGTCATACCTCCCAACAGGCAGACTGAGAGGTAAAAATGGCCCAGAAAAAGGTCCCTACTCCCTGGCCTGCCCACAGGCCCAACCGCAATGGAGGAGGGAGGGAAGAGGACTCACCCCTCAGGGGAAGGCGGGAACGAGCAGGCTTGCTGCAGGCTGACAATTTAGGCTGGGGCACTGTCTGGGGCTGTTGCTTGCCTTTGCAGGTCCTGATATCACAGGCAAATGTGTGGGGTAGCAACAGAGCTGATTTTGGCACTCTTCAGCATCTGGCAGCACAGGTGATTGCCTAGGTGTGCCTAATGGACAGGTCACCCCGGTGGTAAGCTGAAGACTGTAGTTGATGCATGGGGACACATTTAGATATGTGGGTCCCAGGCCATGAAGGGCCTGTAGAGCCTGACCAAACCTAAAGAAGTTTGGGGTCAATATACCCTTCTGGTCTCATGAGTCTTTGTTGCGAGGACAGAATAATGATGATGATGATGATGATGATGATGATGATGATGATGATGATGATTTATTTAATTTCTAGCCCAACTTCCCCACGAGCGAGCTCAGGGCTGATTACAACCATGTCATAAAACAGATTAATCATTTAAATACATTAAATACATTAAAATTATAGTCAGCAATAAGTACATATAAAATCCCAAGATGGCAGCTCTCTCCACATCATCCCAGCCAATATAAGTAAGGGAGGAGGGAGTATGAGCCGGTGTCATACTGTGACTTTGCATATAGGGGGGCAATGTTATGTAGCCCCCCCCCTTATAGGAGACTGGTTGGGAGGTATTTCTAACACAACAAATAGAATGGTCTCAGAAAGAATAAGAACATAGAATGTATTTACACCAAGGTATAATTCCTCAGAAAATTCATTTTAGTTTGCAGACTTTCACAATAGATTTTGTTTCTGGATGTAGAACAGACATCTGACACTAGGTAAAATTTGGATTAAACACTTTTGTCTGTATGATACATTTTTAGAAATTCTGCTATATAAAGATGTAACCTGGATTTAAGAAAAAGCTGAGCTGAAAATTCCTTAGTTCCATTAATTCTATAGCGCTTTTCCTCAACCTTATTTGTATAACTAATTAATGGTTTTTAAACAGTTCATTAGGAACACAGAACCCCAGGTGACAAATAATGAGCCAAGTATAACACAAGGGGTCTTTATACTGATTTGAAAGAAAATCTCTACCAAATATACCATTGCTGGTGGGAATAGAAGTCTATTTATTTTTATTTCCATGCCACATAGAAATATGGTTCGAAGATTGTACTTTTTACTGTGGGGACTTATCAATGGCTTATATATGCTTCTTTCTAGGATTGGGGCAATTTTGTTTGATTTTGTCCCAGGTGTACTTTAGGCCATTCATTTCTGTTAAATATGACTTATGCATACCTAGCCACACTGGATCATTAGGAAGAATGTAGCAAGAATTGATCTTGATGATTAACTGCAATTCTAAGAACACTTTCCTTGAAGCAAGCCTTACTCAATACATCAAAGATTCTGAGTAGACCTGGGACTTGGCTCATGTTCCATTTCATTGATTTAATGAGACTTTATTTTAATTTAATTTTAATTTTAATTTATTATATTTATATTCCGCCCTCCCTGCTTTCGCAGGCTCAGGGCGGATAACAAATACAAACATGTTTAAAAACATTAAAAAACATTAAATAATACATTTAAAAACATTTAAAAACATTAAATATAACAATTCATGCTGCCCAGTGGTTCATACATGCCTCTGTGTTTGCATAGGGGTGATGGTTTAACCCCCCCTTCACGGGGGGGGCGGGCACTGCCCGGCGTTAGCCATATGCCTGGCGGAATAGCTCTGTCTTACAGGCCCGGCGAAATGCAAGCAAATCTTGCCGGGCCCTTGTCTCGCAAGACAGAGCATTCCACCAGGTTGGGGCCAGGACTGAAAAGGCCCTGGCCCTGGTCGACGCCAGGCGGGCCTCCCTAGGGCCAGGGACACTTAAAAGATGTTTTCCGCCAGAGCGGAGAGTCCTCCGGGGCTCATATGGTGAGAGACGGTCCCTCAGATACATCGGTCCCAGTCCGCGTAGGGCTTTGTAGGTTAACACCAAAACCTTGAACCTGATTCGGTACTCCACTGGCAGCCAATGCAGCTGGCGTAGCACCGGTGTAATATGCTCCCACACCGGTGCTCCAGCAATGACCCGTGCTGCTGCATTCTGTACCAGCTGTAACCGCCGGATCAGGCCCATGGGAAGCCCAGCGTAGAGCGCATTACAGTAATCCAACCTAGAGGTGACCATTGCTTGGACCACTGTAGTCATGTCACGGGGAGACAAATAAGGGGCAAGCTGCCTGGCCTGCCGAAGATAATAAAAGGAAGACCTGGCAACTGCAGTGATCTGGTCCTCCATCTTCAAGGAGGAATCCAGAATCACCCCCAGGCTCCTAACCCTCGGGGCCAGTGTAAGTGCTGCCCCATGAAGTGTAGGAAGCCGGGGTCCCAAAGCCATCTCCCCACGACCCACATACAGGACCTCCGTCTTCGTGGGATTCAATTTCAGCCGACTTTGTCTCAACCAACCAGCCACAGCCTCAAAAGCACGCTCCAGGGCATCAGGGGCCGATCCAGGCTGCCCGTCCAACAACAGATAAAGCTGGGTGTCATCCGCGTATTGGTGACACCCAAGCCCGAAACTCCGCACCAGCTGGGCGAGGGGGCGCATATAGATATTAAATAATAATGGAGAGAGTATCGCTCCCTGTGGCACACCACAAACCAGTGGCCTACGAGATGACACCCTCTCCCCGAGCGCCACCCTCTGTCCCCGATCGTGGAGAAAGGAGACCAGCCACTGCAGTGCTGTCCCCTGAATCCCCACATCGGCAAGGCGGTGGGTCAGAAGCTCATGATCGACCGTATCAAACGCTGCTGACAGATCCAGCAAAATCAGCAGTGCTGATCCGCCCTGATCCAGATGTCTGCGGAGATCGTCTGTGAGGGCGACCAACAATGTCTCGACCCCATGTCCCGGGCGGAAACCAGACTGGAAGGGGTCTAGGGCTGAGGTCTCCTTCAGGAAATTCTGCAGTTGCTTCTCTGCCGCCCGCTCAATCACCTTCCCCAAAAACGGAAGGTTGGAAACTGGTCGGTAATTGAGCAGGTCAGCAGGATCTAATGATGATTTCTTCAGACGAGGCCGTACCACAGCTTCCTTCAGCACCTTGGGAAAAACCCCAGAGCTCAAGGACAGGTTTATAATCGCCTCCAAGGAATTCCGAAGCCCGTCAACACTGGCTTTCACCAGCCATGACGGGCACGGGTCCAAGGGGCACGTGGTAGGCCGTACCACCTGCAGAATCCTGTCCACCTCTTCCCCGAAAAGAGGGCTGAAATGATCTAATATGGGTCCCGAAGACGGCCAAGGGGCCTCTAGTTCATTTACTGTATCAACTGTGGCTGGTAAGTCGCGGCGGAGAAGCAAGATCTTATTAGTTTGGTTATATCCAATAATTTGAGCTTAGTATGTCATAAGGCTTAAAATCTTACTTCAGACTAACTGCAGCACATTTTTTTATATAATAGGCTTAGATCCTACATAGATTTCCACAGGATCAAGGAGAATGGCCACTTTTGTGGACCCCCCTCCCTCAAGAGGAGACCTGTGAATTCACTTGCTAAGTTATTCTGGCATCCCACGTTCCCCAGTAGCAGCATTTTAGAGGGCATTTTGGGCTGCTATGGGAGTAAAAATTCCTCCATCCACCACATAGTTTGCTCTCAAGTTTCTTAAAATATATTGCTCTGCAAATTACTTAAGAGCTTCCTCCCCTCCATTACCGAATGAGCTTTTTTTTAAAGGATAATGTTCTGAGTTATAAAAAATCTTGTGTAGTTCAGTTCTACTCTGTACAGAGTTGTCAGGGAAACACACAGTTCAGGGTGGCTCTTTTGTGGGGAAAATGCACTGTGGATAAATATTTTTTTGCTAAGAGTTTCCCCTGCTGGGGGTGTATCTCAGATTGTTTTGCAGCACTACCCAGGCACTGATCTGCCCTACCCTACCCTCTCTCAACATCAGGACACTTGGAATCACTGTGAGGAAAAGTGCCTTGGGGTGAACGGCCTGTTCAATCAATCAAACTTGATAAAAGCCCTGGAAGACTTCAATCATATACTGCGATTCTAAAAACACTTCCTTGAGAGTAAGCACAAGGAAACATGGCACCAAAGATTATAATTATATTGGCACTGTTGGAAAAGAAATGAGTGAACAGAAAGCAAGATGCTTTCTAAAGCTGTCGCGTCCACCCCCACCAGCTTTCCCTAACTAGCCAGTTTCTCATCATGTGCACCTGGCCCACACTTGCCTTCGTTAGGGTCTATTGTTGTTGTTGTTTTGTGTGTAGTGTAATTGAGGGAAAACTCAGCAGGTTGATGGTTTAGAGGGAGGACTGTGTTCTGGGTGATTTTGGTGCCTTTCAGTGCAAAAACACCTGCTCCAAAGAACCTAGAAGCCCACATTGCAAAGAATGGGCCGAAAACTCATGATAATGAAAAAAACCAAATGGATTAGATCCAAGCCGGGGACGCCCCAGCCAGGAAAAAAAAAAGTAACAGTGCATAGTTGGTTTAGAACCCCTGGATCCAAAAATGAAATGGAATTTTTTTCAGTGCATGCCCCTAATGATATTAATTTTCAGCTAGAGTGTAGTAAACTTCAGCTGTAAAAGTCAATTTATATGGAGAACCATTCTGACTTTTTAAAATATGTTACTTACAGGCTAGGATCAGAGAAGAGGCCATTGATAATGACACTCAATAGATCTTCAGAGCTGGAACTGAGCACAGCACATTAGTGCAGTAAACTCTCTTTTCTTGTATTGCACAATTTTATTATTAAAATTATCCAAAAATGTACATTTGCACTTAGTTTGGTGCCATAATCTATTACAAAGTTTTCATATAACATTATAATCTAAAAATAGTTTACTTTACATGGGAAATTATGGTTTTGGATGAATTATAAAAGTGAAGAAATGAACTAATTTGGTCCTGGTCTCTGTGATGAAATTATTTCCCAAACACAGAATTAAGGAATTGTTTATTGATGTGAAGTGAATCTTGATGGTCTGGACACTCTACAATTCACTGTGTTTTTGTATGATCTTGTTGTCTGTCAAATTTTATTCCAGGGTTGTCATGCTGCTATGTAAGTGTTTATCCTTGTTGCTGAGCACATCATTTTTCTTGCCATGATAAAATGGCAGTAGGGTGATTCTGAATTTTCATGCAGTCATATAATGTCCCACATAGTTTTAATTATATTTAGATTCTCATCCATGGCCTTTTAGGTGGCATGCCAAATGGCAGGCCATTTTGGTTGGTAATCTGTGATGCCTTGAAATGTTCTTTACAAACAGCCACAAGCTTTGTTAGCTATCATGTAATGCCAGGTTAGGCCTTCTGTCTATCTCCCTGAGGGGCACAGTGTGGAAAAACTTGCAGCAGATATTGCTGCAGGGGTTCCCTATGGCTCCTGAGTATTCTAAGGAGAGGAAAGAAAGTCAAAGTAAGTTGCCAGACATAATTATGCTCAGTGAGTTGTTTCCAATGCAGATCAAGGTTATTGTTGGTGTTTCTGAAAGTGAAGCTAGCTCAAAGGGTGCAGTTATCTTGGATTAATCATATCCATTCTACTTTATATTACTTTACTCATAAGGAATGTTAGATGATAAAACGGGGGCGGGGGGGACAGCCAAGGAGGGGAAAAGATTAATGCAAACACAAGCTTATTTTCATGGTTGAACAACTGTTATCAGCCCTCCAACCTCATTCTGCTCTTTAGTTAAAATGAATGAAACAGATCTGTAAGCAGTTATGAAAAAGAAGTTCTTCCCAGTTACACTGTACATCCTCATCTCCATTGCCAGAATGTATTAGTCCCATGCAGATGTTAAAAATTACATACACTGTACACTGATAGAGGAGATCTAACCCTATCTCTTAATGTCCGAGCATATGGTCAAACATCTTCAGTATATACTGTTTTAATGTATGGTAAGGCTTTACTCATACATGAAAATGTGCAGTAGAAAATAACTTTGACGTTATAATTAAATTTGGTCTATCTCTGTAGCCTCTACTGCCAAAGCATTCAAGACTAAGAAGAAAACATCACAATCATTCTGACTGACAAGTAAATGGTCAAAAATACATGGAAGAATTAACATTAATTTAGTTATCACAAATGATTAAAAACATTAATATTGCACTTCGTTGAACTATTCAGATTTGTTATAATGCATCCGAATATTGTATCCTAAACACATCAGTTTCTTTATTTCAGCTTTTTTTCTTCCCCAGAGGAAAGATTGTTAGTTGAGATCTAGATTTAATTGAAAGTTGTTCAAAATATGATGTTCTCATGTACTTATCCGTGAGATACATTTGCATGCTTGTGTGGACCATAAAAATAATGTAAAATTAAACAAAAGGATGATTATTGCACCATATTATGTTTAGATTAATAATAGAGTATTAAGTATTGCTACAGTAAAAAAAGAGAACGCTATTTGGTGAATTGTAACATATACCAACATTTGTATATAGCTAACCGTATTTCCTTTAAAGAAAAATAATGCTAATTCTGGAAATTCATTTGAAATATAAAAACATGTATCACTTCATTCTGGTGCTTTTTATTTTAAATTCTTTTATATGACATGAAGCAGATAGAAAAGCCCTGGCTAGCTTTAGCTCACCAGACCTTGCAAGCTACGCAGGTCAGCCATGGTTAGTACTTGGATGGGAGACTACCAAGGAAAACCAAGGTTGCTATGCAGAGGAAAGCAATGGCAAATCACCTCTGCTCATTTCTTGCCTTTAAAATCCCATGAGGGGGTCACCATAAGTTGGTTGCAACTTGATTGCACTTTATTATTATTATTATTATTATTATTATTATTATTGAAAATATACCAACATGAAGAGTTAGAACATTAATCTAGTGGTAGATGAGTAGGTAATTTTGCTCCTGACCTCTCCTGGTGCCAACCATATTTATTGATTTTTTTGTTCTGTGTGAATACTTCCAGCAGTGTTCTTCTGATACATGTGAATTAATCCAGGACTCATTCCATATAATCACAGTGTTTCTAGAGATGTACAAATATATTCTTTTCATTTCTTTTTGTTTTCATACATTATCATGAGCCCCCCCTTTCCCCCCATTTTTGTAGCTTGTGTTCCAGTCCATTTGTTTCTTTAATGGTTTTTTAGCACCATTTTATGCCATTTTTATCTTACACACCTTTTTGTGCAATTGATGCACAAAATATTTAAATTCTTTACTATGGTTGGGGGGAAACAACAGTTGGAATATTACATTAAGTGGCAGAAACACTTGTCAGCCACTGGAATGGTTAAACTGAAGAAGTGTGGCCATGAAATTCAGTAGCCCTCCTAAATGTTCCAGCAGAAGTGATTCTCTGTTATTTTAAAGCCACAGTGCTCCACTCATTTTATCTGGCTGAATCATATTGGTTTTAATAAGATAGAAAGAATGTACTCTAGCTTGTAGCCTTGGTTGAACTGCTGGCCATGGTTCAATGTGTGTAACTCACTGAAGTCAATAGGGCTCACCCAAACGTAGATGGTCTTGTATTATGGAACAGTGTAAGCTGGAAGTCTATGGTTCCTATCTAAACCAAGCCATAAATTCACTGGCATGTATCCTACACCTCCACTGAACAAGGTTTGGAGCTTCCTTCCAACTTAAGTGGTTCTTTTTCTCATGGTGGGCTACTTAGTCTGGAGATACAGTAAATGCCAGACTGTGGTGTTATATCAGCTTCTAACAGCCTCTGTCTCCTCCCCTTCTCTTGGGAGCCTTCTTGAACTCATCAGGAACGCCCTTCCATAAGGTGGGTACCATAATGGAGAAATCATGTGTATGGCCAGTTGTTGATTTTGCCCCCTGCTCAGATGAGCAAAGCTCCCATGGCAGTGCATAGGAGGAGAGGCTGGCCCACAGATATGAGGTACCAAGGCTAGGAAAGGCTTTATATGAGCTAGCCAATACTTTTAATTGAACCTGGTAACTGATGGGCGGTTAACGGAGTGACTGCAGAATGGGAGTAATACACATGCTCCGTCTAACCTCCAATAATAGCTGAGCCATGGTGTTCTGCACAAACTGCAGTCTCCATGTTAATTTTGAGGGGAAACTAATGAGAAGTGCATTACAATAGTCCAGTCTTGATGTTACTGTGACATGGATCCAGGTGGCCAGATCAGCCATATCAAGGTAGGGGGACATCTTTCAGGCTAGACAAGTTGAAATAAGGCATTTTTTGCAGCTACATTAACTTGCTTCTCCAGCAGTAATGTTGACTCCAGTATAATCCCAAGGTCTCAACTGAGTCAGCAGAGATCAGCTGAACTCCATCAAAAGGGTGGAGTACAAAGTCTTACAGAATCTCCACTTTTCCAACCAGCATTACCTTAGACTTTTCAAGGTTTAGTTTCAATTTGGACACTCTTATCCAATTAACCATAGCAGCCAGGTAGCAATTCAGGACCTCTACCACAACACCAAAAGATTTGAATAAGGATATATAGAGCTGGATATCATGAGCATATTGGTTCCTTTCCCTTTTTATTGATTTTTAGGGAACTTCCATTCAGCACAACAGCACTCAACAGAATGGAAACAAAACTCCTTTATTTTATT
This sequence comes from Eublepharis macularius, assembly GCF_028583425.1. Classification (NCBI taxonomy): domain Eukaryota; kingdom Metazoa; phylum Chordata; class Lepidosauria; order Squamata; family Eublepharidae; genus Eublepharis; species Eublepharis macularius. The sequence continues at coordinate 113,319,214 of NC_072791.1, read as the reverse complement.
TTCTGCTTTTGAGAATAAAGAGCACTGACAGTGGTCCACATCTCAAGCAATGGAAGACCACATAGAAGTTAGATTGTGCATTTATTTATGACTAATAACATCATCATTTGAGTGCAGATCTGGTGTAAGGAGTGGTCCTTCATGCTTAGAAGCCTCTAGGTGCTCACCAATTAGATTCTGGCAACCTCCACTGTTCCTGTCATTATTGCTAGTAATGACCTAACTAGGATTAAATTTAAGGATTCAACCAACCTTAGAACAGAGTGGATCAGGCAACAAAGGTCTTCTTCCATGTCAGTTTGGAGCTCCCAAAATCCTGCTTGGCTTCATAAGGCAACTAGCTTATCCCACATTCTACAAAAAGGATGAGACAGTTAGTGGCATATACCTGCAAAGAAGAGGCAGAGCTGTCTTTTTAGAGCTGTTTCATTCCCTCTTCCCTCTTCCCATTGGCTGAGCTGTGTGAGACAGCTGGCCAAGCTTGGTCCCATAGGAACCTTGTGCGTTCATTTCAAATCAGGGGCAGGCACAATTGACATCCCGTAAGCATTGGTCAAGCTTATGCAACTAGATGTTAAACACTGTGAATAGCAAGAATTTGTAGAAAGGATTTTTGCTGCCTTCCTTCTCATTGAGAGCCGTTTATCCCTGCTTCTTCAAAATGAAAACCAATCCTGGAAGGGACTCTGGCTAGGTACATGGTATGAGGGACAGAAGGGGAAATTGAAAGAAATTACCCACCCTCCTTTTGGTACGTGTAAAGGAAGGGAGATTTCTGCTGGTTCCTAGACTCCCATTTGTGCTTCTTCACATTCCTTTTCAATGAATCTACAGCCCTTGGGAGCTGTTTTTATGGCGGGCTAAGGGACCACAATGAGAAAGGGCAAAAATCCCTTTTGTAAACTGCTCCATTCACAGTACTAAGGATCCAGCCCATTGTATGACTTTAAAATCCATTTTTTTTAAAGTGCTGTGAACTGGAGAAAACTTCTTGAAGCCCTTGTACAGGAACCGTGAATTTTTATTACAGCAATGCACATAACAGTCTGTTTCACTTCTATTTATTGCCATCCTCTTTTATTCACACATATAGGCAGAGCACATAACATTAATAATTATATTCATTGTCTTTGGTGGAGATTAGACTGGCATAGACTTAGCATTAGATTGACATTAATAGCCTGAAGTATAGATTATAGGAGAGAGCTATCATGTACTGTGTGTGTCTACAGAGGAGAGGAACAAGAAAGAGGCTCTTAGGATCAACAGATCACTAATGCATGGGTGGAGAATGATATATTCCATTCTTCTGCTAGATGAAAGACATCTAGATGTGTTCTAATCAGCTGTAGTGTGAGACAAGGGGTGAAAGTATGTTGCTCCACTGGGGTAGCAGGAGTGGTGTGCAGCCTTACCAACAAAGAGGTCAGCTTTATACATCCTTTCAATATGCAGCCTTTAAGCCCCTCCATCCTCTGAGCTGTCAATAGGATTTGGCAGGAAGATCAACATGTGGCTGTGACCACATACCCATTGCTGGTGCTAGTCCTCAGGAGGGGCAGCAAGCAAAGCAGAGGCAGAATTTTCCTTAGTGTTATGCATCGAGAGCCTCTAAGAATACATTTAACAAGGGAGTTGAAATTAGACTTGCCAGATCCCATTTCACAAGGCAAAACCAGCTCTCATATGCCAGTTTAGTCTCCTCCATGACTTTTTTCTGAGGTTTCCTAACGATATGAACCGCTTGCTGAAAGCAAGGTCTTAATTGGGTCCCAGCCTGGCAAACCACTGCAGTGAAGGCCCATCCATAGGATCAGGCTATGATTAATTAATTCACTTTTGTAGTCAGTGAATATTACTGGAGGGGTGAGATGTTCTTGTGGGTTATTTTCCTCAAAGGGGCAGGAGGATTCTTCCACAGTGCTTGGGCTCTTGCTCTTGTACCCCCAAGATAATAAGTGGATGCACTGGAACAGGAAACCTCAGCATAGTTAACTATCATGGCTAAACATTTTTAGCTTTTTTCTTGATGAAATGCTTCGTAACATAAGATCTATATATATCATATATTATTACAGTATTTGAAGTGGGAGTCTATTATGCTCTTATTATGCTCTTTCAATTATTTTTTTTCAGTTTTCTTCCTCTTAAGGTCACCTCACCTTTTAAGAATGTGGAAGTGCTTATTTAATTAAACTTAGAAATATTATTAAAGGATATCCCAAAATTTCAATATTGTAAGTTCTGATAATAAAGGCTTTGCTTTCTATTAATGTAGGTTTACATATGCTGAAGTTGGTTTGTGTATGTGAGAGAAAAAGAGAAAGGCCCTCTTTAAAAGCTTTTGACAAGGTTCCTCATGATGTTCTGATGGATAAACTGGAGAACTGTGGACTGGACTCTAGGATGGTTAGATGGACAGGGAACTAACTGGCTGGATACCCACACCCAAAGTGTAGTTGTCAGTGGCATCACGTCTGATTGGAGGGAGGTGTCCCTGGAGTGCCACAGGGCTCGTGCCTGGGCCCAGTGCCTTTCAAATATTTTTATAAATGATCTGAATGAGAATGTGAAGGGATAGTCATTAAATTTGCAGATGACACCAAACCAGGAGGACTAGCAAACACCCTTGAAGATAGGGATAGAAGTCAATGAGATCCGAACACACTGGGAAAGTAGGTAGATTTGAATAAGATGTGATTTAACAAGGATAAATGCCAGGATCTCTGCCCATGTAATAAAAATGCAAAGCATGTATACTGGATGAGGGATACACTTTTGAGTTGCAGTGTGTATGAACAAGATCTTGGAATATTGGTGGATGGGAAGCTAAATATGGGCAGTCAGTGTCATGCAGCAACAAAAAAGGCGAACACAATCATGGGTTGTATCAACAAAGGCATAACATCTAAATCACAGGATGTCATTATCCCATTATATACCACATTGGAGTATTGTGTGCAGTTCTGGAGGCCTCACTTCAAAAAGGAGGTGGACAAATTGGAACGGGTGCAGAGGAGAACAACCAGGATGATTGGAGACCAGGCCCTACAAGGAAAGACTGAGAGACTTGGGAATGTTCAGTTTGGAGAAGAGGAGGCTGAGGGGAGACATAATTGCTCTCTTTAAGTATGTAAAAGGCTGTCACTTGAAGGAAGGAAGTGAGCTGTTCCTGTTGGCAACAGAGGATAGGACTCGAAACAATGGGTTTAAACTACAGGAGGGAAGGTACTGGCTGGACATTAGGAAAAACTTCTTCATATTAAGAGTAATCCAGCAGTGGGATCAGCCTCCCAGGTATGTGATGGGTTCCCCCCTCATTGACCGTCTTCAAGGAGTGGCTGGATGAATACTTGTCAGGGATGCTTTAGGCTATTCATGCATTGGGCAGGAGTTGGACTAGACAGTCTGGAAAGCCCTTTCCAACTCTATGATTTTACTAGTTAGCTTAAAAACATCCTCAAAATGGTTCTACATCTAAGTACTAAAATCTTCTATATATACATAATAAAATCACCAATATACAGATATATTATATTTGTACGCCCACTGGTAAGAAAGAAGCAGCACATGTTCAGCTGTACATGTGTTGAATTTAACATGATAATTTCTCAACACATTTTTTTAAAAAACTAACGTACATTGTCGATGATTCATTAATTAGAAAAAAGGATACTTAATTTACAAGCAGTGCCAACCAGTGCAGAGTTACTCCAGTGTAAGCCAATTCATTTCAGTGGACAGGCTAGGATAACTTTGCATAGGATTGCAGTGCAAATCTTGTTAATCAGTTGGTTATGCTTTGTACATAGCTTTTACAGGGCTGAATAGGGAGGAAAGGTTTGATTGTGTTGCTGATTGGTGGTGGAGAGTGCCCTCAAGTCATAGCTGACTTATGATGATCCCCCCCCACCCGGTGGAGTTTTCAAGGCAAGAGACTAACAGCGTTAGTTTGCCATTGCCTGCTTCTGCATAGCAACCCTTGTCTTCCTTGGAGGTCTCCCATCTGACTGCTAAGTGCTAACCAAGGCTGACCCTGCTTAGCTTCTGAGATCTGATGAGATAGAGCTTAATGGGCATGGATGATGTCATATGCAGGTTTGAAGTATAGAAATAAAGGACATTACTTTTGTTACCTTAAGAGACATAGAATTTGCCTTGCCTAGTTAGACTAATGGTAATCTAGACAAAATGCTGTCGTGATAGTAAATAGATGCCCTGTGATTTTCATAAACTGGCTACACTGGGCATAGCTGCTACCTTTTATTTCTAGCATCAGAAGTATACTGCTTTTATATAGCAAAAAACACAAAAAGAGGTTAGCCATTATTTTTTATGGTGTGTGATGCTTTGGAACCATGGATTTTCCATACAATTAGGGACAGGTAGTAATGCTGCATAAAGGCTTCTGGGGAAACAAAATAGGAGGCATATTACTTCATTGATAGCGTATTATATAAAATTCTATTGTTTATTAGTTATAATGAATTCTTAAGCCTATGTGATTATAAATCAGTTTATATACAGTTCTCAGGGCTGGATCTAGGGTTGCCGGCGCCCAGGGCAACCCTAGTCTGACCCCTCATGTGCACGCGCAGCACGCGCAGGACGCGTGCGCTCCTGGCACTGCATGATGATGTCATCGCACAGGCAAGAGCAGCCAGCCGCCCCCTGTCCTGCAGGGCAGGCAAAAGGCAGTGCGGGGGGCTGGGAAGCCGCCCACGCTGTGGGAAGGCAAATGGCGTGGGCAGCCTTGCAGCCCCCCACGCTGCCTTTTGCCTGCCGTGAAGGACAGAGGGTGGCCAGCTGCCCCCTGTCCTGCAGGGAGGCGAATGGTGCAGGTGGACTCGCAGCCCCCCACACTGCCTTTTGCCTGCCCCACAGGACAGGGGGCACACACCAAGCTGGCCACCCTCTGTCCTGCTGGGCAGGTGAAAGGCAGCGCAGGGGGCTGGGAGGCTGCCTGCGCTGCTGCTCACATGCTCCCGGCAGCCGGCAGCTGCTCCTGGCGCCCCCTCCCTGGCGATGCCAGGGGCAAACTACCCCCCCTGCCCCCCCTTGATCCAGTCCTGACAGTACTGGACCTTCAAATCTTATTCAAATATCCGTGTTGGCATCTCCCACTTACTCAGATGAAGTACATAGAGTTTTCCAAGAGACATAATTCTATAGACATCTCTTTCCTCTGGGGTTCCTAACCCTCAAGAGCATTTTTTTAAAATCATCAAAAGTGCTGTAGTTCATCTAGATTTTGTTTGCTCAACCTGAAGTTAATATAATCTTTGAGTACATTACATTGTTGTCTTACAGCAGCATTATGGCATTAATGTTAATGGTAAGGCATGCTTGCTGAAAATATCCAAATTTTCACGATGTGAATTTCAAGAGTAGCAAAGGATTCCCCCCCCCCCGCCTCATTAAGAAAAAGATACAAATAGGGAGGTGGGGGTGGACTACAAAAGCTATACAGGTAGCATAAAAATATCAAGAGAATTAATTGTGTAAAAATATCAAAACAAATCGGATGTAAGCCATCTAGAAGTTTACATATTAAACATTCCATAAGTATTTTTAAAGTGAAAGTAGTTGCTGTCTTGAGGTAGCTAACTGCTGAAGCATCACAGTCATTTGTGCTGCCTCATTTTCCCCTGGGAGCGACACTCACAACAGGATAATTCTTACCCTAATATAAGTGTCACCGTCAGGGCTTGGTGCAATTTGCTGATACGATATCAAAAATAGCATTAAGGTAATTATATTTTGCACTCGTAATATTTCACTGGCGATGACACTGTTGGAGTTTACACTTTTTAAAACCTGGTCACCTCTTTCCCCCTTTCCTTGCTTTTAATTAAACTGCAATAAAGTAAATGTGCATAACAGATTTTTTTAAATGTGTATTTTGTGCACAAATGCTTTTAACATGCAAAAGTCTGATCAGCATTGTGTATTATTTGAAAATTTCTATCCCACCTTACCTACTCAGACTCAAGGCAGCAAACAATGCAGATACCAAGTTACCTGAACATAACTTATAACAGTCCAATTAATAAAATTAATGACATTAAAACAGATAAAATACATAAATTACAAATTTAAAGGCACTCAAGATTTGAACACACAAATTAAAACACACGGGATCAAAATATTCACAACTAGATCTGCTGAAACAATTTACCTTCCACCAAATGCCTTTTGGAATAAGACTATCTTACATGGCTTCCTAAATGTAGCAAGTGAAGGTACTCCACTTACATATTAAATATAAAAGGGTTGAACTTACCTGTAACTGTTGTTCATCAGGTCTCTTCTGTGCAGGCCCACATGGGACTATGCACAGGCAGGCCAGCAGCAGTGAAAGGCTTTCAAGATTTAGAGCCCTATAAGGGAACTCTAATTAAATTATAACTGCATTGCCTCAGCAAATGATTTTGAGGGTGGTGCCTTGGAAAGGTGGCGCTTGGAGACGTGATGTCTCTTCCAGGTGACATTCTAGAAATTTCCTCTGATCACCATGGTAAAAATCATAGAGACATGCGGAAAATCCTACAGAGTCACTATGGAAGCCATTTTTTCTCATGACCCTCAATTTCTCAAGGGCAGGAGACTGGGGCCAAAGGCAGAGGTTTACCCATTACAGATGGGCCAAAAGCAAGTGTAGCCACATAATTTTTAGCTTTCTATTGAAATATAGGAGAGATTTTCTCTGTCCAAACAGATAAATATTTCCAATTACGTGATGCCTAAAGGCAACATTGAAAGAGACCTGGAACAGGCAGGAACAGACTTTTTCCTTCTAATACAATATGAATGTTTTCTTGTATTAGGAATTTACTGTCATAGAAGATTATTATCAGGACACATTATCTTTCAGTTTTACTAACTTGCAATGAAACATGCTAATGTGTCTATACTGTATATGAAGGAAACATTGATATGCCAAAGCTGGTCTGTGCAAAGTTTGACACATTATTCAATCATTTGATTGCCTTACCATTTACTCAGCTTGTGCCCATGTGCCCAACTCAACCCACAGTCAAATCAAAGAATCATAGGGTTGGAAGGGACCTCTAGGGTCATCTAGTTCAACTCCTGCACAATGCAGGAAATTCACAACTACCCCCGACTGCCCCAGTGACGCCTGCTCCATGCCCAAAAGATAGCAAAACACCTCCAGGATCCCTAGCCAAACTGGCCTGTGGGAAATTGCTACCTGACCCCCAGGTGGCGATCGGCATTACCCTGGGCATGTAAGTAAACCACAAGAACTAATTACTGATGTAACCCATTCTGCCCTCCCCCTCATGATCTGCCCAGTCAGTAGCTTTGTAGTGAAATAGTACATGCACTTGAACTGAAAGCTGAGAGCATGGTAGGGGTGTACATTCCAAAATTCCCAAGCTGAAAATATAAACAAAAATTGGTGTTTCAGATAATTGCTATGATTTTCGGGAACGATAACACAAATCTTGGATTTGTTTGTGTGTTTGTGTAAACTGTCATCATAGCCCATTTATGGCAACTCCAAAGGATTTTATCGAGGATTTCCTTGGTTATCTCCCAGGCAAGTACTAACCACTGCTTACTTTTCTTAGCTTCCAAGTTCTGACAAGATCAGGCTAGCCTGGGTCACCCAGGTCGGGGCCCTGGATTCTCAGGCATTACAAAAAACAGCCTCTCTCAAATCCATGTTTCTGTTTGGGCACTTACCATCAGCAGCAGGTATCTTGTTTTTCTTTGATTCTCCAAATTTCCCAGGCAGTGGCATTTCTTCTTTCCAATCAAATCCTCGCAAGGGATCAGGAAGTGAGTGCTCCTAGCCAATCACCTTAGGAGACAAACCCTAGAGAAGGAATTTCCATGGAGAAGTCTGTGACAAGCTGTGAGTGCTCAGACTTTTCCTTATACAATTTGATGCAAATAACTTTACAATTTATCCACATTTGCCCCCAAATGAGGATCGAGGCCTCAGACTGGGGACAACCTAAAGACTGCAACAGTTGCCTGGGCAATGGAGTGAGTGGTGCCAAAGTGTCTGGATTCCCAGAAAAGCAGAAATGGAACAGTAGGTAAATTTGTTTGTTCTGTAAAAACGTGGAGCCACGGAATGTGTTTCTTTGCAAATGAACCAGCTGTTCTGTTCGGAATTTTGTTCCGTGATTTGTTTTGTGCCCATCTCTAGTTGCAACCAATGACTGCTATAGGCACTTGGAGGCATCTATATGCAAGGAAGACTGTTATGTGAACTGATCCTCAGGGGATTCTTTAGCAATTTGTGCTGCAACAATGAAATTGCTATTCTAAGCAAGGTAAATGCAGAAGAGCTAATACACTCCACTTCCAATTACATAAAAATACTTCGAACATGTAGGCCTCCAGAAGAGCAGAAAGCTACTGCACTTGTGTGGTGTACTGCAGTTTTCCTTTTTTCTCCACACTCCTCCAGTGCCCTTTACTTTTATTTGGAGTGCCTCTACAGCCTGCACCACTGACTGGGTGGTGTTTTGAGGGGCTTGCACCTCTGGTGCACTGACTCACACCCGCACAGGGCTGTTTGCTCTCTGTGTGAACTTGTATGGTGCAGTGAACTTGTATGGTGCACACTCCTCCAGTGCCCTTCACTTTTATTTGGAGCACCTCTCCAGCCAGTGCCACTGGGCTCATGCCTCTGGTGCGCTGATTCACATCTGCATGGGGTTGCTCAACTGTCTCCGCTGTGCACATCAGGCTCCCCACTTGCATGCTTCTCTAGTGCAGCTCGCTTTTGCTGTTCGCACGCACACTGTCAGCACACACAGTTTTATTTTATTTTGAGCCCCTTTCCAGCTGGGGACAGTGTCTGGGTGGAGGTGGTTTACTATTACTACCTGCATTTGTTCCAGCAGTTATTACCTTCACCTGCATTTGCAAAGTGACCATCCTGCCCTGTGACCATCTCCAGACAAGGAGAAAGTTACTGCCACTCTTTAGCAATGCCTAGCTTTTGGGGTAAAGAACAACAAAAGTTGTTCACAGTTGTTTCTCTTCTTTATTCTTTCTGTTGTTGCCTGCAGCTGGAAGAGCAAGGAAAGAATAATAAAGGCAATTAAACTGCTGGTTAGTAAGTCATTACCAGAAAGTGGACAGTGGCAACTCTGTTTTTAGCTGGAGCTCTCCATTTGTGGGTGCCTTTTAGGAACTGTCCTAGGATTTGCAAGGGTATTCAGAGTCTATGCTGGAAATGTGAAGGAGCCACTTTACCATATGGGGTGGACATGTAAGAAAGCAAAAAAACCCGGACACAAATACAAATATTAATTCAGAAGATTTTGAAGACTAATATACCACTGAAGCCAGGGTCTTTTCTTTTGGGACTGATGGATACTCAGCAGAAAGAACTTATGGAACGTATGGTCACCCAGCTGGCTTCAAGTGGAAGAGTGGGGAATTAAACCCAGTTTTCCAGGTTAGAGTTCTGCCGCTTTTAACCACTACAGAAAACTGGCTGTTTTTCAGAAATGTCTATTCACATCTTTACAATTTCTGGTAAAGGTTTTGGAATTAGCAACAATGGCAAAACTTATATCATTGATTAGAGAAAAGACAATATGTTTATTGTTTAATGGAAACCTCTTATAGACTTTTTGCATGAATGAGATAATAATGATTTGATAATTTGTGGGTCTGTAGAATAAGGATTTTGGACATCAGGAAAAAGAGAGCTTTTCTTTGTAACACAGAATAAGAGAAAAATTGAAAATTATATTTGTCACGGAGAAAATCAGAAGCCTTTTAGTTTATATAGTTTTTTTCTTTGTTTTGTTATTATTTTCTGTTTGTTAGTTATTATTTTCTATTTGGATATTGTGTGTGTGGTTGTCTTTTTTGTTAATTTGCCATTTTCTTCATATAAAACTTTTAATTTAAAAAAAAATTGTCCCAGGGTTTGGTTCGAAGGTTCTGATCAATATTATGGAAGTTAAGCAGGACTGTCTGTGGTCAGTGCCTGGATGGGATTCTTCCTGGGAATCATCATCTTGAGTTCCATGGTAGAAGAAAGGTAGAAAAGAAATGTAATAAATAAAACAGTTCCTTGGAGGATTTTTAGAAAATATCTGGACAACCCATTGTATATCACATAGTTCAACTATAAAGAGCAAAAATTCTGTTCTTTGTCAAATATACAAGGCTTATCTTCAGAAACAGCTCTTCCTCATTGTGTCATGTTGCCTTGTTCAAAGACCTCCTTCTGGCAGGATAGGTGATAACAAGAATATAACAACTGAGTCAAAGCAGTTTTACTACAGTGGGGGGGGGGGAAAGCAAGTACTTGTGTCATTTTTTCTATTTGGGTTTAAAACAGATAGGAATGTTTGATCTTTTCAGTTGAATTGTCTGATTCATGATGTTTATGCACGATACTGTGTGTTAGAAAGGTATCCAAACACTTGTAGCAGTTGTTGATTCTAACAGTTGTTAGAGCAATAATGTATGGAAACATACACTCACCTGATTTTATAGGCCAAAATAAGTTATAATCTGGAGTTCCAATTGCAAAATTACAGTTTGGACCTTGGCTGAGTGCAGAAGTTTAAAAGTTTTGCATTGGAGCAGTCTACTTAGTTTGTATGTAGTGATCCTGGTTGGGAGGGGCTGTGTCTCAGTAGTAGAGCAGAAAATCCCAGGTTCTATCCCCGGCATCTCCATTTAAAAGGAAGTTATATTGGGTGATGTGAAAGACATGTGCCTAAGATCTCAGAGAACTGCTGCCAGGCAATACTGACCTTGATGGACCAATGGTCTGATTCAGTATAAGGCAGGCAGATTCATATGTTCAGTCTCAGAACTGCCCTAGACGTTATTGTTCTTACAACTCACTAACCCATTTTTCAAGAAAAGGAATAAAACTAACTATGGATTGTAATTAGACATGAGCATGGACTGGGAAAAAGATGACAAACTTTTCATGAACCTGCCCCCGTTCATGGACTGGTTTGGCAGTCCGTGGTCCATCACAACCAGGGGCCCTAGGACCGCCACTTCACACTCAGAGTTGCCAAACTCACAGTGAGTCTTCAGCAAGCTCTCCTCCAGCCACCCAACAAGTTTGGCCAATATTGCATTTCGGAGGTCCAAGGTACAGACCCCCAAAGTGACCACCCCCAGGAAACTTGCAGTAGGTAGAACAGGAGCTGTAAATGCCAATTGACTTCCATTGGCTTGCAGCACCAAAAAGTTGCAATGAAAAGGTTGGATTGAGTTGGAGAATCTTCTTCTGAGAACGGAATAACGGCCCCCAGAGTGTAATGACGGTTCCTGGGAGCAGAAAACCTGCTCTGGGGCTGGAATGGGGTGGGGAAGAGAAGTATTCTTTGAGGGGACTGTCAAGGAGATGTTTTTGGGGAGACAGGAGCAATATTCTTTTAAAGGACATGAGGACAGAGACAATCTATGAGAGGAGGGGATAGATATCTCCTCAACGGGCTGGCTGAGGGAAGGCTGGAAGCACCAACTCTGGGAGGGAGAAAAATCATCATGAGGAGGCAGACCTGGACATGGGGAGACTAAAAGACAAGACTCTTGGGAGGGGCAGACATCTTGAGGGGACAGATGTTGAAAGGAGGGTGAAAGTGAGGATTTTTGTGAGGGACAGACAAAAATTGGGAGGAGGCAGATGTGGACAGCCAGGCATTGGCAGGTCCCCATTGCACATCAGCATTGCATTTGATAATGAGGCGCTCCACCAATGGAGGAAGCGGGACCTCTGCAAGGAGGTACAGAGGCTGCACTGGTGTGAGGGGGTGGCTGTCTGTAGGAACAAGAGGACCTTAGAGGACTTTCAAGAGGGGGAGCAAGCTGTGCATTGCCCTAGCCCAACACCCCACAAGCAAAAAGAATGAAAGAAAAAAATGAAAAAGAGTGAGCCCTCAAGGAGCCCAATAAGCCTTACTGCAGTTCGGAGACTGGGTTGGGGAAGGGCCCTAGGCTAGCCCACCACCCCACAAGCAAATATGAATTGATTTTTTTTAAAAGAACAGAAGAGTGAGCCCTCAGCTGAAGAAACCCAATAAGCTTGCTCCCAGAGCCTTGCTGCAGTACAATCCCCAAGCCTCCCTCTCACGCAATCCAAAAAAACTCCCGCAACAAGTAGTTCCTCCCTTGGTAACTGCTGGCTGGAAAGTGAAAACATGGCTCAGTGCTGGGTGTTATATATACTGCTTGATCTCATATAGAATAATGGGAGCTCTTTGGTTGGCAGCCAGAGCTGCCTATCAAGGATTTCAGGGCTAAGACTGGTGTGTTCCAAAGGCAGCAGAAAGTCTGCTGGTGACTCCACTATGTTGCCTAGGGAATTGATTGCTCGCCACCAGGATGTCTGGATTCACGGACCGATGGACCAACGGACTGGCCCCAAAGTCATCACATCCATGAAAAATTCATGTCCCACAACCTGCCTGTTTGCAAACGCTGAACCGGGCTAGTCTGTATCAAATTTTGGTCTGTTTTTTCTGTCTGTGTCCACCTCTAATTGTAATAGATGGAGTTACTTGATAATAGGAAAACTTTCTTATTTGTAGATCCAAATGAGTTAGCCGTGTCAGTCTGTGGTTGCAAAATAGTAAAGACAGCTGTTGTTCTCAAAAGCTTATGCTACAATAAAGTTGGTTAGTTTTAAAGGTGCTACTGGACTCTTTACTTTCTTGTTTGTGGAGACAATAACGGACCCATCTTTTGTTAATGACTTAATATGATTACATTATATAGTACTGAATTTCCAGTAGAATCCCCAATAAGGTTTACAAGTATGCCATCAGCATGTCTTTGATTAAAAGGGGAAGGTGGCCATTTTATAGATTATTGCTCTCCATCATTAATATTATGTTATCTTTCTCTTCAGACTGATTTTTAATTTTTATGTTTGTAATTATGAATGATTTACAGGAACATTCATTGCATGAACTGTCCAGAATCATTAAATTCTTCTAGGTTGAATAACCTGATAGTCACCTGGAATTAACAAAATCAGAGACATTATCTAGCTGAATTTTCTGCTGCCGTATGAGTCCAGACCTCTTGCTTCTTTCTTGACTACAGCATCTAATGAGAAAAAAAATTAATTGATAAGAGGTAATTAGCCACATCTAAAGGGTGCACACTAATTACAGAAAGCAGTATTTCTTCTGTAGGTAGTGTCAGTAAGGATTTCCTGAGTGGTAGCTACAGTTATTTCAAGTGGTATTCATTGGTTTTAAATGCTAGAAGACTAAGTTTATAAACCAATACTTACAGCATGATCCTTCCACGTGTAAACATAATACTTGTGCGCAGAGAGATCCATCTAGGACTTACTAGAGTCTTGTTCTCTTCCCTCTCTAGGTCAGCAGGTACACAGGCAACAAAATGGATCGTTCTGGTGAATAGAAGTTTATATGCCCTTCTTGTATTCCCTTCTAGCCCTCTGCCTCTGCACAGTTAAGTTAAGGTCTGATCAGATGAGACATTAAATTCAAGTTTGGTTGGACTGGGGAAACCTCAACCCAACTTGTGATTAACATGTGACCCACCACTCACCTTAAAAATAGTGTAGGGGGCAACATAGCTCCTAAACAGCATATAATCAGGAGGGGCTTTGTTATTCCCTCCTTTCCACCCTGCATGCTTTCATTAGCAGAATGGGCCATGGAGTGGAAGGGCTGTTTGTCTTGCTGCCAGTTTTGGCAGTATGCCAAACAACTGCCCCCTCCCCCAAAGACCTTTTATGCTACTGAAAGCACAAGGGTGGAAGAGAGAAAATGATGAAAGGATGAGAGCCAGTTTGGTATAGTGGTTAAGAGCACGGGACTCTAATCTGGAGAACCGGGTTAGATTCCCCACTCCTCCACTTGATGCCAGTTGGGTGACCTTGGGTCAGTCACAGCTTCTAGGAGCTCTCTCAGCCCCACCCACCTCACAGGGTGATTATTGATGTGGGGATGATAATGACATACTTTGTAAACCACTCTGAGGGGGCATTAAGTTGTCCTGAAGGGTAATGTATAAATCAAATGTTGTTGTTGTTGTTATCCAACTGCCACTGCACCACACTCAGAGGCAAATTCCCCCGCCATTTTTTAGGTTGAATCCTGGGTCATGTGTTAAAATGTGAGTTCAGTTGAGGTTTCACCCAGCCCAAATCAAATTGAAAATCTTGTCTAATCAGGCCCTTATATCAGCTGGAAGTGGAATTAAATGGAAAAGGAGGGCTGGAAAGGAATATAGGAAGCATGAACAAGTATCCCTTGCAATTGTTGGTCCAGAATGGTGAAAGAAGGTCATTCTAAATGTTACTTCCTTCACAAGTTCACCACAGAGCCGACCTGGGATCACACAGACACATAGCCGCTCTACTGAATGGCTTGCATAAAAAAGGAGAACCCAAATGTGGCTTGGAAAGCTGCTGCCTTTTCCCCAAGTGTTTTTCCCAGTGCAAAAACAGTGCACGGTGGTGGTGGTGGGGGAGGTATTTCTGCTGCTGCATGTGGAGATATTGTGTGCACTGGGCTACACTACTTCTCGTGAGTAGTGGAGATGACTCAGCTCCTAGAAAGAAGCCTAACGAGGGACCCAGCTTCACCTTGGGGTAACTCCCTATATAAGGCTACAGTGAGGTGGGGACCAGTATGGGATCAAATTGTTTGCCATCCTATTGGCTTGCCCACCAGTTGCCTTATCTTCTTGTTTGTGGGAAATGTAGACACATCTTCCATTCACGACAGGCATTCTGTCCAGATCAGGCTGCTGGTTGACAACAACAGTTTTGCTGCAGAAGCTTCATATGTGTGAGGGAGATGCATACCTGGAACATGTGTGCAAACTGATTGACTTCAATTCTGAGGCATGTTAGTGCCTGCCTTCTCATCCTTAATTAGAAATATGATTCAGATTCATATCATTTCCCACATAATCAAGCAAAGCTTGCTCCAAGCACATTTTAACCTTCACATAATGCTAGTTAGCACTTCAAGGATCCCCAAGTATTATTTTCATTGTCATGTCAGTTATACATGGGGAGGGAAGAAAGACAGCTCCAGCTTGCCTCCCAGCTTTCCCAATCTTCCCTAGTCTCAGCTGCTGAAAGCAGAAGCAAACATACTCTTGCATGTACACAAAGATGTGCACTGATGGATGAGTGCAAATAATGCAGTGGAATTACGCTGTGCTGATTAGAGAGGCAAAAGTTTTATTTGAGGAAGTTACATACTTGATAGTAAAGAGGAGAGAGAGAGTCCTTGCTATCTGACTACATCTTGCAGAGAGAGAGAAGAAGTGTGGCAGGAGAGAGAAGAAGCAGGATATTGCCCTGTTTAGCCCAATAGGAGACAAGACAAGGAAATGACCCCCAGGAAACAAGAGAGGTGCTACTCTCACTGTCCTAACTAAGTGATCCTTGCTGCCCCCTGCATGGTAGGCTCTTCTTCCTTCTTGCTGCTGTTGTACACCAGACATTGCTATTTCCAACATGCACATGACCAGAACCCATATGCACTCTGGGTAGCTTGTCACCACCTACGCAGCAGGTAGTCTTACTAGCAGAGCCTGGCAGCCACAGATATGCTTCCTTGTTCATAGCTGTGACAGGAATAATTCTTGCTTTCCATCTCTTGGGAAACAGTCAATGAGAGCTGGTGGAATGTGACAGTTGGAAAAACAGTTAAGGAGTTACTGAGAAGGTTTTGGAAGCTGCTGAGAAGCAACAGAGATATAGCTGACTGTTAACATCTGTTCTGAATCATATTAATTCTTCCCTGTTTAACCATAATACATCTATGAGCTTTATAATCATTCACTCCAGTGTTCTTTGTTGTTAATAAAATTTATTCTTGTTTCTGTTTTAACCCTGGCTATCTTGAAGTTGTTGGTTGGAAGAGGAGGATCCAGCACTGTCCCTCTTCTCAGGTTTCAGAGGGGAACAAATCAAAGAGTTAGAAAGATGGAGCGGTCAGGGCACTTTGTTTACTACAATTGTTTACTGCTCTGACTGTTCTTTAATATGCAGATTGCTATTCTCAGGATTTCCTCCTCCTAACTTCTTCCCTCTCTCTCCTTCTCTTCCTGGCTTTGTTCCAGGCAACACCTTTCTCTTTCTCCTCCCTCCATCTTGTCAACATGGATGCAGACCTTGTCCTGCCATCCATGTTCATCCTTAGACTAGATAGGTAGTTAGGATCTCTCTCTCCTCTTTTCCTATCAGAGTATGGAGTTCCTGCAATAAAGAACTCTTATTTCTTTTCTAAATATAAACCAAGTGTATGCTTTTGCTATTTTTGCTCCTGCACACACGCCAGCCAGCAGAATGAGCTCTCAACCACCTATAATCACATGATAGACTCTGCTAACGGCACAAACATGGCATCCTTTAGTTAGGTTTCTGGGGCCTACATAATGATTTATTTATCAGTTGGCTGGGGGGAAATAAGAGATACACACACAAACCTTAAACACTCTGGTCACAAGAAATGACTAAGTTTAAATAAATAGTGGCTATATATTAGGGAAAGTTAACTCTAAATTCCCTGTCTCCAGTAGCTGTGGGCAGTAGCTGGGTAAGCAGATATAGAGAACGGGCTGCTTGTCTGGTAGAACCTCCAGGGAGAGAGGGGATCATGTATAGATTTGGATCAGGGCTCTGCCTGATAAATAGAGGTTAAACAGGTGGTGTTATGGTTGCTCTTAACTGCCTGTGAAGCCTCAAACCTGTATAGGTTGGTTTATGGTGGATAACAGTGTGAAAGGAGGGTCGCAACAACACATGCCCACAACCACAAAACCAATCTCAAGTTACTGGCTGGATGTCCATCAAGTGATCAAAGTCAGTCACAACTTGGGGAAAAGACTCTATTTGGATAAGTGAGTTTCAAGCAGTTAGATTCCAAAATAAAAGATTCTGACACAGTCCTAACTATACTTTTCTTAGCTTTAACTTATTTCTTTCCATTTCTTGAAATACCTCTTTGACCAGAGCTCTTGCACTCATCCTTGGTAGACATTCCCTTTTGAGCTCCATGGGAAATACAAGGAATTTCCTGTTTGATGGGGTTTTAAATGAACTGATGAAGGTACCACCTCTGTCCTGGAGATTGGTCTGCTCCTTTGATGGACAGTTTCTAATTATCACTTCTGGGAAGAATGGCCAGTGGCAAGTGCACTTCAAACGTATTGTGTTAATTCAGGCCAGAAAGTTGGGAAGGGCATGATTATCATTTTCATTAAATATCAGCAGTATTGATATCATATCAGAAAGTCATGTTGGGAAAAATTCAATTTTAATAAATATCAGGAAAATACCAAACAGAGTATCTTTTCCAAAATCACAAAAAGAAATTAAAACATATTTTTGAAGAGTCTGCAAGCAGCAGGAGCAGAGAGGGGAAACAATGTGCCCCAGCTGGTCCATGGTGCACTGGCTCGTTCAAGGGAAATTATTCTCAAAGGACAGTGGATCTAGCCTTCTAAAGTTGAGAAAGCCAATGTGTTGCCTTTTACGCAACAGCAGAAAGGCCTCCCTACCTGATTCCAGATATTTCCAATATGTATCAGGAGTAAAATATCAGAATTAGGAAATATCAGGAGTGCCTTTCATATTAAGGTATATTACCAATCTGATGCAATGGTAAAGCACTTCTGCTAATCTCTTACCTTGAAAACCCTATGATTAGACAATCCAAAATGAAAAAGATATAATGATGGAAGACAAGATCCCTCAGGTGTATGGCACACAATTGGCTACAGGAGAAGAGCCAAGGACAAGTATGAATAGCGCTATTCTTAATGATGGGACTGGATTAAAGCCGAAAGGATGTCCAATTGCAAATGTGAATAGATGCAAAAGGAATGTCCAAAGCTGTGTGACACACATAATAGGAACATGGAACATGAGAAGTATGAAGCCAGGTAAGCTAGAAATTGTAAAACAAGAAATAGAACATTTAAACATTGCAGTCCTGGGTGTGAGTTACCTAAGGTGGACTGACTCAGGACATTTTCAGAAAAAGACAAAGTGTTTTACTGTGGAAATGACAAACTCAAAGGAAAGTGTCACTCTAATAGTGAGGCGAGACATAGCACCATGCAGTCAAGAACTACAATGCAAAGTCTGAGGAATATCAATCAGACTTCATGGGAGGCCTGTTAACATAAACTTCATTCAAGTTTACACTCCAACTACAGATGCTGAGGAGGAAGAAATTGAAAACTTTTACGCAAGTGTCCAAGAAGAAATGGACCATACTGTTTCCTGGATTGGGCTCCTTGAGAGTAAATAGAATGGGGGGGGGGAGACAGCTATGCAAGAGGCTGGTAACTGTGGGATCTCTTCACCAATAATTTACGGAATCCTTTCCCAAGGATATACACACACAAAGCCGGTATTCTTGATTAAAGGGTAATTTTTATTCAAAGGGCAAATGCACACACAAATGGCCTAGGAAAAGCAGTGGTGAAGGTGGGATAGATTTGAGGGTTTGCGAGGCGATAATTACCTTTCTGGAGAGCAGAGGTTCCGTGGAGGGAGAGCTTCAAATGCCAGCGTTCTGGACCAAGGGAGCAAGAGGCTTAGGGCAAACCTCAAGAGAACAGTGCTTTGGATCTGGTAAGCATGTACGGAGAGAGAGAAACTTAGGGAAGCAACCCTAAGGGAGCAGCCAGGAAGCGTGCACAATTTGAATGGACCCAGGCACTCACTCTTATAGAGTAATACGTACCCTGAGGTGGGATGGTTCACCTAGCAGTTGGAACAGACTCCAACAGTCAGTTCTTGGGATTGACAAAAGGTTTGATTACCTTGATTGGTAGCTGATGGGGCGTGTGAAAGAGAATATCAAATTTGTTCTAGCGCTGCACAAAGGGGCAGCTTGCTAATGAAGTCCACTGGACCTAAGTTGATAAATTTAGTTGGGGAATGTACATGCCCAGGAACGTGTGGAATCTGAGGTATATTGTGGGTAAGAAACCTTGATGAGACCTGTCCTTCTCTAATCATTTTTAAAAGGCATCACTGCTTGTGCGAATTATCATGCCTCATGATAGTGATTTCCAGAAGTTGATTATGCTTTAAGAATGCATGATTTTTGCTTGCCCTTCACCTCAAGCTGGAGAGTGTTATTGGATAACCCTGCTAGTAAAAGAGCGTCTAAAAATATTCCTAGTCATTTCTTTCATCTTATTCATAATTTTATAGATCTCTGTCATGCACCCCTTAGATGAATTTGGAGACTGCAAATCCAATCACCTCTAATCGCTCCGTATTCCTATGTGGCAATCCATTCATGCCTGGATCTCCTGGGCAGGACTCAGCAACTGTTAGCTGAAGGTCCTCTGGCTGCAATACAAGCTGCCATTTTAAATCCAGAGGCCTGGAGATTTTTATCACAAGCAGCCATGTTAAAATGGCTATTAAAGATGGCAGAGGCCAGGGTGATAATGATTGAAAGTTGATTATCAATGAAAGCTGATGACGCCTTACGTTCCAGGTCCCAAGTCTTTCCCCCTTCCACTTTGCTATTAGACCTCCTGGACATTATTCTTGAAAGAAATAATTTCCGTTGCTATGAGAAATTCTTTTACCAAGTTAAAGGGGTGGCCATGGGGTGCCCAGCAGCACCCAGCATTGTTAACCTTTACATGGCCAGCCTCGAAAAGAAGTATTTTTGAACCCCAATGTCAACCCTTTCTTTGAGCAAATCATTTATTTCAAATGGTACATTGATGATGTGTTTGTCATCTTGAGGAGGTGGGACTACGTAGATGAATTGGGAAACTGGATGGATACAGTGGATAATAACATCAAACTAACCTGGCAAGCACATCCTCGATGTGTTAGCTTCTTAGACGTGGTGGTATATAAAAAATCGAATAATGACTTGGGGGTAAGATGCTTTAGAAAAAGTACTGATAGATGGTCATACCTCCATTATACATCCTTTCACTCTAGTAGTTTGAAACAGAATATTCCTTTCAGACAATTTTTACATATAAAACGTAACTCTACTAAGGCAATAGACTACCATGGGGAGACAACCAGAATGGGAGAGGCATTTATTGGTAGGGGCTACCCATGCAAAGTAATTGACAGTGCTAAGATATGGGCATAGAAAGTGCCTAGGGATTCTCTTCTGGCACCTCAGAATGGGAATTTACGTGGGAATATTAAGTGGTCTATTAAATTTACAGCTTTAGCCCCACAGATCTCAAAAATTATAAAACGCAACTGGCATATTGTGCATAATATACCAGGATGCGAGGAACTTCTCACAATTGGCTATAGAAAGATGAACAGTCTAAAAGATATTCTTGTCCATTCTGATTTTAGGGACAGTTGCACTTCAAAATCTCTGCCCATGGGCCACTTCCCCTGTGGCCACTGCAATATATGCCCCTTGACAGTTAATACACACACATTAAAACATCCAAACACAGGTAAATCACTGTACTAAGGATTTCTCTACATGCATTACGCCCTTCGTGGTCTGTTATTGTTTGTACCTGTGGGCTCATGTATATAGGCAGTATCACACGTCCTATTAAAATCAGAATTCAAGAGCACCTTTCTAAAATCCAGAACAGAGTTAGTGAAGCCCCATTAGTCCAGCATTTTTCCCAATTCCATAGTAATGAATGGGAGTTCAAATATTCAGTTTTGCAGGTTCTTCATTCAAAACAATCACAATGTGTAACAAAAAATGGCTATTACAAATGGAAGCACAGTGGATCTATAAACTTGATAGCCTGGCCCCTAAGGGTGCCAGGAGATGGATTTTTCAACTTTTTTATGATTTTAAATGTGCTTGTACTTTTAAATGCTTGAGCTTCGTCTGATTTTGTAATTGACTGACATCTTGTATTTAAGCCCTGCATCGACTGAGCTGAGGAATGAATTGTATGAAACTGATACCAATGCATAGAAATTGATTGATATTTATTGCTTTGTAAGTATTTTACTATATGTATATTTAAATATTTATCTAATATGTATGTATTTATAGTTAAATATTTATTCAACACACATGTATTTATTAAGTATTATATTTATTAAGTAATTTATTCGATATTCAGAAATAATCTTTTATGTCCATCATATATTTATTGAAAGTTGCAAGTATTTTATATTTCTCAGGCACTTAAAAGAGACTGGTTAAGAAACAGTGTGCCCTATATGAACTTGACAACTGGAAATGGTTTAATGGCTGTATCTAGTTTTAAATTTTAATGATTTGACCATGTATCTAGTTTTAAATTTTAATGCTTTTGACCATGTCACATCAATTTTATTCAAACTTGTGTTTCTGTTCTGTTTGTTGTTTGTGACTTGTAATGGCCTATGGCTGTATACAATAAACCTTCTATCAGAAGAAACAGTGTGAAACGGGATGTTTTAAACACTGGCGCACCTGTTGCCAACCCTCCAGGAGCATTACTTACCATCAGCTGGGACCATTTTGTCCACAATGGCTCGTTGCCTGTAGAAAAAGACTACTGGTGGACCATAATGGACTATTCTACATAAGAAGTATCTTGTATTGTGAAGCATTGAGAACACTTGACAGTTTGGTGGTCTATGAGTTCAATTGTATGACCATTGTTATATATACATGACTGCACTTACAATCTTGATATCTGATAAACTGGATAAGTGTGATTATTGATTTTTTTTTATAATATTTTTTATTTTTCAATATCTAACATACAAAACTACTACATACATACATAACCTACAAGACAGTAACTACAAAAGACTACAATAGCACAAGGGATGGGAAAGAAGGGAGAAAAAAGAGAAAGGGAAGGAGGGGTGGAAAAAAGGGGAAGGTGACCTACAAACACTAAACACTACATTTCAATGCTTTCCCTTCATACTGCCATAATAAAAAATAGCTTAATAAAATAGTGACGGAGTGGTTGATCATACAAATTACAAATTACAGTTCAAATTAACTTTTGTCATGAGTCAGCCCCAGCCCCGACTGGCCACCTTACCTACTGCCTCAGAGTCCTCCTCAGAGGATGAGCAGGAAGGGCCAGCAGAATCTCCTCTGGAGTCGGAAGCCCCTGCAGAAGCTATGGGAGAGGAGGAGCAGTCAGAAACTACTGCTGCTGCTCCAGAGGGAATTCAGCAGGAACAGCCTGGAGCTTCTGCAGAGACTGTCAGGGACGAGGAACAGCCAGAAACCTCCACAGAGGCTGTAAGAGACAAAGACTCCCCCAGGGCTAGAGTGAAATCCGAGCCTCTGGGGCCAGCTGAAAGGAGGAAACTTAGAGATAAGGCAGCGTTTCTGGAAAGGCGGAGGAGTAGCCGGCTATTAGCACAACGCCGGGCAGAGCTGTTCGAGGGAGAGGCAACAGCTGGCCCTCATTAGAACAGCAATAAAGGAAGACGCTGAGAAGACCAAGCGTGGAAGCAACTCAGCTCGCCACTCCCTGCTACCTGGATGTTCGTGTACCTTGCTCTACTGCTTGTTTGGACTTGACCTTGGCCTGCCTATTGACTACACTTCTGCCTGCCGCTCTCTCACTCCCTGACTGATAGCCTGACCCTGGCACCTGGCCTGACTCCTGGACCCTGGTTTGCTGTCTTGCAATACTGAACTCCTGCCTGCTGTGTTCAGCCCTGCAGTACCAGTGAGCCTCCTGCCTGCTGTGCCCAGCCCTGTGCGCGACAACTTTTTCCCTCCCCTGGGCCTCGGGCACAATTCCCTCTGCGCAGCTACCGCCAGAGCGCTCATTGCCTCCCCCCTCCCTTCAGGCTTCGGATCCTCTTCTCTTTGCTTGGCGTCTGGTCCAAATTCTGAATTTTTATCCACAAAATCCCTTAGCTGATCTTCCGAATTAATCTTGTAAGCTTTATCTTTATAACTAAACCCGATTCCTTCCGGGAGTAGCCATTTGTACTTTATATCCCGTTCCCTCAAAAGAGCTGCCAACATCTTGTACTTAAATCTTTTCTTCCGCACTAAAAATGGAACGTCCTTCAATATCTTGACTTTATTTCCCAGAAAGTCCAATTCTGCATTGTATGAATTATATAGGACACTGTCCCGGACCCTCCTAGATGAAAACTCGATAACAATCTCGCGAGGCAGCTGCCGCTTCGTTGCATATTTTGAAGATGCCCGACGGACTCCCAAAATGGCGCTTTTCACTTCTTCTTTAGTTGCCCTCGCGGGTGTTGCTAAAAGTTCCGAGGCGAGATCCCATAAATCCTCTTTTTCCTCCTCTTTAACATTCTGGAGACGCAAAATGGTTTGTGTTCGCTCCACTTGCAATCCGATCAGCTGATTTTCCACCAACTTTAATTCCCTGTTCGCTGCTCTCGTAAGTGATGCACTTTCCCGGGCAGACTTCTCTGCCCCCCCCCGCTGCTTCTTTAATGGCTTTCACATCGCTTTCAATTAAGCCCACCCTTTGATCTGTTTCATTCAGCTTGTCAACAAAGGGTTTTATGGCTTCCATAACCGCTCTTTTAACCAGTTCCTCAAGCCTCTCGCCCCTCTGCAAGGCCGCCGTAACTGACTTGCCAAGAGAAGGACTCTGCTTTTTCGCTGCCATTTTAGGGGGGGGGGAAACCGCCAATCTTCCGAGACTCTATGAGGGGGGAAAAATCTGAGTCTTCTAACCTTCAGACCCCACCACTCCTCACATGCGCTTGTAGTAACAGAAGGGATTCGCTTACTTGCAGGCTTTTGCCTAATCCTGCTCCTTGCCGTTTTCCATAGCCCGGCAGCACACTGGGTGCTGCGCTCGTCTGCCAGCCTCCATAGGGACAAACGGGCGATTTACCCCCTGCCTCGATCTGTCAGAGGGCTCTTCCCACCGCGTCCCGGACTCAGACTCCCTGCCTGAGAGTCTGGGGGCTAACCTTTGCAGATCAGCCGCCCGGCCAGGCGGCTCGGCCGCTTCCTCTCGGACCTGCCGAGAGGAGCGTCCGACATGGCTGCGAAAACGAAACCGAATCCAAGTGTGATTTTTGATTTTGAAGGATTTGGCTGTATAGTCTCCTTGGACCTAGTCCCCTAGTTGATTGCTTAATTGATCATAAACCAGAAGAACTATGGGCTGAAACCAGAGATATTATCAAGGAAGAATGTGCAAAGACTCTTCCTGTAGCCAAAAGACAGGAGGCGCCTAAATGGATGAAAATAATTAAAATCAAAACCAAAATACAGTAAATGGGATAGACAGGATGACTTACTGGGATGATCTGGGTTTCTGGCTCCCGCTGGGTTTCTGGCGCCTGCAGCCACCCCCATGTGCATGTGCACACAGTGTGGCATGCCCCCGGACTGTGTGATGACATCACCACATGATGACATCATCACACAGCAAAGCCAGCCCCATTGACCAGCAGGTGGCTGGGACAGCGCGTGGAGGCTGCCCACGTTCCGCACGCCACCCCAGCCACCTGCCATACCTGGCCCACAGCTGCTGCACCCGGCCGGGGGGCATGTGGCGGCAGCGGCGGCAGTGGCACGGGGTTGGCCAGCTGCAGCAGCTGCGGGCCAGGCATGCCAGCTCTGTGGCGCATGCCTCCACCCCCAGCGCCCCCTCCGGTGCCCGCTCCGGAAACCCTCCACATCCAGAAGCTGTAAACTGTCCTGCTTCCGGAGGTTGCCGAGTCTGCAGAGTGCAGCTGACAGATAACGAGGTCCAGCTGGCGAGGCGAGGAATGTGCAAGTCCGTAAATCAAGGGAGAAGTCGAGGACAGGCCGGGTCAGAGGTCAGAGAGACAGTTCCAAGGAGCAAACACAGGCAGTACAAGAGCAGCTTAGAGAACTCGTTGAAGCCACGCCGAAGGGAGCCCTCCCTCTGGCTTTTATACTCTAAGGGCATTCGGTAAGCTCGCACAGCTGCTTCAAGTCTCCTTCTCTGGAGCCCCTCCTTCCTCTGAGAAGGCTGGCCTGTTCAGAGCCCGGAGGCGTGCAGATTGACGTCGGGTCTGTAAGTCTCTTCTGTCCCTGCTACGCCGACGTTGCTCTCGGTAGTCTGGAGATGTTGGAGGGGATAAGGAAGCTGGCTGCATCTGGGCTGGTGGCTCTGGGTGGGGAAGGGGAGCTTCTGGTTGGGATACAGCCTCTGACTGTTCAGCTGTGGTCGGCTGCTGGGAGACAGGCTGCTCCTCCCCAGGAGGAGCAAGGCTGTCAGCAAGCGTCTGCTGTTCCAGTTCCTCCTCCTCAGAGGACTCATCAAGCTCAGGGTGTACTATGACATAAACCTATGAACATCAGACAACATCAAGAAGATGCCGTACCTCCACCCTCTGTTCAGTAGCTACCTAGGGTAGCTGCTTGTCCCCGGCATGAAACAGGATGCTGAACTACAGAGCACTGGGTCTGATCCAGCAGGCCATTTTTATGCCCACAGAGCCCTCTTACACTCTTAAAGCTATCTCCTAAGATTGCAATCCAGTGCGTACTTTGTTGGAAATGACTTCCACAATTCAGAAGAACATTCAAAGTATCAGTCTGCACAAGAACTTCCTTTCTAGTATGTTAGAAATCCGTAAATAAACTGTCTCTGTTTTTGTTTAAAAGTTTTCTTCTCCTCCTCCATCCTAAATAGTTAATAAAACAAATTCCCCTTCATAAGTTTTCTGTTTCTGTAGGCATTTCATCAACTAATGGCATTTGAAAGGCTCTTTCTTGTCTTCTGGGATCTTGCTTGAACAATGTGAACTTGTATGATGCTGGTGAAGACTTCTCTACATTTCCACTCCCAATTTCTTGTTGCACTCCTGAACGTATGACATCTGGTCTCTGAGTGTTCCTCAGAACACCATCATGGATTTATTTGTATAGGGAAATAAAGAACAATTTTGTGCCACTGCACTAGTTACTCACATCTGTTTGTAGCAACAGGGAATCTGCATTGAACTGCTGCTCAGAGACAAATACATTATAGCCTGCCACAAGCATCCCAGAGTCATATGCGGAAGTCACTGTGGAAGATGCAAGTAATTGGCTTTAAAATCTTGCTTTCCATTGGCCCCTGCTTCCTCCCCCCCTTCCATGGAGATATTTGCCTCTATTGCATCTGCATCCTTGCCGTAGACCTCTACTGTCAAAAATCTGATCTCAGATTCTATTGAAGGGGCTAGGGTGGTCGATTATTGTTCCTGCCCATGTGATTGCTTCATTCACAGACATGCAACTTAGCACTGTATGATAGCATTATGGGGAAATGGCTCCCTTGGACTATGGGAATGCATGAAGAGAAATTCAAGTGCACATAATTCAAAGGCACTTCTCCACATATTCCAGAGCTGAGCTCTGGACACTAGTATAAATTACTTTTTTATTTACATGTGTTATCTGTTGTTGTCAAATGACTTTTAGAACGTTGGGTATATTAGTTTTCCAAACATTTGCTAGTACAGAAGCACATGGGACCAAGTTTGCTATCTTTTTTCCTGTTAGTAAAACAACTGTGCTTACAAAAAAACAATTCCTATTTTACCTTTTGATAAAAAGTAGTCAAATTTCAGATCTCACTAACAGCTTCCCTGAAAAATGTCACATGCATTGAGCTTCATATACTTGTCTTGTCCAGAAAGCGTTCTCTGTTCAGTTTCAAAAGATAGATAATATCTCCATATATTAATGCTGAACTGATGTGGCTTCTGTAGTCATTTTGACACTAATTTACTGTATGGAGCCAATATTTTTACAAAGTTGCTTAGTACATCTCTATTTATATTAATATTTTGATTAATACTAATTAGGTTTCTCCCACAGTGCACAGCTCAGCCATATTACAATGTTTCCTGACAAGATGATGACAATGACAACAAAAACAAATAGAAGATAATGAATTGCTTACCTAAGACAGAGGTCAGTGGAGAAGTCTTTTGTTTAATATTAACATCATATCCAACTGAATTTTTAACTGTTTAAGGAATATCTGCACTATGAGCTTCAACTGGGCTAATAATAACTCCCTCTTTTTAAGAAGCCTGGGGGTTGTAAGGAAGGCTGTAGATCTGTTACAAATAATTCTCAGCACCTCACCAAACTACAATTTCCAGGTTTCTCCGGGGAAGCCATGACAGTTACAGTGGTATAATTCCAATATGTATGTTATGTAGAAATAATCTATAATTAAGGATTTAAAACTTTCCTTGTTCAGAAATGCATGGGTTAATTATGAGCTAAGCTTAGATTTAAAATTTAGGTTTGGTTCATAATTAGGCTAGTTCTGAGTCTGACCCAAGCACTAGTTCTCCTACTGTCACAGCTTCCCTTTCCCCTTTCATACTGAAACTCACCTGTTGGCTATAGAAAGAAACAATAAGCAGAAGCACCACTGTGGGCACTAAGACTCGGAAAATGTAGCTTCGCAGAGCTTCTAATGCCTTGACCTGAGAAACTGTATTTCCTAGGAGTCTTCATACCCACAATACACAAAGGGATAGTGTTAAGCAGCTCTTTTTATAATCATTACCACTAGGCAGCTTGTGTGTGTTAGGGGTAGGGTAAGAGGAGCTGGGAAGAAGGAACTCTGAAGGACATTGGAAATAGGGAGGAGTAGGGACAGCATCTGTTCCTAATGACATCAGCTGGGAGTGTGACAAGACGTGGAGCTTGGAATGGACTTTATTTATTTATTATTTATTTTTGATTTTTATTCCGCCCTCCCCACATTTCCAGCAGGCTCAGGGCGGATTACAAGATACATAAAGGTTAAAATATATAAACAATTATTATAATTAACAATTCTAAAAACATCTCATTTACACAATTAAAATACAATTATAAATTATAAATATCAACATAGCGGCACAGAATTAGACCGATCAAAAATTTAAAACAACTTCAGAGCACCTCTGCATTAAAAAGTTTTTTTTTAATGGGGGGTATTGGTGGTGGGGGAGGGCCTCATCAACCAGCCAGGGGGGCTTTGCCTAGCACTGCCCATATACCTGGTGGAACAGCTCCATCTTGCAGGCCTGGCAAAAGGATAACAAATCTTGCCAGGCCTTAGTTTCTTCAGACCCACCAGGCTGGGGCCAGGATCGAAAAGGCCCTGGCCCTGGTCGATGCCAGATGAGTCTCCCTGGGGCCAGGGACCTTTAACAGATGTTTCTCACTGGAACGGAGAGTCCTCTGGGGTTCATATGGGGAGAGGCGGTCCCACAGATATGCCAGTCTCAGTCCGCATAGGGCTTTATAGGTTAATACTAAAACCTTGAACCTGATTCGGTACTCCACTGGTAGCCCTGTGTAGAGCGCGTTACAGTAGTCTAACCTAGAGGTGACTGTTGCCTGGACCACTGTAGTCAAGTCACAGAACAAAAGATACGGGGCAAGCTGCCTGGCCTGTCGAAGATAGAAAAATGAGAACCTGGCAACCGCCGTGATCTGAGCCTCCATTGTCAATGAGGCATCCAGAATCACCCCCAGGCTCCTGACTCTCAGGGCTGGTGTAAGCACTGCACCCTCGAGTGCAGGAAGCTGGGGGCCCAAATCCACATTTCCGCAACTCAAGTACAGGATCTCTGTCTTCGCAGGGTTTAGCCTTAGCTGACTTTGCCTCAACCACCCAGCCATGGCTTCAAAAGCCTGCTCCAGGACATCTGGGGTAGATCCAGGCCATCCATCCATCAGCAGATATAGCTGAGTGTCATCCGCATATTGGTGACACCTAAGCCCGAAACTCCCCAACAACTGGGCAAGGGGGCGCATATAGATGTTAAACAGCAAACGGGAGAGTATTGCCCCCTGTGGCACACCACATACTAGTGGCCAGCGGGATGATAACTTATCTCCTAGCACCACCCTCTGTTCCCAACCGTGAATAAAGGAGACAAGCCACTGTAGTGCTGTCCCCTGAATTCTCATGTCGGCAAGGCGGTGGGTCAAAAGATCATAGTCGACCATATCGAACGCCGCTGAAAGGTCTAATAAAATCAGTCGCACTGATCCAGCTCGATCCAGGTGTCTGTGGAGATCGTCTGTGAGGGTGACCAGCAGTGTCTCCACACCGTGTCCTGGGTGGAACCCAAACTGGAAGGGATCTAGGGCCAAGGTCTCCTTCAAGAAATTCTGCAGTTGGTTCTCCACCGCCCGCTCAATCACCTTACCCAGAAACAGGAGGTTCGAGACCAGGCGGTATCTGAGCGGGTCGGCTAGATCCAATGATAGCTTCTTTAAAAAAGGCCTCACCACAGCCTCCTTAAGTGCTCTGGGAAAAACCCCAGAGCCCAGGGACAGGTTGACAATGGCCTCCAAGGAATCCTGTAATCCGTCAACGCTGGCTTTCACCAGCCATGACAGACATGGGTCCAGGAGGCATGTGGTAGGCCTCACTCCCCACAGAATCCTGTCCACCTCTTCCCCAGAAAGGGGGTTGAAGTGATCAAATATCACCCCCGAAGATGGCCAAGGGGCCTCTAGTTCACATACTGTGTCAACTGTGGCAGGTAAATCGCAACAGAAAGACAAGATTTTATTAGCAAAAAAGCTCGCAAAAGCCTCACAGCTTATGGCCAAATTCAAATTTTTTTGGTCTCTACCTGGAAGGGAGACCAACGAACGAACCACATTGAACAATTTAGCCGGGCATGAGCTAGCTGATGCAATGGAGGCTGCATAAAATTCCTTCTTCGCAGTCTTCACTGCCATCTCATAAGATTTCATAAGCAATCTATAAGATGTTCTTATTTCCTCGTCTCGAGATCGCCGCCACACGCGCTCAAGTCATCTTAGTTCCCGCTTTCGTTGCCTTAGCTCCTCTATATACCAGGGAGCTTGGCGATTATGGTGGCGAAGAGGATGACGGGGAGTGATTTCATCGATAGTCGCAGAGAGCCAGCCCTGCCAGTCCTCTACCAGCTCATCCAATGAGCCGCTGAAGAGCATTGGTTCCCACAGAGTGTTCTGGAAACCAATTGGATCCATAAATCTCCACAGGTGAGCATAAATTTGCTCTCTGCCCTTGCAGGGGGGTAGTGGCATGCCCAGCCGAACCTCCAGAACCACGTGGTCTGACCATGACACAAATTCAACTTTATCCAGAACGACATCCAATCCCGTTCCGAAGATCAAATCTAGCATGTGGCCTTCTTGAGTTTAACACATGCTAATTCAAGCCTGATGCAAACAGAGCATAAATTAGTTAAGGCTCATCCATTTTGAACTGAGCCCAGGGTCAGTTTACCATAACTAATCCTGACAGGACAGCCATTCACATAAAGATTAACAACTTGATCCTATATAAACCTCATTGAAATAAATGGGTGTTTGCTACTAAATAAAAGTGCATAGGATCGCAGCCTTACACCTCAACTTGCACAAAAGCTGTAATTCAGAATGTATTTAATTATCCTAACTACCAAATCCTATGTATGTTTACTCTGAATTACTCCTGATTAATGAGTAATTCTCATCAAACTTGGTGGGCTTTTCAGGCAAACAGTATCAGATTGTTGGAGTAATAGGCTGCCTTTTTCAATTTTATACTTGAAATCATAGTTTAAAATGTGCTCTAAACATATTCTTTCATTGCCATCCTGAACAGAGTTACACCCTTCTAAGCCCATTTATGTACCAACTCTATTGGTTCAGATTAGTTATTTCTGATCTTCTCTCTGCTCCTCCAGCATACTAACAAAGTTCCTCATGTTGCTGTGATTCTTAACTAGACCTCTAAGGGGGGTGGGGGTAATCTACAAATCTTGACGGGGTGATTTAGAACTCTTGGAGGCAATTGGGGGGCATTTAAGATTTTAGGCATTCCCTTCTCCCTACTTGTCATCTCTTCTGACAGCCAGCAAAGGAAAGTTGTCTTATACTGCTTACCTTGCCAGGAAGATAAAGTCCCAGATCCGAGATTTCTCCCCCAGGCTCTTAAAAAGTGTTACAACAAATAGGAATCACACAGGAATGTCCCCTCCCAGCATGGAGCAAAAAAATTTTTTAAATACCCCTCTGTCAAAGAGCACATGCATGTGATACACCTCCACAAGGAAAACAACAGAGGGGGGCACTGTAAGCACAAAAAAGAACAAGGGAAAAAACAGGTTGGTCAAAAAATATCAATCGGGCTCAAATAAAAATTGGCACTTTTTGAAGGACTTGTTTCTCTCCTGTTTATATACATCATAAATATACCTATAAACATAGGAGGCCCTTGAGGACTTGCTTGGAGGAACTGTGTTTCTCCTCCTGTATTCCCGTCCCCATACTATATTCTTTTCCAGCCCCTAGCAACCCCCACAGTCCAGCTCCTTTTTATTCTTACCCACTCATCTTCATCTGTCTCCTCTAGTCTTCAGCTTTCTTCTCTCCTGCCCACAGCTCCTCTTCCCCTACCCTGTCTTTATCTATTTCCTTCCATGCAGTAGATTCTAAAATCTGAGCTCCACAAACGCTCTTAGGGAATTCCCCTGAATCTTCCTGTGAACTACACAAAAGGGAGTGTATTAAAATGAGCTAACAGAAAGTACATATGATAAGCAGGAATTTCAGTTTCTTTCTCTCTCCGTCACTTCCTTTTCCCCTCAGCTGACACTACTGGAGGTACGGATGCCTTGGCCACTGCTAAGTTTGTCAGCACCCCCCCCACTTGCCACTCCTCAGCATTGCTCACCTGGCCAGTGGGGGAGGGAAAAGGCATCAGGGGGGAAAGCATGCATATGCACACACAAACTCCAACATCACAATAGAAAATGACGTTTTCTGGTGCGATCGAACAGCTGTGGATCGCGCTGAAGCTTGACTGAAAATCACATGTTCAGAGGTCATTTTCCTGCATGATGCAGGAAATCACCAACCCCAAAGGACCCCACCCCCTTGTTTGTTACCTGGGGGACCTGGCAACCCTAGTTACAGCAACATTGTCTGGGATTATCTAGCAGCCAACAAAATGGCCTCCAGAATTTCAAGATGTATTCCTGCAGGATCTCAGTTGGCATTCTTTTACTACATTACCTATATTATTGAAGGAGTTAACCTCCCATGCCTTTTTTTTAAAAAAATCAGATTTTTCTGCAAACCTGAGGTCATGACCCCTTGTGGGGGCCTGTACAATAAAAGTATCCCCTCCAGGGAGCCCTCTCACTCCCCCTTTCCCTTCTGCCTCCTTCAGCCCTGGAGAAGGAAAGGGCCTTATGCTGGCTGCCACTGTTATCCCACATATTCTGCCCCTGAAACAATAGCTTAATGGCTTGTTCGGAGGTGAAACAATAAATTGGGAAAGGTTTGAGCATGCATATCTTGGAACACTACAGGTGAGAAGGGTGATTAATGTCCTAGAATGGCCAGATAGGAAGGGCTTCTCAGCTCCTTGAGCATCCTAGGTTAGGAAGGTGGGTGTGGAAGGTATGGAAGGAACTTCTGGAAGACCTCTTTGTTTTACTTAAGTACTTCTCCAGGGCACAGAGGGGCAGTCAGTCAATCTGACACACCTTCAGGTAATTTTTCAACTCCAGCCGGAGTTGGCATCTGTTCTGCTTGGCCAGACAGTGTTTTGTGCTTATGGCACATGAGGAAAGAGCTTATGATATTTTATATTCATAAGCTGCCCTTTCAGTTAGTTAGCATGACTGCTAACACCACCATTCTGGTTTGGGAGCTCAACTAGGGAGGGCCCAAAATACCTCTCCCTCTTTCTTCACCCTTCCAAGCAGCACCCCTCTATTGGGGAGGGCATTGCCAGGTGACTGGTCAAGCTAGAGACGTGAGAATCCAGGCAGAGTAGAATAAATAGTTTTATTTCACAAGACAGGCAATCACCAAACAAATTGGGGGGGAGGGGGGAGAAAGCTTGCGAGCAACAGATTTAAGAGGGGGCACTTTACAACAAGCGGTGCAAAATTAGGGTTGATAGGTGTCTCATGTTGTACCAGACATTCTGTTATTTCCATGGACTGTGGGGGGGGATGAAAAAATACCGGTCATTTAAATGTCCAGGATTTTAGTGGTGACAGAAGAAAAAAGCAGCAAATCTACCAAAGACTGGGTATGCAGAAACAGTCAGCTGAGAAGTGTGAGGCTCCACCTCCCCCCTTAACTTGCAAGTTATGATTTACAGGTGAAGAGCAGCCAGACTGGCTGGAGCCTGCACTTGCTGATATGCAATGGGAAGAACATGTTAGGGTTTCCAGGTCCCCTGGAGCCCAGACTTGGGGATGGGGAGGCACATGCATCAGGAGTACTTACTTCACAAGAGCGCATGCTCTGGAGCACTTCCTTGTCACATTGGGAATGACGTCATTCTCCGCATGACAAGGAAGTGCTCTGGAGTGTGAGAGAGTGCACTGTGGGGCTCCTGGGCCCCCTCCCGCCAGACAGATAATAGGTGGCAGGGAGTAGAGGCTGGGAGAAGGGGATCCCCATCCCCACTGGGAGGACTGGTAACCCTAGTGAGTGTCAGTCAATCTTTATTACGGTCATAGACCACACAATAATAGCATACAACCCAGTCATGGTAAGTCATATTATTTACAAATCTATTCACTAAAATTTCAGGGTACAGAGTCTTAAATATTTAAAACCTTAAAACCTGAGTGCCTAAGACTAAATTATTAAATATTAAAATCCTTACCATTATAAAATATTTAAATATTTCCCCCTGTAAAATACTTCCTAATCCATATGGCTTGCACAGCAAAATTTGCCACCTTTAATGTAATTTCATGGTCCTTATCGGCTAAAAGCTTATCTAGATAGAATCTGTCATTTCTACCTGGGAACTGATTACAAATTGGAGTTATGAAGATTGCCCTAATATTTTGATAAAGCTCACACTTGAAGAGTACATGTCCCCTAGTATCTATCTTTCCAGCCCCACATATACATACTCTTTTCTCGAGTGGTTGTTTTGCATAACTGCCCTCCATGACCGCTGATGGTAACGTGTCACATCAGAGAATCACCCAAACACAATTGCTGTCAAAAACGGTGAAGTGGGTTGTATTATTTTGTGTAGTACACTGCTATCATGCCCTGTTGTGCCCTCCTACTGTGTAACCTAAAGCTGTTCAAGAAATAAAGTGTTTTTGACAGGAATTGTGTTTTTGTGATTCTCTGATGTTAAGTGAGTTGTGTTATTTTTGTGAGGTGGAATGCTGGGATGCCCTTTGGTGTGCCCCCCTGCTGTGTAACCTAAAGCTGTTCAAGAAATAAAGTGTTTTTGACAGGAATTGTGCTTTTGTGATTCTCTGATGTTAAGTGAGTTGTGTTATTTTTCTGTGTGGGGGACTGCTGGTGTAATGTGTCATAATGCTTTGCCTACTTGTACTTTGAAAGGGAGAAAATAATTTTTTAAAAACTTTATTTTGTGTTGTTCATGTTTTATTCTTTGTTGTGCAGTTGGTTCCCATCATAGGGAACAATGGGGCTGGCTGGCCAGCCATCTCTGTAGGTGGTGGGGGAATTTGAGGGAGGGTGTCTGTGGTTCAGGTGCTCTTTCACAGGGACCAGCTGGCACTCAGAAGTGTGCCCACCATTGTGGCACCCCTGGGCTGTGCAGAATTGCCCAGGGAAAGAGAGTTTAGAAGTTCCCAGCATAGGGAACAAAGGGAGAGGGCTGGCCTTTGCCAGCCTGTTCCTGGGGTTATGGGTGTGGGGCTGCTGGGGGTGGATTTGGGTCTGTGAGGGGCTAATGTGGGGATTTGGGTCTGTGTGTGGCAGCTGGGGGGGAATTGGGTTTGTGTGGGGCTGTAAGGGGTGGACTTTGGGGGCTGAGAGGACCTACTTGGGGAGGCCATGAAATGCCCCCCCAAGTGGGAGCAGGCTGAGCCTTGGTGGGGAGTGGGAGGAAGGGTGGGAGAAGGGCCCCTGAGGGCTGGGGGGCATTTTGCATGCAAAATGCCACCCCTGGCAAGACAAGCCTCCCCCAGCTGTAAGTGGTAGAGATAAGAGCATCTACTTGGGGGGGCATTAAATGCCCCCCCCCAAGTGGGAGCAGGCAGAGCCTTGGTGGGGGGTGGGAGGAAAGGTGGGAGAAGGGTCCCTGAGGGTAGGGGTGCATTTTGCATGCAAAATGCCACCCCTGGCAAAGGAAGCCTTCCTCTTCATTTTTCCCCATAGGAAAAAATGAATGAAGATGAGCAGCAGCAACCTAAAGCTATGGCTTTTTTTAGGCGAGGATAGGGGGACCTGGTTTGGGGGGCCATAACATGCCCCCCAAAGTCCAATAGTTCTGAAACTTGGGGGGTTGTTAGAGGGGAGTTAGAGGAAGGCCCCCACCAAATTTGGGGTGATTCGATGGGAAAATGCCTCCCCCAGGCTTCAGAGAAGCCTGGGGAGGCTTTTTCCCATTGAAAAAGCTAACCCGAATCAATCCAAATCAATCCGAATCGGTAAACCCAAATCGGCTGGGCGATTCGGGTTTCTGCTAAAACCCGAATCGGCCTCTCGATTCGGGTTTAGCAGATTCAGATAACATGAATCAGGGTGCCTTTGCACACCC
The DNA here is from genome assembly GCF_028583425.1 of Eublepharis macularius. Lineage (NCBI taxonomy): Eukaryota > Metazoa > Chordata > Lepidosauria > Squamata > Eublepharidae > Eublepharis > Eublepharis macularius. Next base: position 113,283,796 of record NC_072791.1, on the reverse strand, counting down.
CTAGACAGCAGTCAGAGAGCCAAGCTGCAAGACTAGGATGCCTACATTTCCCATCAAAACTTGAGGGAAGCTGACAAGTGTCCAACCTGTGCCTTTTGTCACTTGTAGTTGCGCTCTGAGAGTGTGGGTGGAGTGAATGCAGTTTGAGACTGACAGGGCAGAGAGAAAAGTTTCAGTCAGAAGAAAGCAGGCTAGCTGTGTGCTGCCTGAGTATATTGAAGTATTTATGAGAGAAATATAACCTGTGTGGAACCTGAACTGAGCATGTTTGTGAAAGGACACTCAGTCAGGGAAAGAGAGGCCAGCTGTGTGCTGCCTGAGCAGGTTTAATATTTCTGTGAATAAGAGTCAGAGAAAGAGAGGCTAGCTGTGTGCTGCCTGAGGAGTTTAAGTATTTCTGTGAGAGAAATATTGAGTTAGAGAAAGAGGCTAACTGTGTGTGAAGCCTTAGAAGAGATCTGTGTGAATGAGTTTACAGGAAGTAACTTTAAGAACCAAGAACTACGTTTATGAAACCAATACGCTTCTTGACTAAATAAAAGTTTATTTTGTTTTGTTATATCCCAGAGTAGCTGTCATTGCTATATCCCATTCCTATCCTCAGGGCCACATAGAACCACGAAGGAGCCTGACGCTTAGGAACGTTACCAAAGGGAAAACTTAAATAAAATATATTGGAATATAATATTCCTGGTGGCAGCAAACTACCCAGAGGGTGTTAAGGGAAAGATTAAAAGAAATATCTACTCAAAGAAAGTAAAGGTCATAACAAACAGGTTCTGCTCTTCACACATTTTAACATGTTCCCCACAGACAGCGGGAAACTGTGAAAAAAGCCAGCTGCTGAGTGCCTGAGAATGCTTGTAAATGGGATCAAACTGGCTTGGAACTGGGGAAGGAAGGGCTCTTGCCTCCTTACCCCATCATTTTTCTCAAGCAAAACCTGCATGGGGGGCTTTTCACACTGAGAGTCTTTGAGCACTTTTTGCAACTCTGAAAGAAGTGTGACTTCTTTTGATCTGAATTAAAAACAAACAAACTGAACTAAATTGTCATGCAGCAATTAAAAGCACAGGAGCATCCACCACAGTGGTTAAGTGGTTTGGCTGCAAATCAGCACTCTATTGGTTCGAATCCCACTACCACCATGAGCTCAGTAGGTGGCCTTGGGTAAGCCAGTCCTCTCAGCCCCAGCTCCCCAGCTGTATTGTGGGGATAATAACAACACTAACTTGTTCACCACTCTGGGTGAGGTACTAATCTGTCTAGAAAAGCAGTATATAAGAAGTTATTATTACTGGCAACCCTCTCCATTGCTCCCTGTGGAGAAATGCCATTCTGTTGGAGAATTTAACTTTCTAGGTGCTACAGGAGGGAGGGGACAGTTCTGGAATGGAATTTGATTGGAGGGAGAGCGAGTCAGTTGGTGGAGGGGAGTTGGAAGTTGACAGTTGATGGCTGAGGAGAGAGACGGATGGCTCTGAGGGGAGTGGTAGGTTTGAGTTAAAACCTCAGTAACAAAGTATCGTGCCTGCCCTATACAACATCCAGCTAGGTCATGAGTATAGAGAATGAGGGAGAGATATGAGGGGTTTTGTTTTGTTTCCCCTTATGTTATATATTGTCTTTCATTCACTGCATACTTGTCTGGGTGGAGTTATGATCTTAAATAAATTTTGTTGATTAATGAAGGAATGAAGACCCTCTGTTTCACACAGAACCCCAACCGCTTGAGTCCGCTAGGAGGGGAGAGAGGTCAAGGAATACAAGGGGACGTAACCAGTGGGAGGTAAGGAGGCTGTCCCACCTATCCGGAAACCCATACAGGGACAGTGGTGGCAGCAACTACCCGGAGACAGGAAAGTGAGACAGCCCCTTCAGGTGCCTGGCTAGGTGAAAAGGGATGGGTAGGCAGAGTGGGGTCTACCAGTGGGAGGAAAGGCCCCGATTTGCCACACTCCCCTTTGGGAAATGTTGATCTGACACTCTCAGAAATGGGTGCCTCTCTTGGAGAGGGGAAAAATAGTTCTAAAAGTGTCCTCTGCCTTTTTTTCAAAGCCCTGCTCGTTTTCTCTTCCCTTGCAACATTGACTCACCTTTCCTGCTGCAACTTCAAACTTTCTTCCCCTCCTTCCTGCCCTTGTGATTCTTGCTGCAGTTCTCAATCAAGTGCTAAACCATGAATCACAGAGGTGATCAATATTACCATTTTTCACAAAGGGCATCCTCAATCCTCCTGGTGCTGCAGCAGCCCAAGAGAGTATGTGCATGCAGGTAGGGCCAGGTACCATATGGGGAAAAACATGCCCTTTCCTTGGCTTTTGTCACATTGCTGATCAGCTCTTCTCTAGTTGGGGAAGGAATAAGAAATAACAACAGGGCCGTATTAACCCATGGCCAGGCCCCTAGGCTTTCAGGTATTTCAGGCCCCCTTTGGCACTCCCATCTATCACCCCACTGACAGCCTGACCCTGGTACAGTAGGTACTAGATCGCAGTACATAGCCCTATATCCATTTTGAGGGTCTCCTGACGAATTCTATTCACAATTTTTAAAATATTTTTATTGTGCGAGTAGAACTCTTCAGGAAAGCACATTTGGGGGGTATACTTGATCAATACTGTAATATTTTGAAGTGAATACAATTTTCATTTATTGTGTGTGCATGTGTGTGTTATGTGCTTCCAAATCACCTGTGACCTACGGCAACCCTATGACGGAAAGACCTCCAAAATATCCTATCATTAACAAACTCTCAGATCCTGCAAACTGGAGGACATGGCTTCTTTTATTGAGTCAAGCCATCTCATTTTTGATCTTCCTCTTCCTACTGCCTTCCACTTTTCCTAGCATTATTGAATTTTCCAGAGAAGCTTGTCACTGTGACACTGAGAGATCTCTGTCTTTTGGTGCTACACCTCTGAAGATGCCAGCCACAGCTGCTGGCGAAACGTCAGGAACTACAATGCCAAGACCACGGCAATACAGCCCGGAAAACCCACAACAACCATCGTTCTCCGGCCGTGAAAGCCTTCGACAATACAAATCTTGTCTTCTCATGATGTGACCAAAGTATGATAGCCTTAGTCTTGTTATTTTAGCTTCTAGGGAGGATCCAGGCTTGATTTGATCTAATACTCATTTTTCATTAATCCAGTCTCATCATTAAGGATAGCACTATTGATACTTGTCCCTGGCTCTTCCCCCGTAGCCAATTGAGTGGTATCTGATCTGGGGGTCCTGTCTTCCAGCACTGTATCTTTTTTTCATTTTGGATTGTCTCTTCATAGGATTTTCAAGGTAAGAGATTAGCAGAAGTGATTTACCATGGCCTTCTGCTGCTGCACAATACTAACCAGGGTTAGTTGAAGTGACACTGTCATTGTCTGTGCAAGATCCTCCGCCAGTGTCACCTTCCACTACTGCTGCTGCCCAGTAGCTAACTTTCAAGAATTCTTCCACTCCCATCTCCATTGGAACATCCAATTATTTTCTGCTGATGTGACCCCCTCACCACATTAAGGTGTGTATCCAAGAGGGAGTATTATTTATTAAAAATATATAATTATTAAAGACATTTAATTTATAGATAACTGTTTTAATATAAGAGCCAATTTGTTTCAGGTCAATAAGGAAACAGTTAATTATCTTATTAATAGAGATTAAATAAAAGAATCAATTAATTGTAATTTATGTGGGGATATGTGTCAGCAAAAAAAAATTGATGGTCCCCTATTCCCTTCAGGGCTCCTAGGCTTCATAATATAGTCCTAACAAGCTGCTTTTTTCTGTCCAAGTCTACGCGTGTTTACTCAGAAGGAAGCCCTGCTAAGTCCACTGGGATTTGCTAGGAAGAAAATGTACACAAGCTTGCAGTGCCGTTTGGTAGAATGGTCTCCCATTTGCCTTTTCCCTGCATTGGTAGGACTGGCTTCAGTGGGGCTTTTGCAGCATTTCTCTCCAGGGACGTAATTCTGTACAGGAGGTAGAAAAGATTTTGTTATACTTCACACTGCAAAGGCACTGGAGCAGATCCTTGATGAGGCTGCTGCTTCCCTGGCTTTGCAGTCCTTGGAAAGGCAGGATTTGGTAGGAGAGGGGAGAGCTGAGAATGGAAAGATATGTGGGAACCAGTCTGCGACCACAAAGTATACCTCTTTACTATCCTTTCTCTCATTCCCTCCATGCTGTTTAAATCAGATCAGTGACCTTTCATTCTTTCCTTTTTAAAAGCTATGTCTGCATTCCTTTAAAGTAATCACAAATGGAGTTACTGCTCCTTGAGTCTAATCCATAGGCAGAATAGAGATTTCTCCTAATTATGTGCTGTAACTTTGTAGATTAGGGTAACTACAAGGGCCTGGAAATAGCAGCACTCTGTCATTTCCTTAGGATCCATTCAATACCCTTTCCTCCCTATGACTGCCATCTTACTTTTGGCAAATTGTTGAAAATCTGGATCAATCCTAACTATACTTGTCTGTTTGTCTCACTGAATCTTGGATAATATACCTTTTAATTTGTAATCTATTGATCTTACTGAACTAATTTGTTATGTTCTAGTCAAGTAAAAAGTCATGGTATGGTAAAAATAATATGACCGTTTCTATTTATATTTATTTGTAATTGTTTATTGCACTGGCAGTGTTTTATATATCTATGTTGAAATATTTGGTTGTGATCTGATATTCATTAATAAAGAAAAAATATAAGTTATAATGTAGAATGTCATCAATAAACTTCCATTATCGCATGCGTGGGGGGGGGGCTCCGATTACGGTTCCCAGGTATCCACCACCAGTGGGTAAACTCCCGGGGATTTGCCCCCTTGTCTGCTGATTGCCCAATGATCAGTAGGAGGTGGCAAGCTCCTGAAGGTTGCCTGCCACCAGCAGGCACCTCAGGAATGTATGCCGCGTGACATCACTTCCGGAAGTGACGGCATTGCACTGGCTGCAGGAGTGGTCCCACACTTTGTTTGGGGCTGATTTGGGTCCAAAACAGGCCAAATCGGCCCCATACAGAGCACAGGAGCGCTTGAGCAGCCAATACAGTGATGTCACTTCTCAAAGTGACATAATTGCATCATTCCCTGGTGCTAAATGGCCTTCCTTTTCCCTACAATTTGTCTTACTCCTGTCCTAAAGCTGGTGGAGGCCTATGGGGGAATTGGCAATAAGGCCTATTGGAAATAAGGCCTCAGACCTACAGGCTGGATCATGACACGTGGGTTTCTCCTCAAGTTTGTATAAAAATTCCCCAGCCTGGCCCATAGTGTGCTCTATCATCAGGTTCAGAACTGGATATATAGATGAATCTGTTGCCTTGTTTTTGGTTTAAATAAATGTGGTTAGTCCTGAACTTCAATCTTAGTAGATGTCATGCATCAGAAGCCTGTAAAATACAGTAACAGAAGTGTATTGCCAATAGAAGTCTTTTTTCAGAGAAGAAAGCATACACCCAAAATAGCAGTGTCAAATACTGTTTGCACATGCTCAGCTAACATGTCCAATACATTTGTGTTTATCTGGTCACACTAATACTTGATTTTTCTTCCAAAAAGTAAAAATACCACATTAAAAATAGCCATTTAATCTGCATGAAATCATTCAGAATTAGTATCTGAGATTCATCCAGAGATGTCACACTAGATTTTGTATCCACATGACATGATTCTTGCAGCCAGAGAAACCTGGTGATTCCAACATGGTTTAAGTTTACCTGTCTACAAACCTAACCTCCCTGATGGGATACTGAATTTCCCATCTCCATTTCTTACCAGCAAATAAGGCCCAATGTGAAGAATGGTTGTAATAAAAGGGAAGAAAATTAAACAGAAGACAAGGTTACACAACACCAGCTATATCAACCACACCACACAAGAGACAACAGCATTAGTTTGTACCTGAAAACTTTGTACTGTGGTTGTGCTAGAGCCTGGAGGTCAATTCCAAACATTTACTGTAGGCATTGCAAGGTGCTAGAAGAGGCAGAGGATGCTGCTAGCTTTGCGTAAGGACCAGGAGCTGGTATCATAGCCTGAAACCACACTGGGTGCTACTGGCTAGCTGGCATCCATGTAGCTACTTGGGGACCTCACAGCTCCCATACATTTGATCATCTTCTTATAAATTGCTGCTCAGCATGCTGGATGGATCTCCCTTCTGTACCAGTTTTTGATAACCATTGTTAGTGCCATATGACAATATGAAACCTCTTCAGAAATGAACTTGTAAACTTTGGTTTGTATTAACTGGCTAGCAAAAATATATGTGCAGATTGAAAACTAACCATAGTTCATTTCAAACTGGCAAGAAAGGAGGGCAACTCATCTGAGAAGGGAGAAGCTCACGGGCACTCCTAACCCACAAACCATGTTCAATTGCCAGTTTAACAGTATTGCATGTGCACTTGATCAGTCCGAACAATCAGAAAATAATGCCTGCGCCACAGCATGGCAGCACTTTGTACAGGACTTCCAAAGTCAGGAATCCTTAGCTGCAGGCCTGCACTTGAAAAACCACGTTTGCAAGATTATTATGTTAAGTAATGATAGGGGCCATCCAAATTTGAGATTTTTTCCTAGTCTATTGTCACTTTACTGGAAACAGCAATGGCTTCTGCCCCATTCCTTGTAATATTAAGGGAAGTTTATGCCTGACCTCAGTAGAAATAAGATCAGCTTCAGTGCTGCAAAACTTAAAGCATTAAGGCAATCCTTATGTAAAAGTAATTAGACTAGTATGTGCAATATTCCCCCTTTCCTGTGGGATATACATGTACTACCTTGATTGGAAATGGATGACACATTTAATCTGATTGAATTGTTAAATGGAACTTTCAGACGAGCTTCTTAGTCTGTTTGGTAAATCCTAATAATTAAAACTGCATGTGCAGCAATTATTAAGGCTATTCCAAATACTGAAAAGGAGAGAGGCACCCTTGATGTGTCATGGCACTACTATAATGAACGTGTTTAGTTAATGGAGGATCTGTGTCACAACAGTGAGCATACAGAACCTGCAGGTGGAAAAAATACAAACTCATTTCCCAGTAGAATCTCACATCACAAGTCATTAGGAAAATCTGCAGTAACTGATGAGATAGGCACAAAATGGATTTCTGTATTGCTGTACTGAATCATGGCTCCCAGCAATTAATACTTTTTGTCATATTAAGAAGATAAATAATGCTATGTGACATTACAGTATTTCACATTACAGCAAAATTTTGTAGCATTTACTTATAATCAGATTTGAAATATGTTACCTAGGAAAAAATGTGTATCTCTGGAACAGTCAAACTCCATTAGAAACCTTAGGCTTGAAAAATCACAATGTTAACAGTTATATCCCCTAGCAAAGGTTTGCTTTCCTTAAATAGTGTTAAATTTAAACCCAGAAGCCCTAGTCTCTTTTAGAGTTGCTCTTCCTTGGCGCATTGAGCTTGAAAGGATAATTTAGTGCACATATTCACTCAGCGTTAGCAAAGTTGCCGAAAGCAGGCAGGAGGAGCAAGAGGAACTGCAAGCTTATTTAGGATTCTGTGAATAACATGTTAATATTGTCTAATAAGCAGATACTAAGAAATATCAATTACCTAAATATTTTACAAATAGTGTAAGTTAGATGTTTCATTTATTCATTTTATGAACACATTAGCAGTCTCTTCACACTACTTTAGTTCCATACAACTATCTCAGCTATGATGCTTTACTCAAGGTAGTAGAGTCATACGATCTCATTTGAACTGCTTCCAGTTTCTGTTCTTTAGGCCAAGATTCCAAGATGTCTCTTTTTTGCTCACAAAAGCCTTCTTTGCATACATGGAGGTGGGAAGAGGGCTATGCTTTTTTCCTTTCCAGTGGAAACCTGTCTACTACAGAGGGCTTCCCAACCTTCAAAGGAAACATTTTGGGGAGGATGAGAGATTGTGGTACTGAGTATCACCTGAACATGCACAGTAGGTTCCTAGAACTAGTGTTTCTAGAGAATGGTCTGAAATCAAATAGTGCTGTTAACTGTTAAAACTAAGTAGGCAGCAACCTGGTTAGGGCCAGATGAGAGACTTCTTGTGAGTCTTCTGCCAGTCTCTGAAAATCATTTTATACCTTACAGTTTTGTTTTACTGTCAGTACACACAAAACTGTAAAGAGAAGACATGTGCCCAAACATACAGTGGGCACGTACAAGGCAACACAGGCAATCAAGCAGTCCTGGCATGGATCTAAAATTTGTGGCTGAGCTTACCAGAAGCCAATAATGGCTTCTAGCAGCCAGTGAGGATCAGTGATCATAGTTTCTACTTATGAAATATCTGTTGATGGGTATGAAGTTCTACAGGGAGGAGCAGCAGATCTCAAGTGAGTTTGTACTAATCCTTTTCCTCCAAACCACGACACTAATATTGCATCCAATCACAAGACAGGCTGACACTATTTTGAAAGACGTGCCTTCCTGTCAGTGGCTTTAAAAACATTATTTTTATACAGTGTTGTTGTTGTGACTTAGCACAGCAGTAATAAAATGGTACTTTGCAGAAGGAAAGGGTATATAGCTTTACCGGCTGGTGTTCCTTAGCAGAACTGCAGGCTGTGCCCAACACTACATAGGCAGGTGACTTGCACAGGCCATCAATGGCCTGTGTAAGGTCAGAAGACCTTGCAAGATGGTACTGGCCAGTCAGCAACCATGTGTATTGTGTTGGCCTTATTACTTCTTGCTTCCAGTGCTACCAGTCAATGCTGACTGGTAAAGGAAAGCCTCTATTGCCATTTCACAGTGGCATCCATTTACTATTACATCATATCAGTGGATACTGCTGTGGTGGAGTATGCTAGAAACTTTCCCTACAAGCACTGAGTTTTGTAGCTCTCACTGGTGATGTCTATTTTTGATCACCAATGTAGCCTGATTAAGGCATCATGGGTTCAGATCACATCCAGTCATACATACAGATTCATACACTGAAGAAATTACACCGAACATGATCCAGCACTCATTTGGACTTAACTTTGGCTGGAGTGGTTCTCAAACAGGAAAGCCAGTATGGTGTAGTGGTTAAAAGCGTGGGACTCTAATCTGGAGAACCGGGTCTGATTCCCCACTCTTCCACCTGAAGCCAGCTGGGTGACCTTGGGTCAGTCACAGCTTCTAGGAGCCCTCTCAGCCCCACCCACCTCACAGGGTGATTGTTGTTATAGAGATAATGATAACATACTTTGTAAACTGCTGAGTGGGTGTTAAGTCATCCTGAAGGGTGATATATAAATAAACAGTGTTTCATACCTGTAACTGTTGTTCATCTAGGTCTTCTGTGCAGGCACACATGGGACTGCGCACGCGCAGGCCCGCCAACTTCGGAGATTTTTATAGCTCAGAACCACTAGGGGCCGCCCCCGCCTCCTAACGTGCATGCGCGACCATCCTTTCCTGCCGAAAAACGGCTCCTAAGAGGCGGGGAGCCCCCGATGTACCCTCAGTCCTCTTTCACCGCCGACTACAAGGTAAGTATCAAGAGAATTCACGGGGAAGGAGGGAGGGTATGTGTGCCTGCACGGAAGACCTAGATGAACAACACTTACAGGTATGAAACACTGTTTTTCATCTGCGGTCTTCCTGTGCTGTCCCACATGGGGGATTACAAAGCTTAAATACTTGGGTGGTAGGCACAGATGCATCATCACAGGAAGATTGATTGTAGGAGTCACCCCCCAGTTTACTAAGGTGGTCAGCCGTAACATTGTCCACACCCGGTATATGAACTGCTACTAGCCAAACAGAGTGATCAATGGCCTAATTCCAAATCTTCATCGCCTCTTCGCATAAAGCCAGAGACATCATGCCCCCTTGTTTATTTAAATAAAACATAGTGGTGGTGTTATCTGTAAGGATTTGGACTGTCTTACTATGTACTAAATCAGAAAAAGAAATCAAGGCATAGTAAACAGCACGTAACTCAAGGAGGTTGATATGCTCCGAGCAGTCTGACTCATCCCACAAACCATGAGCGTATGAGCCCTGACAATGAGCACCCCACCCTAGGGTAGATGCATCGGTGGTGACTGACAGGTCTGGTTGCCTAGAACTAAAACCAATTCCCCCAAACAGGTTAGAATCCTGCAACCACCATTCCAGAGATAAAAGAACTTTGCAAGGAATACTAAATTTCCTCCGTTGGGAGTCCCTCTCAGGGAAAAAGGTCCTAGAAAACCAAAGTTGTAATGGCCTCATTTTAGGCCTCGCTAGGGATATCACAGCCGTAGTAGCGGCCATATAACCCAAGAGGACTTGAATAAGTCTGGCCGGTTGGAACCGGCATCTCTTAAATTTTTTGACAAGTGCCTTAATCTTATCAGCCCTGTCCAAGGGCAAAAAATCTGCATACTGGGAACCATCGCTAATGGCCCCGATGAATTGGATAACCTTAGCTGGGATAAGCTTCGATTTCTTCTGGTTAACGAATAACCCCAGCTTTAAGCAGGTAGTCAAAGTGACCGAGACCTGATTGGTTACATCCTCCTCTGACTGATCCACAATCAGCCAGTCATCAAGGTAGGGAAAGATACAGCAGCCCTGAGTTCTGAGGAAGGCAATTACCACTGCTACACATTTGGTAAACACTCTGGGGGCCGTGGACAAACCAAATGAGAGAACTCGGTACTGAAAAATTCGAGTACCATAGGTGAAACGAAGAAACTTCCTATGCTCAGGAAAAATTGAGATGTGGAAGTAGGCATCTTTAAAATCTAGAACTCCAAACCAAGAATCAGAGGGTAACAAGGTTAGGACCATTTGCAGGGTGGTCATCTTAAACTTTCAGACCTTTATAGATTTGTTCAATTCCCTGAGATCCAGGATGGGGCGAAGACCCCCATCCTTCTTGTCTACTACGAAAAGGTTAGAGTAAAAACCAAAGGGGGAAGAAGGAGACACCTCTTCGATAGTCCCCTTCAATAATAAGGCTGATAACTCTGAAACCACGCCCGGTTGAGGCGTCTGGGAAGAGAAAACAGGAAGCCGGAGAGCAGGCCACTGAACAAACTCAATTTTATAACCAACTTTAACCAATTGTAACACCCAAACATCTGAAGTAATGTTACACCATTCAGAAAAGAAAAGAGACAGCCTGTCCCCAAAATAGGGGTCAGGCCCCTGTGATTGTCAGAATTGCTTTTGGGCATGTCCCGACTCCTTGGGTTGGTGCTGGTTATTTCCCTGCCTGTTCTTATTGCCCTGTCTCCTCCTCTGGAAGGTAGATTGCGGGCTTTGGTATTGACGCTGAGGTTGGAAACCATACCCATAATAAGGGTGGTAGCGTTGTTGACGGTTCCTGGTGTAGGATCTATATTGAGGGCGACCAGGCTGGTGTTGGTGTACCACGCCATAAGACCGAGCCATCAGTCTGTCTTTACGTTTCTTTGAAAGATGTTCATCTGTTCTATCAGAGAAGAGGTTTTGTCCTTCAAAGGGGAGATCTTCCACTTTGGCCCTCGTCTCCATAGGTAAGGCAGTGGTCTTCAACCAAGCGAACCTTCGCAACACCAGAGCAGACAAGAGTGCCCTGGCAGAGGTGTCAGCCATATTCCTGCTCACAGTGATTTGGTGATGCGATAGCCGAACCACCTCTTCCTGAATAACTCTAAGGAAGATCCTTTGATCCTCTGGTAACTGAGGCATGAATGTTGCTACCTTTGTCCACAGTAGCAATTGGTAGGCGGCCATCATTGCAGCATAATTGGCAATTTTAATGCCAAATGCCGCTGACGTATAAACCTTTCTGGCCAGGGAATCGATCTTCCTACTGTCCATATCCGACGGAACAGATAAAGAGCCTTGCTTGGGTTTCACTTGCATATCTTCCGTAACAAGAGAGGAAGGAGGTGGATGGAGAGAGAGAAACGGACACTGTTCGTCTTTAACTCTATACAGGTTTTCTATTTTCTTGTTAGTGGCAGGATTAGAGGCAGGTTTCAGGTTTAACCCTGAAAGAAGTTCCACGAAGCCTTCGATCATGGGAAAGGCAATTGTAGGAGTCGATCCAGCATACATGTGTTTCAGGATCCTGTCTTTCGACCGTGGTTCCGAGGAAGCCACCTCGATCTCCAGCACCTTTGCCATCCTCTGAAGAAGCTCATTGTAGGCGCGAAAATCCTCAGTCGGAGAAGCTTCCTCTGACGGGCCAATCGCTCCATCAGGCGACTCCGATGGGGGGAGTCATAAGGCTTCTCATAGGGAGCATAAGCGTCATATTCGGTGTCAGAGAAGCCAGGGGTCTGTCTGAATCCCCCTGGGGAGCTGGGACGGAGGGACAGTGAGCGAGAGCGTCTCCTGGTTCCATGGTTGGAACCATAGGATCCTTCCCTGTAATAACGATGCCTGGTCGAGTAAGGACTATATCTGTCAGTACGGCGTGATCTCGAACGACTTCTGTCCGCATGAGAAGAGTGCGAAGACCATGAATCACGAGAAGGTGAACGAGGTATTCCCGATGGAGTCGGGGGCTTCTCAATCATAATTACATCTGATTCCCGGGATCTTTCAGACGCCGGGGTTCTCCTAGGGGAAGCTGCGTCCCTGGAGCCACGATGACTCCTAGTAGGTGGCTCGGACTCAGAAGCACCCTGCTGACTGTGCTGAGGGGTGATGACGCTTTCAAGAACTTGTCTGTCCAACTTAGAAGACAGATGCTTTCTTTTCCTTTTCCAGACTCGGCTCCACCGAGGTCGAAGAGTGTGTCGGCTCCGACGGTTTTCGCGAGGTGCTGCAACAGTCCAATAGCGATCCACTCCGAGAGGTTCTCAGTTCCGACGGGGCCACGGAGCTTTCCCTCCTAGCCTGATCACCCAACAAGGAACCTGGTGGTTCCGAAGCAGGTCTTGACCCCGAGATCGGATCCAAGGGAATAGGAGGAGTCGGATCCAAGGAGCTCCAAATCAACCTCGTCAGACTCGATGGTCTTGGATCGGTCGGAGCGGGAGACTGGTGGGAGCATGGCAACTTCTCCGAAGATTTTGAAGCCAGAGTGGTGGATTTCTCAAGTGCGGGGGATTTGCCCAGTACAGGTGGGTCAGTAACCGCCATCGTGCGTCACTATAAATACGCTTGAAGTCTACCCGACCTCTCTGCCCTGGCCTTCGGGGTGAAGGTGCGGCAGTACTTACATGCCTGCGGGTTGTGGGTTTCTCCCAAACAGTACAGGCATTCGGAATGACTGTCCGATTTTGTCATTTTTCGATCGCAAGAGGAACACCTCTTGAATAGTGCTGTATCCGACATCTTCTAGATCACGACGAAACGCTTTCTGAAGAGCAGAGCTAGCAAGAACCTCTCAAGTCGGTGGCAAAAGAGGAACTGAGGGTACGTCGGGGGCGCCCCGCCTCTTAGGAGCCGTTTTTTGGCGGGAAAGGACGGCCGCGCATGCGCGTTAGGAGGCAGGGACAGCCCCTAGTGGTTCTGAGCTATAAAAATCTCCAAAGTTGGCAGGCCTGCGCATGCGCAGTCCCATGTGGGACTGCACAGGAAGACCGCGGATGAACGATTATTATTATTAAATCAAATTTTTCAACTGATAGAACTACTCTTTGTAAGAAACATGAACTATTGCCAAAAATGGGCTTGCCTGAAGACCTATATCCCTTTTCCATGGGTATTGTAATTTCTCTCATTCTGACATAATTATATTTCTTTAGCTCTGCTTCCCATCTCTGACTGCCACTGGCAAGAAAATGTTGAGCATAATGGCATCAGGACATTTTCAGCAGAAGCACTAAAATCAGATTGCTTTCTTCAGCAAATTAAAAATTTCTTTAAAAATCTTCACATTTAGCACTTCAAGATTTTCAAAGTATCCAAAAGACAGCTACATGTTTATTATTCATACATTCAAGTCAATACAGGTAAAAACACTTTTATACATGTAACAGCTCATAAACATTATGAAATACAGCAAAGCTTAAAAACTTGTATTAGTTGATAGCAGAAGATCTCCTTAAAGTGGCAATGCATCTTTTTCTCTCTATATGTATATACACACAACAAGCTCAGAACTTTGTGCCACAAACAGCTTCTCCTTGCGAGATACAAGAAAGTGCAAAGGCTGAATTTGGAAACGGGTTAAGTTTTTCTTTCCACTGTGGAACTACCATTATCCACATGGAATAAACACTTCAGCAAAATCTCATTGTAAAAATGAAATGCATTGCTTTACTAAAATGTATGACAGGTATAGAAAATAGAAAATGCCCCAGGTATGCATTTGAACAGAAATACGTCACAGAGGCTGGTGAAGCTGTTAGAAAAGAGAAGTTCCATATATGTATGGAAATGTGCATAAAAAGTGGAAGTCACAGATTGCACAAGAACATGGATCCTGAAATGTCAGTGAAAGCCACTGAAAATCATGAATCCTTCCTAGACTCCCATTTCACCAGCAGTCCTGCACCTGGAAATATTGATTTCTGGAGTTATGGGATCCACAAAGCAGGTTAGAACATTGCAGAGGAGGGGGAAGGGGAAAAATCGCTCTCCTGTCTACTGCAGCAGTGGAGCTAGTGCTTGGGAGAAAAGGAAAACAGAGCGATGTTGCCCCATCCCCTACTCAATGCAGTCTCCCCTATCCTGGGTGGCTATTAGTCTATATGCATGTCAAGACCCACGAAATCAATTTTTACAGGTCAGAAGGAACTGAGGAGGGGGAGGGGAAATCCCTGACCCTTGTGTCTATAAATTATAGAATCCAATCCAAGGTATGCTGGGGGTGGGGGCAGGATTAGCACAATTTATTCAGTTCTAACACTCCTTCCAACTTCAGTTTGATTTTTTAAATGGAATGATAGTTGGCTTCAGATGTTAGCATGTTCCACATACACCCCACCATATATAGGGGATTTTTATTTGACCAACCCTTAGTGAAAAACAGCTGTTCCAAGCTATGCATAATGTCAAGATTTCAAAGAACTGCTTCCTAATCATCTCCCCACCACCACCGGGGCCACTGTTCAAATCATTCAGAACCACTAACCCCATTTCAGATGGAGAAATAATTTCAATAAACATCACATATTCTAGATTTCTCTTTGTACTTGCAAAACAGAAGTAGTGGTTCTAGATTTTACTCTTTTTTCATAGTCCTGGTTAAATATGAATTTTCCCTTTAAAATCCGCTGGCTTTATCTTTGCTATATTTCCACAAAACCAAAAAGATGTCCAACACACCAATCCAAAAAGAGCTCTCAGTGAGTTCTATGAATTTATCTATCTAAAGGGGAACAGGTGTTACGTGATACCCCTTCACCACTGCTGAGAGCACAGGCCATTTTTCAGCTGATGAGGAAAACAACAAGCTCCTGGTTCCTCCAATCTAAGCACACTTACTTGGAATAAAAGGCAGGTGTACACAGTCAATAACTCCTCATTTGTTGCTGGACTCTACTGGGGAATCAAATACTTGAATGTTCCACCACATGAAAAAAACCCTTGAAAGCCAGCACATCAGGGAGAAATTCTAATCTATTCAATCCTTGAAATGTTAGTTTTCAATGTGTGAGGCTATTTACATCACTGTGTATTCATAATGTAAACTCACAATGTGAAATAGCACAACCCAGTAACAAGTGTATCATGCTATTCTGGGGATCCCACATTTTGCTTCCAAGTCTCTCATATGTCTGTGAAAAGTCCAAGTGCACGTATTTTGAACTGAGATGTGAATATACCAAAAGCTGTATTTTGGGAAGTTATTTCATGTTCTTACATGGAAATTTACACATGAAGTTCAAAAGGTGATAGCAGTTGCACTGAATGGTGCTACTAGAATTGCGCTGTGGGGTGGGGTGGGGGGTGGAACTGGAACAAAACCAAAACCATAGTTACTTTGGTAACGTACAGAAAACCAGCCCCGAGTCTGTGTCTTAGCTTTCCAAGTAATATCATAGCTCATCATGGTTTTTTGTGAGGTCTTCACCATAATTTGTAGCTTGACTTCCAACAAACATGTTCCAATTGTCTAGGATCTCTTCTTTGGTTAACATTTGATCCTGGAGAGGTAAAACAAAGTAAAGCCTTTATAAGAGTCACAGAATACCAACCAACCATTAGAGGGCTTTAGAGCTGTATCTAAAAACAAAACGAATTTTTAAAAATTCTCCCTTGACTTGATGACAGTTTTACTAGCAAAAGCGTCTCATGGGAAGAGGTAATATATTCAGAAATTATAAACAGTATTCAATACAGAACTAATTAATTGCTGGACAGCATTAACAACAATGGCAATAAAAAGCACTCTTTTTGTTGAGCCAAACTGTCCTTTATGATTATATATCTGGACTGTTTCCATTTGCTTCTCTTGCAAGAGACCTGTGAGTTAGTCCAAAACTGGATGAGAAACAAAGCAAGCAAGTAATGATTCCCGTTTTTCTAGCCATCTTTCTGCACCTGAATCATTTTCATTTGTTTCATTTTTTAAAATATCTATCCTGTCTTATAGCCCGAAAAGGCTTTCAAGTTGGCTTACCAAAAGGAATGAAAACATGCACACAGAAAAAAAGACACATAATAAAACTGCCCCAAGCCAACTAAAATTAGTCATACTAATTCCCATTGAAAACATGGCTACATCTAGCTTATTCCATTGCAGGCCAATCCCAATTTATGTTTTTTCAGAAGTGTCACTGGGCTCAAGAGGGCTTACATCAGCATTAGCAACCATCTTAAATATACCAAAACTAACGCAGATGAAAATTAACATCCCTCACCTCATCCTTGATATGATCACACATTGACCAGCAAGGTCTAGTACTTCTAATGTTCTTCATTCAAAAGGTAAGAGGAAAGATAAGTAGGAGGTTTACTTGCTTTATCCATCCAGGCTTTGAAGTGCAGTCCCAGGTAAGTGTGCATGTGAGCGCATGCATGTAGAGGTGTGTGCATGCACACACCATGCAGAACCATTTAATTTTTCAAAAGAAACACAAAGCACATATTTTGAAATTACCCTTCAAGGTTGGTCTGTTCCCATGAGTGTTCCATTCTGGTCATATGATGCTGCCACTGAATTTAAATGGTCTAGTTCTATCGTTGTAAGATCTTAGTATATAGTTTTATTGTTACAATTGTTTATTCTATTTTAAAATTGTATGTTGTTCATCACTTCGAAAATGACAGGAGGGGGGAATCTTTGATATCTATGTGATTAAATCAAATATCCCACCAAAGGGCCTCAACAATTATTAGCACAAAATAGAGGAATTGGCTTTTTTATATTCCTAACTGCAAGACATGTTTCAGAAACCATTAAGATCAGCCCTTCTGCAATATGCAGTTCCATGTAAATTTCTGGACTCTGCTAGAAACAGCTTTCCCATAATTCAGTGGAAGATGTCTGTCGCAGCTGTATACCACTTTTCCTCCAAACAGCTCAAGAGAATGTACACAGGGCTCCCTACCCATTTGAACCTCCCAACAAAGGCCTGCATAGCTGAACAGAAATTTGTACCTGAGTTGCTATGATCCTAATCAGACACTCTAACCACTACATCAGACTGAGTTTTCATATACCTTATGCAGACACACTCCTTTACAAGCACAGATCTTATTTTCCACTGAAATGTACATATTAATCTCTGGATCAAGATAAATTTTGACAACTCAAATTATTGAATCTTTCTGAAGTCACTGAACTTTAAATCAAGTGATAACAATATAAGAGATTAATCATGCTATAAAAAACTTTTTCAAAAGATAAAGCACCTGTTCAGATGGATTGACGGCAACATATTATAAATGCTTTGAAGATACTCTTATGAACAGTAATGAATGAAATACAAGAGAGAAAGCATATATCACTAACCTGGCAAGAAGTGAATATAACTTTAATATATAAGGTAGGGAATGATCCCTTATTATCACAATCATATAGACCAATTCCATTATTATGTATGGATTATACTTTTTTACAACAATAATGGCTGAGAGATTAAGAAAATGTATTCCAGATGTAGTTAATGAATATTAAATGGGATTTGTTCCAAAGAGATATAAGCAAGATAACATCAGATATCTGCTGAATGCAATTGAGTATTCAAGGAATAAAAACAGCATTTATATTTTGGATGCAGAGAAAGCTTTTGATAATGTGTCTTGGTTATTTTTAATGTAAGTATTACAAAATATGACCCGTGGAACCAAATTTTTATACTGGATGCAAAATATCTATACATACCAGCAAACTAGAATTTAAATAAATAGCTCCCTAATGAAGGAAAATCGAAATAGTAAAAGGAACTTGCCAGGGCTGCCCTATATCACCCCTATTATTTATTTTGGCAATGGAAATACTAGCTATAAAAATTAGACAGGACACCAAAATTACTGGAATAAAAGAAGAAAAAGAAAAGTATAAAATGAAAAGCTATATGGATGATGTATCAGTAATAAAACAGAATATTTCTTTGAAATATATAATGGAACAAATAATTAGATTTGGAATTTATTCTGGATGCAAACTGAATAAAATGAAGATTATGATAATGTTATGAGTGGCAACCAAAACAGAACAAGAAGAGATAGCAAAAATAATAGAATGAGCTGTCACTAAAAAAACAATAAAGTAATTTCGCTATATATGTAATGGGACAAAATGATAATTTATATAAAGATAAGTATTAAAAAGTTTGGACAAGTGTTACTGAAGATTTAGAAAGATGGGAAAGTTTGAAATGTTCATGGTTGGAACAAATTTCTGCTGTTAAAATGAATATATTACCAAACTTGAACTTTCTGTTTCAAATGTTATCAATCCATATAGATGAAAAGTTCCTTAAAAATGGCAGAAAATGAGAAATAATTTAATATGGAAAGGGAAGAAATCAAGAATAAGATTTAAATTATTACAAGATGAAAAAAGAGACGGTTTAGCTGTACCAAATATTAGACTGTATTGCCAAGCAGCTGCACTTGTTTGTGTATCAGATTGGATCATAAACCCAATAAAAGAAACATCACATTGGAGACAACTGATACTAAAGAAGGAATCCGTAACAATTCATGGATTAATAAATCATTAAAAACTATTCAAAGACAAGATGGCAATCACATTTTGAGGGAGGGACTATTAAGAATATGGTTTCAGTGCAGAAAAAGAATAAGTCTGCCAGTTTCGCCACTGGTATCTCCAACTGATGCCTACTGTGATATTAGTATAAGAAATAAAATTGATTATATAAATTATGAACAAGATGAACAAGTGAAAATAAAAACATGGCAAGAAGTACACGATGAAGGAAAAAACGTCTTATCAAATGGTGTCTAAATTCAAAGAACAAATAGTCAAAGAAGGAGGTCAGTTAAGGGAGAAAATGGTTTTTCAACTATTAATCACTGGAGATTCAAAACATCTATTAGAAAATATATATAAAATATTATTGCAATATGATACAGAATCAGAGCAAGTAAAAACTGTATGATAAAATGGATGCAAAACTTTGGAGAAAACATATGCATGAGCCATTGGGAAAATCTATGGACCAAAGAAATTAAATGTACAGAATGTTAAATGTTGAGAATTGGTTTAATATGTTCTTCAAGTAGTATATTGCTCCCAAAGACATTGCAAAAGCAAATAAGGATTATAATACTGGAAATATCAAAATAGGATGCAACATTTTATCACATGTGGTGGACAGGCAAGAAAGAAAATATTTGATAGGAGTACAAATGCAAAAGACATTAAAATTTAAGTTTGTGATGAATCCCAAAAATATGTGTGACAGAATGGACTTTAAAAGGAAAGTTTACCTAAGTGCAGCACTCAGAATGGAAGGGAAGGAGTTAATAACTGTGTGAAAGTAGAAACTGATTGACTAATTGGCTGCTCCCCTCTTTCCCTGATTGGCTAGCCAGAATGACAGTTGGTGCTGACAGGATTTTTTTCAGTTCAGTTAGGATTTTGAGCTCAGTTGGGAGTTTGTAGTTGAGAGTGTAGAATTTAACAAGGAAGGTCATACTGGTACCCCTCTGAAGTGAGGAAAAAGTAAACGTTTGCCCTAACTGTAATAACATTGTCTTAAGGAACTTTTCAATTAAGGAGCTCAAGTATAAAAGCCATCACAAGTTGAAATCCTTTTACACAGCCAAAATAGGATGTGTTTTGCCAGAGTGAGTGGGCAGAAAGTGGATACTCCCATTCAGCCAAGTGAAGAAGGTTATGTCTTATGAAGAAGAATAATTTCTGCCCAGTATCTAGAAAGGGGGTTTTGGCTCTAAGGAGGACCCCAGATCTGTTGTAAAGGGAAAAATTGTCTTGAACGTCAAGACACCTAAGTTGTAAAGGGAAATCTGTGGAGAAACATTGTTACTTTAACCTGAGTATGAAACTACAAACCTCTCACTCTTGAGGATGGTAAACATTGAAACTAAGCTGCAAGCAAACTATTGTGCCTATTACTTTTAAAGTATTCTGTTTTACCTATAAATTTTACCTCAGCATTTCATTCCCTGCCTACCCAGATTCCATCCCTGCCTGTTCAATAAAGTTGCTGTTTCTTTTGTGAGTTACTCAGCCTCCATGAGTAAGAAGAGAGCTCTTGCTTCTCCCCTATCAAGTTTCTGGGCTGGGCTAAAAAGCCAAAAATATATCTGCTTTTCAGGGTGGGACAAAAAGAACTTTAAATTATAAACAGAGACATGCTATTTAAGGTTGCTCAACCACAGCGAGCAAACATTGATTTTGGTGGGAAAATTGCCTCCGAGCGGGGGAGTGAAGGGGAGTGGGTCCATCATAATATTTTAAATATTTTAAATATTTTACCAAATAATATTACAAAAATGCATAGTGAACTATTTAAGTACATGGTGACAGTGGCAAAAGTAGTATTTGCAGAAAAATGGAAGGCAGAACAATGTCCAGATCTGATGGAATGGAATAAGTTATATGAATATGCATCAATGGCAAAATTAACATCTTATATATACAACAGGCCAATTTCAGAATTTCAAGAAACATGGAAAATTAAGAATAACAATTATTATTAGATATGAAGACAGATGGAAAGATATTTAAACAGAAGTGAAAAATTAAGAACATATATGAGCAAGTACTATATATGATTTAATTGATGACAATATGATTTAAATTATAGTAGTTTATTCATTATGTTTTTTATATGATTTAGATAGTGTTTGGTTTTATGTATGGTCTACATGATTACTGATAACTAGAAGTGGATGATTGTAGAGGCATGATTTAGATGATTTTATGACTGTACTTTATGTTTTATGTGTGTGGGTTTATTAACTGAAATTTAAAAATTATTTTTTTAAAAAAAATTGTATGTTAATATTTTATAAACTTCCATTCAGTATCTATTAGGAAGGCAAGGTATGAAAGCTCAACTATTGATAGGCTGGCATTATGTAAAAAGGAACCATCTGGGCCAATCATCTAATTTATGTAGTCTGCAAGGGAATAACGTACCTTATCAACATCTGATTCATAGACTAAGTGCCTGGCTTCAGCTTGTGCATGATCATAGTCTTGTGGGAGGATCCAGTGTCGGATCTCTTCTTTATCCATCTTCCCATCCTTGTTTAGATCACGAAAATCCGCAAACTGTTCACGTTCAGTTATTACCCAGTCAGGTTCTGGACCACCATCTTCATGTGCAAACATATCAGCTGGCAAAAGGAAAAAGGTACCCCAGATGAAATGAACATGAACAACATTCCAAGGTAATAACTTTTGCGCAAAAAAACAATCTCTGGCTTCATCTAGATTAATCTGTTCTCTGCCACCCCCCAGTATATTCCCAAATCCACTAAATCCAAACCTTCCAAAATAGGATACACAAATATTCTAATGGAGAAAGCAAAATCAGTAATCAGTTTGACCCAGAAGAAAAAAAAACCACTTCCTGATCTCACAGTAACTGAGGCAGCAAAATGCACAGATGCTGAACTTTAGAAAGAGAAGAATGTTACAGGTTGGAAAACTGCATGTCCAGTGCAGATTACTACACTTTGACCATACTCTCCCTTTTCTTTGACATGGTTCAGAATTCTATGAATTAATGGAAGCCAGAGATTGCTCCTAACCTAGGATTTTGGTCACATAACCCATGTTAGAGATGTTTTCTGTGAACTCAATAGACATAATATCAATCAATTAAGGATTGTTGAGGGAGGGCAAGGACTATTCATATGTAAGAGGGGAGAGTCAGGAGGAGACAATGTACTATCCTTCCTATTCCTGGTTATAAAGGGCTAGCTCACACATTACCAACCATCATAGGGGTATACAATCCAGATTTGGGGGGGAAGCTGGATTTTTGCTTATCAGGCTAAATCAGGCTTTCCTGAATCAAATCAGAGAATCCAGGATCTGAGCTAGGAACCCATATCCAGACCTCCAGATAAATCTGGAAAACGTGGCATCATCCTCTGACTGGCTACTTCCTGGGCTTCTCCCACCTTTTTTTCCAAGAGGGGAGGGGGAGTAGGGCAGAGAGGGGGGAGTGAGTGGCCAATCTGTACAGGAGCTCTCTTGTATGCCTGGCTTCTGTGAGTGATACTAGTTCAGTTGGGCTAAATTGCAACAGACTCCCCCCAGTTTAGTTTGGGTGGAATTCTCTGATTTGGCATGATTCTCTGGTTTGATGTTGGTCCCCTTGATTCACGCTTCAGTTTGGTTGTGTTGGGATTCCTCTTGAATTTAGAATGTGCCTTTGGCCATTGGCAGCCTTGCCCCTGTATTTCTGCTCAACAGCCTGCTTGGAAATGTTTTCCATATAGGAAACAATGGAGAGTGGCTGAGGACACCTTCTTCAGGGGCCCATAGAATTAGATCCTGGTGTCTTCCTGAAACTTGAGGGGTCTTTTGGGGATAGTCAGGAGTATGTTTCCTCCAAATTTGGTAGTGTTCTCTTGAAAAATGATCCCCAGCACCGTGGATAGCCCTCAAATATTCTTCCTCATAGGGAATAATGGCCAAATAAATCCAGGATACTTTGATCTGTCTTAACCAGATCAGAGAATCTTTACTGGATTTCAGGAATCCTGGTTTTTTTTGAGATCCCTGAAACCTGGATCTGGATTTCCTGGATTTTTGGAGGGTGCACATTCCTACTCATAGTTGAAAAGAAACATTTGCAGATTGAGCTGCTGTTGCTTAATGAAGAAAATGAATTAATGTGATACCTCGTAGCTGCACTAACATATATGCCAATTCAGATAAGTTAAGCCATGTTTGGATTGCACTCTGTAAAATGATCTGCATGCAGAACCATGGTTCTGCACGCAGATCACTTAACAGAGTGCAATCAACCTCTGTGCCCAGCAACTGGCAAACTACACACATCTCTGCTGTTCTAGCACACACACACTGACAGCACATCTGCACTTTGAGGGGCTTCAATTTGAAGCCTCTCACAGTGCCAATTATATTGGGCCATGTGGCAGGAAGGAAAAAGGGTGATGCATTAAAAACCACCTCCTAATCTTCATTCCCCTGGGTTCAGCTGAACATCCCTGTCACAGGCTTCACCATAAATGCTTTCACAGTGCTGCTTTGCTGTTTGCATCTCTGTGTGTGTTCTATGGTCCTCTCCAGACAGGTGGCAGTTTTATTCGGTGTTTATTTTCATGCAGTATTCTGCAGTTCTCACTATTCTCTTCTCTGGGATTCCAAATTCCATAAACTACTTTCCTCCCAGTTAACTAGATCTGCTTCTCTGATTTGCTCTATGAGAACTGGCCCACTGTCTTGACAAGACCCTCATAGAACAATATGAAGAATAAGCCAGTCAGCCAATGAAAGCAAAGCTTCACTGATGCCCCTGAGGACCCCCTCCTCACATAATAATCAAATTAGACTTGGATGGCCACAGGCATACAGTTTTAAAAGGGGATTAGACAGATTGATAGAGGGTAGCTCTACCAGTAGCTCCTATCCATGGTGACTAAGGTGAACTTCTACATTCAGAGGTGGTAAAACTTCGAATACTAGTGACAGGAGGCAATTTCAGGAGAAGGCCTCAGCCTCTATGTCCTGTGATTGGCCATCTTTTATAACTGGTTGGCCATTATGAGGAACAGGATACTAGACTAGATTGACCAATGATACAGCAGGGCTCTTCTTATGTTTTCATGTTTTATTTTTAGGTGGCTGATAGGAACAAATTACATACATCAGAATGATATGCGTAGGCAGGCTAGTAAAAAGGTTGCATCAGCCTGTAACGTATGTGCAAGTCTCAAGTCACGCCATGGAAATATAGTAATCAAAATGGTATGGAGGACTATCGTGTCTGGACTTCTGGAGGCCCACAAATAGGCCTCCACAAACCATATTCCTCTGATTACTGGCTGTATTACGCCTAGTCACTGTGACACAAGAAAGCATAAGAGATATGGATCGAATCTGATTACACTTACCCAAGCAATGACAGTTTTGATTTGGTGGAGAAGCACTCCCCGCCCCATACAGACCTAAAATAATGAGTAATGTGGATGCTCTATGCAAAGGCCTATATGTGTGAATGTTGATTTGCATGGTCTTCTGCACTGCCTTTCTTGACAGAGAAAAACGGTTTAAAGAAAGCAAATTAAACATAAAGGCCTCCATGTTGAGAATCTGCATCACACATAAAGTTATGTGCATTTGAGAGGAGAGAGCTGCATGCCCACTTTATACAGTGAATGTGGCTGTCCGCAAAGGTGTCAGAACCCTATTCTATCTGTACCTTTCATGGAAGTGACACTATGCTTCTCAAGGATAAAAAATCTCATTTACTATTCTCTCCAGCTCTTACATATGTTGTAGACAACTTCCTTGGATCTCTGCTTTGGTTTATATTCCTAAAGCCGTATTTGCTATGACAGTGATGTAACATTTTGATAAGGTTCTATGTTGTTTCATCACCTTTGCTATCAATTTTATCTGACAGAGAAACATTTTGATAAAATGTAAAGGAGACTAATAAAGGAGAACTTTGGCCCTGAATGACTCTCACCAGTGAGTTTCTTCTAAGGCTGCTGAAGACAGAGAGTCACAGCTCTTTCAAGATTCCCTCTTAAGATGCAATCACGTTCTTTTATGCTAGATTCAGAAGTAGGGGAAGGGAAAGGACCCAGAGCAACTGTGTATCTTGTATCTGCCAGCAAGTGTCTGTGTGGATAACATCAGAACCAAATGAGCAAGACTGGAAGAGTGAATAAGAGACAAAGGAAACTTAGGGGAGGGGAATCACCTATATGAAACTGGACAGCTTTTAGAGAGGCTTTTAAGAAGAAAACCCTCTGTGCAAGAAAAGTACGTCTTGATTAATTCCCCCCTTTAACTCCTAAGCACTAACTACTCTGCAGCAAATGCCCATGGTACTTTAGAAATGCAAGAAAGAATACTGGGAGACTGGGAATAGTATATTTCATTGCGTCCAGACCTTACCTCTTTTCTGCACTATATGGAGTTGGCAGAACCCTCTCTCTACAAACATGTTTTTCTACCGTAAGGAATGGGAGGTCCTGTAGTGCTACCAGTCAGAATTGGTCCTCTGAGGCTCGAATGAAATACAGCACAAAGTCGCATGCATCTTTCCCATGACATTGTTCTTATTCAACCCAAAAGCAGACTTAGAAGGCTGATTTTAAGCAAAGATATGGCAAGTGACTGGGTTATTAACCCTTTTTTTCTTTTGATGCTTTCCTTCACACAACACATAATTAACATGGCTTTCACTGCCACAAGATGATTACTCATATTCATGGAGGGTAGGTTCATTAGTGGCTATATGCCATGTTCAGAAGCACGTGTACCCCTGAATACCAGCTGCTGAGGGCAACAACAGAGGTGGGCATTACCATCCATCCCTAGTACTTCGGGGAAAGTCAAATTTGCTCTGATTCAGTAGGGCTTATATTCACTCAAAATTTCCTCTTCTCCCAAACCTGCTTTTCTATTGCAACTTTTGGCTGTGAGCTGGAGAAATGATTTTGAGTGGATCTTTGGCCACCATTTCATTGTTGAAACTTAAGAGTGGGTTTTTTAAAAGTTGAGGACAAGACATACATCTTAGGAGACTACTGTTTGGTGAAGGCTAGAGAATAAGAAGTAAGGCGACATCTTTTACTGGACTAACTTTGGTAGATGTCCATCCAGATTATTCAAGCATTCTAGTCTCACAAAACTAAGCAAACAGAAGGGAGGACACCAATGGGGCAGTTAAGACTTCTAAAAGCTGGATACAAGTACTTATTTACAATTGTTTATGCTCAGAGATAATGCAGGGAACATTAAAAAATAAAATAAATATACTAAAATAAAATGGAAACATGCAGATTTCCTGCAGATCAAGGAAAATAGGCAAGAAGTTAAAAAATCCATTAACAGACCACCTTATACTGATGGGCATCA
Organism: Eublepharis macularius; assembly: GCF_028583425.1. NCBI lineage: Eukaryota > Metazoa > Chordata > Lepidosauria > Squamata > Eublepharidae > Eublepharis > Eublepharis macularius. The sequence continues at coordinate 113,257,393 of NC_072791.1, read as the reverse complement.
CAGCGTTATTATGAGAAAGAACTACACAAACATTGTAAAGATTCCTGTACGTTAACAAGCAAAGCTATTCACTACTACAGTAAAAGCTACTACAGATACCACATGCTCCATGCAAAAGCAACAATGCAGTCCTAAGCAGCTATACCCTTCTATGCCCAGTGAAGTCAATGGCCTTAGAAGAATGTGACTCTGTTTAGGATTGCACTCCTAGTCATTAGAGGTGTGCCCAAGGAAAAAATCATTATAATTTCAAATGCAGGATTGGGGGAGGGTACTGTGATTGCTGATTTTCAGGTAGAACATTACCACTTGAGATTCAAAATCCATGTGGTTTTCCAGGTTCCAGACTTTCAAGACCAGTATTTTCAATAAGGAATGTATTAAGAGAGTCTGGGGCAGTTGTTTATAAAGATAACAGCGCCAGATCTGCACAGAACATAGCCCTCCTTATAATCTAAAGATTCCATAACTTTCAAGCAGATTTAACAAAAGTATTCAATTTTACAAAACCCCAAAGAAGGTGCCTCTTGGTTCAGGCACATTTCTCTCTACTGATTCCTATAGGGAGAAAATGGCAGTCAAGCAGCCGCCTAGCAGGAGAGCACTGCCCCACCACTGGCATTTAAAGAACATCTATTTCCATTCATTACATTTTCCTACACTTAAGAGTAAGTGACAATAAAAAGAATTTATTTTCTACTGAAAACCCGTGTTTGCTATCCTTCCTTGCTGTTGTCTGTTATTTGTTTCCTTTCAGAAACAAACAGTATCCTTCATGCAACCAGGAATCAGTTTTATGACTTAGGCCAGATGAAGACAATATTGCCACATGGGGGGACAGATACATTCGGTAGAACATTTGTGCTCCTGAGTTCTCTCTGCTCAGGAACTGAAGAAACTGGAAATACATTAGATCATAAAAATACTGGCAAATTCACTGGGTTTGATTTAGAATTGTGATTGTTAATTCAAACTCTCCCCCTTCTTATATTTGGAAAAGCATTCTTGATTACATCAGAACTCCAATACTCCTCAGTTTTCTTAGTATTGGAATGTCCATGCCATGTCTTACCAATGTATTCATCTTGGTCCACAAATCCGTCTTCATTTTTGTCTATGTCTTCCAATGTTTCCTGCATTATAAAAAAGGAGGAGCAGATTATACAAAGCTGGGTGGGTTTTGCCCAAATTGATGATAATTTGCATTTTGAGCTTACATCAAGATCTTAAAATGTTTTAGCAAACAGTTCCCTCCCCTCATAATATCAATCTATGTTTTTTTAAAATGTATCAAACAACTGAAGTAAAATATATGCAATATATAGGAGGGTCACTATTCACATATAAACATTTCTGTAACACTTAATTGTTGTAATTTTAATAAAGCGGCCCATTTTAGAACCCCCCCCCCCAAAAATTCTGTAACACTTGAGCGTAGGTGCCACAAAAATAAATGGACATCTTATGCTATTAAAGGGCTTCTTTTAAAAAAGAAAGATCAGTAAGACAATGGTGCTGTAAAAAGTCTTCCGAATCTGGACTGGTGTACACAGCCAAAGAGGTCTGCTTCCTGTAACTGCCCTGCATGAGGTCGTCTTACCAAGCATCAATGTCATTATGATGGGAGAAACATATAGCATCTTCCACCTCATAATGGCATACTTTGTAAACCACTCTGAGAGGGTGTTAAGTGGTCCTGAAGGGCGGAATATAAATTGAATGTTATAATTATCTTAGCATGGACTTGTCTTAGTGTACTGAAGCAATTAGAACATTAACTAAATTCATTATGCACCTGCAAAGTACTACAGCATTGTGGCTACTTGACTTATAGCTGCAACATCCCAAGCTTTCTCTCGAGGCAGGTTAAGTTGTGTGACAAAATCAGGTTGCTTGTCCCACGCCAAAACCAAATACTGCATTCAATGAGGACAACATTCCTAGCAAGAACACAACTGATCCATGTGGATAAATTAATCTGTTACCTCCTTGTCAAGTTCTCTAGTTATTTGTATTCAGCCAAAGAGGTCACCTTCTAAATACCCGAAGCCAGATTCCATAAAATGTTCTCCTTCCTGCTGAAATGGCCTGCTGCTATTGTCTGAGAAGCCTTGCCCTGAAAGATGAGGCAGCCAGCTTTCCGATCTGTTCAATAAATGGAAACCAAAAGAAAGGAGACTGGCTTTGCAGTTGCTTACTAGAACAACAATGTCTTTCATGTGCTCAAACTCCTCTGGATGAAGGAAAGCTGTGAACTCCTCCCGAGTGGCTGCTGAATCGCCATCCAGGTCAGCTGTTTTGAATCTTCTTTCATCCCTAGGCAGCATTTTTTTAAAGCTGTGCTGATCAGTGGCATCTTGAAAGTCTTCCTGATTTTCTGAGAACCAGAACAGTCAATCAGTACATGAGACAAAGTGAAATAAGAGTGTAACAAAAGACCAGAGTGACACCAGCACAGCAGAGCAGTTGCCTCTGACCCTCCCACCTGACCTCCTCCCAGACACATACAGCATCTCCTCACTAATGAAGTGCTATTCTGTCTGCCACTTCCATGCACTGAAATAGGAAGCATTTTCTTCTAAGTACAGTCCAGTTATACAGAGAGGAAAGGACCGGAGAGAAAAACAACACAACAGAAGTATATCAAATTTAATGAAAACTGGGCTCCAACTGGAAAACAGGGCTGCACTTACCAGTAACTGTTATTCATTGAATATCTTCTGTGCAATCTCATAGAGGGACTGCACACATGCAAGCCATCTGTGAATTTTTCTAGCTCTTAAAATCTGAAAGGGGGCGTTCAACTTCTACTCTACCGGTGCAGCAGTTTTCCCACCAAAAATGCGGGTTGTGAGGCAGAGTGCCCCGAATTCCCTCAGTTCTTCTGTTGCCACCCACAAGAGAGGTTCTTCCTAGCTTTTTCTCTTCTTTTTTTTTTTGAAAAATTTTTTATTGGGTTAGAATCCGTTATTTTTACATTTACATTCAATTTTCCCCAAATTTTTCATTTCTAACCCCCTCCCTTTCCCCCCCTTTTGTTGACTTCCAACAGCTTTCCCACCCTTTGTCCCTTTTCCCTTACTTCTATTAAATTCCTCTATCTAAAACAGATATACATTCTCCATTATATTAAGCAGTACATCCTTAACTACTTTTCTTGTTATATACCCAAACTGTAAGTCTTTGTTTCCATCTTGGATAAACAATTTATCCCATTTTCCAGTTTTAAATATTTCTATATATCATAAACCTATATATCATAAACCATAAAAATCTTACATTTAAATCAAACAATTTGACTTATTCTCTATATATTACTCATTCTATCTTTTTATGGTAATTCTATATAGCTTATCACATAGTCAATCAATTTGACTCTTCCGTACATTCAGTTTGGTGCATTATATAAATCTTATCAAAGAAAGAAAATACTGTTGGTTACTCAATCCTTATATTTAAACCTTATCATTAATTATTTTCTATCAATATTCTATCTATTAACCTATATATATCTATATCTATATATATATCAATCTGTTAATCTAACTGCTTATAAATTCACATTTATCTCTTCCTCCCCCGGTAAAGTCACCCCCCTCTATTATACTTTTATTATACTTCAGTAGTTCTCAAACTGCCACAGTTTTCCTCCCACCTCCCATTTCTTCTCCAAATATTGTTTCAGCTTCTCCCAATCTGTGTTAAACTGCCCTGAGTCCAGATTTCTCAGTTTTCTTGTCATCTTATCCATCTCTGCCATATACAGCAATTTGTAAATCCAATCTTCAATAGTTGGCACTTCTCGTACTTTCCATTTTTGCGCATACAAAAGTCTAGCTGCTGCTGTCATATAAAATATTAACGTCCTATGGTGAGCTGGAATTCCCTCCATTCCCAAGTTTAGTAGCAGGAGTTCTGGGTTCTTATTAATTTGAAACTGTAAAATTTCACTCATTTCTCTTATTATTTCCCCCCAGTACTGCCTGGCTACCTCACATGACCACCACATATGATAGAGGGAGCCCTCATGCTTCTTACATTTCCAGCATTTATTAGAAGTGTTCAAATTCCCTAGCGCAATCTTCTTTGGTGTCATGTACCAACGATAGATCATTTTGTAAATGTTCTCTTTAATATTAGTACATGTCGTTGTCTTCATTGTAGTTTTCCACAAGTATTCCCATGCCTCCATTGTTATTTCTTTATTAAAATTTATAGCCCATTTCACCATCTGTGTTTTAACTGTCTCGTCCTCGGTGTACCATTTCAACAGTACTTGGTATACCTTGGATATTCTTTTCTTGTCTTCTTTAAAAAGGGTCTGCTCTAGTTCCGAGTTCTCTGTTCGTATACCCCCCTTTACAGAGTCCGAGTTATATAAGTCTCTGATCTGTCTATACTGGAACCAGTCGTAATTAGGTGATAGTTCCTCTTGCGTCTTTATTCTAAGTTTAGATGCTTCAGTTTTAGTTATTTCTTTGTACGTTAAACATTGTTGTTCATTATCAACAGCTCTCGGATCTATCACCTCATATGGAACCACCCACAAGGGAGTTCCTTCTTGTAAGTAAATTCTGTACTTCTTCCAGATTATATATAGACTTCTCCGTACAAAATGGTGCAGGAACATCGAGTTGACCTTTACTTTGTCATGCCACAGGTATGCGTGCCATCCAAAAAATTTTTTATATCCCTCTAGGGCTAATAGTTTCTTGTTCTTTAATGTCATCCACTCTTTCAACCAAACTAGGCAGATTGCATCATGGTAAAGTCTCAGATTGGGCAGTTGCATTCCGCCTCTTTCCTTTGTATCTTGTAAAACTTTTACTTTCACTCGAGGCTTCTTGCCTGCCCAAACAAAATCTGATATTTTCCTCTGCCATTTTTCAAATTGTTTAGAGTCTCTGATGATTGGTATTGTCTGTAGCAAAAACATTACTCTTGGTAACACATTCATCTTAACTGCTGCAATCCTGCCCAACCATGACAAATTCAGTCTATTCCATTTGATCAAGTCTCTCTCTATCTGAGTCCATAGTTTTTCATAGTTGTTTTTGAATAAATCTATATTCTTTGCAGTCAGTTCAACTCCCAAATATTTCACTTTGCTTGTTACTTCACAATCCGTTGTTTCCATTAACAATTGTTGTTTCTGCTTAGTCATATTTTTACATAATATCTTTGACTTCTTTTTGTTGATATAAAAACCTGCCAAGTCTCCAAATTCCTTGATCTTATCTATCACTTTTGGCATGTTCTCCAATGGGTCCTCTACAATTAACATTATGTCGTCCGCAAATGCTCTGACCTTATATGAATAGTCCTTTATTTTTATTCCACGAATTTCCTCATCTTGTCGTATTTGTATCATCAGAATCTCCAATACTAAAATAAACAACAGTGGAGACAACGGGCAACCTTGTCTTGTTCCTTTACTAATCGTCAGTTTCTTAGTCACTTCGTCATTCACCACAATTGCTGCAGTCTGGTCTCTATAAATTTCCTTGATTGTTCTGATGAATCTTTCTCCCAATTGTAGCTTTTCCATAGTGGCAAACATAAAGTCCCAGTTTAAATTTGTCAAACGCCTTTTCAGCGTCAACAAAGAAGAAACCAACCTCTTTATCACAACGCTTGTCATAATATTCAATAGCATTGATCACTGTCCTTAAGTTATCTCTTATTTGTCTGTCTGGCAAAAAGCCTGCTTGTTCCTCTTCTATAACTTCCGAGAGCCATCCCTTCAGTCTCTCCGCCAATATCTTCGCAAAAATTTTATAGTCATTGTTAAGTAGCGATATAGGTCTATAATTTTTCACGTTAGTCAAGTCTTGGCCCTCTTTTGGGATCAATGATATGTTCGCTTCACTCCAAGTATCTGGAATCCTTTGATCCCTAAAAACTCCATTCATCACCTCTTTTAGGAATGGTGCCAGTTCATTAGCCATTGTCTTATAAAATTTAGCCGTAAGTCCATCTGGTCCTGGCGCCTTTCCTAGATTTGCGGATTGTATTGCCTTGCTTATTTCCTCGTCAGTTACTTCACTGTTCAATTTATTTCTCCAAGCTTCCGAGATTTCTGGAAGTTTGGTTTTCTCCAGATATGTCGCTATTGATTCTTTATTTACTTCTTTCTTATTATACAGCTTAGCGTAAAATTTATAAAAGGCTCTACTAATGGTAGTCTGATCCAGATACGTTTTGTTGTCTTCACAAATTTTGTTTATTATTTTCTTTTCCCTTCTCTTCTTCAATTGCCATGCCAGGTACTTCCCAGGTTTATTGGCACCCTCAAACGCCCTAGCTTTTTCTCTTCTCATACCCTTTTTCATTCCATTATATCTCAAAAATTGAGAAGTATTACAAGCTTAAACAACAGGATTGCCCCTTTTTGTTCAACCATGCTTGTCCATCTCCTCTGGTAGTGGAAGAGGTGCAGGCCCAGGATCACCATGGTTCCTTGTCTGCCCCAGCAGACAGACAGGGCAGGAAGCTGGTCACAAGGTTTATTCTTCCACAGCTCTCAATTTTAGGATTGCCCATTATCAGGCCATCATTTTTGAATATTTATTATCATTATCACTTCAGAAACAAGGATTATCTTTTTCTTCCCTTAAAGTGCACCTGGCTGCTATTTCAGCCTTCCATGAGAAAGTTGATGGCAAGACAGTTTTCTCCCATCACATTTCTAAACAATTTCTTAGAGGTATTTTCAATATTTTTCCACCAGGAACCCTACCTGTCCCTCAATGGAGCCTTCCCTTTGTTCTTTCTCAACTCAAGTTGCCACCTTTTGAAGCCATGCACTTCTATCTACTTTCCCTATTATCTTGGAAAGTGACTCTCCTACTTGCCATTACTTGGGCCAGGTGGGTGGGGGAAATCACAGACCTTTGGGTTGACCTCCCCCCCTTTATTCAACTTTTTACGGAGAAAGTTGTCTTGCATACCAGCCTTGAATTCCTTCTCAAAGTGGAGTCAAAATTTCACCTACAACAGAAGGTTACCCTACCTGTGTTTTTTCCCAATCCTACCTCCAACACAGAAGGTACACTGCAGAAGTTGGATGTAAAAAGGGCTTTATTGGACTATTTACATAGAATAAAGGGTATTCATCAATCCAGATCACTTTTTGTGTGTTATTTTGGATGTCATAGGGGTTTTTCAAAATCCTCCCAGACTTTATTGACATGGACAGTTACAGCCATTAGGTTTTGTTATAATAAGGCTGGGGTCCCATGTCTTTTGGTGACGTCACACTCAACTATGGCTCAAGCTTCGTCAGCAGCCTTCCTGCGAGGAGTTCCCCTCCAAGACATCTGCTAAGCTGCCACATGGTCCTCGGCTGACACCTTCACCAAGCATTATTCTGTTGACATGAATGCCAGAAGTGATTCAGCAGTGGGAACAGTTGTCCTGCAATCTGTTTGGATGATCCACTCACACCCACCTCCATTGGTGAGTAGCTCACTACACTCCCAATTACAGATGGGCACAAACCAAAATACAAACCAAAATTAAGCACAAACCAGATCAGTTCGTGGTTCGCGAACCACGGTTCATCAGATCCCATTTCTGACGAACCGCTATGAACTTTAGGCTGGTTTGTTTGGTTCGTTTTTTGGTTCGTCACTGCAGACAGCCTGATGCCAATCAATCAGTTTCCTAGGCAACAGGGGATGGACTTCCTACAGACCTTCTGCTGACCTGGAAGTGATGATTTTCTGATCTGGATATGACGTTTTCATGAACCAAACTAACCAGTTCGCAAACCAGGGGCAGGTTCGTGAAAGTTCGTGGTTCGTGAAATTTGGCGAACCACGAACCACATGGTTCGGATTTTTTCTGGTTCGTGCCCATCTCTACTCCCAATGTAGGACTGCACAGAAGAATAATGACAAAAATACAATTTTCGCTGTCATCTGCTATTGAGCTAATTGAGTGGCCTCTCCTTAAAGTACCTTCACAAGGGCCTCACGATCATCAGAAAGGTCTTGAATGTTGTGTGAGAGTCTCTCCCACAAAAATAAATTGAAGGATCCCATGTTTGCATGACAATGGGCAATTTTAAAAATGAGAACTGTGGAATAATAAACCTTGCAACCAATAGCAGCTTCCTGCCCTCTTTGTCTGCTGGGGGTGGCAAGGAACCATAGAAGTACCAGGCCTGCACCTCTTCCACTACCAGAGAGGATGGTTGAATCCAAAGTGGGCAATCCTGTTGTATAAGCTTGCAATACTCGCTCGGGGAAGATGATGCAGTGTCACCTAGGGGTGTACAATACAGGTTTCCGATTCAGGATAAATACCTGATTTGGACCCAGTTTGTAAAGATTCCGGATTTCTGAATAAAGAAATGCCAAATCAAAGCTTCCTGAAGTGATTTCGGTCCCTGCCGGTCAGCTGAAGTTTAAAGGGCCTTTCTGTGCCACTTGCTTCCTGTGCTTCAGCTGGCCAGTGTGGGAGGGGATCCCACCCGCCAGCCAGCTGAAGTTTAAAGAGCCCTTTCCGTGCCACTTGCAAGCAGCAGGGAAAGGGCCCTTCCTGCGCTTCAGCTGGCTGGTGTGAGGCGGATCACCCCCGCTGGCCAGCTGAAGCGCAGGAAGTTCCGCCGCCACTTTTTTCACCTGATGGGAGGGGGAGGAGGGAACCCCTCCTCCCCCTCCCATCTGGTGAAATAAGCGTTGGGGCGGAAAGTTTCAGTGTGCTCCAAATCTTCATGGAGCATACCAAAGCAGGGCAATAAGCAGTTTTCAAAGCAGCTTGCCACTTCAGAAATCACTTATTTCTGATTCTTTTTCCCGCTTCAGAAATTCCGAAGCGGGAAAACCGAATCTTTCTGTCCCTCCACACCCCTAGTGTCACCCACAGTTTCCTCCATAGATAGGTTAGAGGTCAGATCTGGTGACATCAGAACTTGAAACATCTTCCTCTTCCTCCTCTGAATCCAAGATAGTAGGGGAATGATGTCAGAACCAGCAATGTGGAACTGATGTAGCCCCATGGATGGTGGTCGCTGGAACCGAGGTCAGATCCGGAGCCAGAACTGGAGCTGATGGAACGTAAGCTGATGAAGGATATGGAACTGATGGGATTGCGACCTACTGAAGACCCTGAAACTGGGGGAAAGCAAGAGCAGACTGTAGCCAATTCAGGAAATCTTGTCAGCTATTGACCAGTGCTGGCATTGGAGATGCAAGTCAAGACAGAAGCAAATGAGATGCCGATGAAGTGGACACAGTCTGTGGAGGCCATGAGGCAGATGTTGATTGTTGCAGGCTCAGATATTGAAGAGAACCGTGAGAAAGCATCAGAGTTGTTGCCAGTTACAAAGGTAAACTCACGCCTGAAAAATCCTTGCATGGCACATAATCCTCATCATCCTCACAGAGATGGAGTGCGAGGTAGAAAGGGAATCTGAGGTGGGTCAAGGACTTCCTCCTCTACAATAATGAGCTGAGGCAGAAATGGGGAGCGACCCTGATTACCCAATGTGGCAGATGTGGACCTCTCTATTGCTTGGATTTGCTTTCCTTTCTTAGCACATGCTTCTGAAGTGGCTCATTCCAGATGTGTTAGATCTGGAGAACGATGCTTCCTGCGCTCAGGTGTACAGCTGGGCAGAGGGTTACTGGCAGCTGAGTGAGAATCCAACGGAAGAGCCATCAGAAATGACGGTTGGTGCTTGGCTGGGTCCAAATATATGACCCTTGGAACTGAATGGAGCAGTTTGGTATGGGTCAGAGGCTTTTTTGCAGCAGACGACTTTGATGCTGGTTTATCCGAGCCAGAAAGTACCCTCTCCCACAGTGCTGCTTTAAGCCAGGAAACTCTTATCACTACTGGCTTTTGGTATGAACCTTTGGCAGTGCCTACACTCCAACACATTACGAGTCTCACCAAGACATAGCAGATAACTATCATGTTTCATCAGTGTGAGGCATTTTTGTTTTGCATTGTGAACACTTGAACAACCATTTTTGAGACATAATGGAATGAAGAAGAGTATGAGAAGAGAAGCTAAGAAGAACCTCTCTCGTTGGCGGCAAAAGAACTGAGGGAATTCGGGGTGCTCTGCCTCATACCGTTTTCAGCGGGAAAACTGCTGCGTGTGCACAGTGGAGGCTGAGCACCCCCTTACAGATTTTAAGAGCTAGAAAAATCTCTCTGCACCTGGCCTGCAGGTGAGCAGTCACAATGTGGGACTGCACAGAAAAACAATGAAGAACTTTGGATATATGTTTAGTAACCCGTTCTTGGAATCTAGAGAAAGATACTGGAGCAAAAAATACAAGAATGCTGAAGGATTACAAGAGCTGGAGACCGGACAGAGATTCCTGTGTTTGCAGGTTCATTGAGCAGTGTTTGTAAAAAGTTATTTGTTTTTTTCCTTACCTAGGTAATAGCCATACGTGGCTTGTTTGTATTCTTCCCAGGAAATTTTATTGTCTTTGTTGAGGTCATAATCCTTCCAGACCTTAGCCACATTTTCAAAGATGTAGCGTTTCTGCACCCGCTTGATCCAATTTTTCAATTCTTCTGTTGTGACAAGGCCATCTTTGTTATCATCGATTCGATCAACAATTTTCCTGCAATAATACATTGATAAAATTGATCCAAAACACAACTAATTCTTAATATCGATATATAAGAATCTTCCTAAATATCAATCTGCTTGACTGTTATACATGATATTAACAGGAGACTGGGCTGTCACAAGATACTCCCTTCTGGTCCATTTTTGAAGATGACAAAATGTTCAATGACCAGCAGATCTAAACTTTGGACCAAAATAATAGGAGTCACTAATGTTGTTTTACTAGGACACATTTAATGCCTGTTTAGTCTTATTCTTTTTTTTTTAATTTTTATTGGATTAGATGTCATTAAGTTGTACATTACAATCAGTTTCCTTTAATTTTTCCAATTCTAACCCCCTCCCTTTCCCCCCCTTTTGTTGACTTCCAACAGTTTTCCAACCCCTTGTCCCTTTTCCCTTACTCATTTCAAATTTATTCTATCTATCAAACGTAAACTTTCACTTTCTTCTAAGCTTATCTATATAACACAGTGCTCCTTCTGTCTTCCTACTTACTTTAACAACTAAATAATGCATAACTAAATAATACATTCATGGCATATTTTCTTTTAATAATAATCATCTAGCTAATTTTGATACTCTATACTCTATCTTATAATCTCATCTTCAATATGGGACAAACAATTTATCCCTCATTTAGCATAATTTTAGATACGTCTATAAACAGTACATTCAATATAAGTCAACCAATTTAACTTATACTCTCTATATTACTTTTCTACATATCTTATCTTCGTACTGTTTTAATTATGTAATTATATAATTCTTCCATTATGCAACTATCCACCAAAAATAGTCAACCAATTTGACCCATATATACCAAATTATCTCCATTATACGATTATTGCCAGAAATGAAATTAATTAGTTTCTATCTTTATAATTAGTTAATTTCTATCATTATGATTCTTGTTATAACACCTATAATACTTAATGCTATATATAATAGTCTAATAAGTAATTGCTTAGAAATTCTCATTTAACTCTCCGCCTCCCGGTAAAGTCACCTCCCTCTACTTTTATTGTATTTCAGTAATTTTCAAACTGCCACAGTTCTCCTCCCACCTCCCATTTCTTCACTAAATATTGTTTCAGCTTCTCCCAATCCGTGTTAAACTGTCCTGGATCAAGGTCTCTCAGTTTCCTTGTCATTTTGTCCATTTCCGCCATGTACAGCAATTTATAAATCCAGTCCTCAATAGTTGGCACTTCTTGCACTTTCCACTTTTGCGCGTACAAAAGTCTGGCCGCTGCTGTCATATAAAATAGCAATGTCCTATATTGTGCTGGAATGTCCTCCATTCCCAAGTTCAGTAGCAGGAGTTCTGGGTTCTTATTAATTTGAAATTGTAAAATCTCGCTTATTACTCTTATTATTTCCCCCCAGTACTGCCTAGCTACCTCACAAGTCCACCACATATGATACAAAGATCCCTCATGCTTTTTACATTTCCAGCATTTATTAGACGTATTCAGATTCCCTAGCGCAATTTTCTTTGGTGTCATATACCAACGATAAATCATTTTGTAGACATTCTCCTTGATATTGGTGCATGTCGTGATCTTCAATGTATTTTTCCACAAGTATTCCCACGCCTCCATTGTTATTTCCTTATTAAAGTTTATAGCCCACTTCACCATTTGCACTTTAACTGTTTCATCTTCAGTATACCATTTCAACAGCACTTTATATACCTTAGAGATTTCCTTTTTGTCCTCTTGTAAAAGTGCCTGTTCTAATTCCGAATTCTCCATTCTTATCCCTCCCTTCACACAGTCCGAATTATAAAGATCTCTGATCTGTCTGTACTGAAACCAGTCGTAACTTGGAGACAACTCGTCCTGCGTCTTTACTTTGGGTTTAGAAAATTCCATTCGGGTTATCTCCTTGTATGTTAAACACTGTTGTTCATTATCGACAGTTCTCGGATCTATTACTTCATATGGAACCACCCATGAGGGGATTCCATCTTGTAAGTAATTTCTGTACTTCTTCCAAGTTGTGAATAGGCTTTTCCGAATATAATGATGTAAGAACATAGAGTCCGCTTTTACTTTATCATACCATAAGTATGCATGCCATCCGAATATTTTTTTATATCCTTCTAAGGCCAGTAATTTCCGGTTTTTCAGCATCATCCAATCTTTCAACCACACTAAACAAATTGCGTCATAATAAAGTCTTAGGTTGGGCAGTTGCATTCCGCCTCTTTCTTTTGCATCTTGTAACACTTTCATTTTCACTCGAGGCTTTTTGCCTGCCCAAACAAAGTCTGATATTTTCCTCTGCCATTTTTCAAACTGCTTAGAGTCTCGGATAATTGGTATTGTCTGTAACAGAAACATCACTCTTGGCAGCACATTCATCTTAATTACTGCAATTCTTCCCAACCATGACAAATTCAGTCTATTCCATTTAATCAAGTCTTGTTCTATCTGAGTCCACAATTTCTCATAGTTGTTTTTAAATAAATCTATATTCTTTGCAGTCAGTTCAATTCCCAGATATTTCACCTTACTGTTTAGTCTTATTCTGAGAACCAAAGTACATGTGATACTAGGATTCTGTGAGTGGAAATCCAGAAATGCAATAGCATCCTAAGAACTGACAGTGCAGGGCCCCCTATTTCCTCTGCTTTTTGCTAATATTAAGAAATATCACATCAGTGAGGCGCAAAACTACGCATCTCGCTGGGATGTTACAGGAAGAGGGAATTGACCTGGTTGCATAAGAAATGTGGTTGGAAGAAAATGACACGATGTGTCTGTCCCAACTAACTCTACCTTGTTATGAGATCTTCCGCCAATGCCACACAGATGGACAAGAGGAAGGGTTGCTATTATCCTCTGCGAGTACTTCAACTTCTGTAGGCTCCTGGTTCAAAGTATAGCTGGCATGAACTGTATGCTCCTTTCACTGGGAACTTATACTAGATCAGAAATTCTGCCTGTTTAACATCTGCCTAGTTCCCCAGTCAGCACCCTTTCTGCGTTGGCTCAGGTGCTCTCTGATGTGGTGCTAGAGACACCTTGAGTGATCATTCTGAGTTACTTCAACATTCATGCTGAATGCCCCTTGCCAGAAACTTCCCAAGATTTTATAGCTTCTTCGGCTGCCTTCAGCCTTTTCCAAATAGCAATGGTCTCAACACAGGATAGAGGACAGAACTTGGGACTTAATTTTTTGCACTGAACCTTTGATTGGAGGTCTTCTTTTGTGATTGGAGATTTGGCTTGAACCATGGTATGACCATTACACACTGAAGGCAAGGGTGAATATGGCCCAAACATGCAAAAAGGAGGGACCTGTTAAAATGGTCCACCCACCGACACTCATAGATCTTTCTGCATTCCAAAATGCTCTTGGAGATTTTAGAATTCCAGACACATACGATGTTGAGGCTGCAGTGGGAACATGAAATGTGATCCTCAAAGCTATTAACAAGGTTGTTCCTTGTCAACCTCTCCCATCCTTGAGGGAGAAGCCAACCCCGTGGTTTGCCATGGAGCTGGGTGACCTAAAAAGAGCTGAAAGACATCCAGAGAAATACTGGTGCACTGACATGCACTGTATCTGACAGACCATTCTACAGAGCCTATTGGAAGACTTATGAAGCAGCGGTGATAGTGGCAAAGAAAAATTATTTCTCTGCAACCATTGCATCAGCTAGTTCGCTACCATCCCAGTTGTTTAAAAATCTCAATGTCTTCTGACTCCTAAATCCACACCTGTACAGTCTCAGGAACAATTAGCCGTGACACCTTTGCTAATTTTTTTACTGATAAAATAGCACAAAAAAACTCTTATCTGGATGCCAGCTGTAATATAGGTGAGGCAGAAGAAATGCTTAATACACTGTCTGATGTGCTTATGGAACATTTTGACCCCAGTTATAGTGATAGATACTGGCTGTTTCCACACGTATCGGCATAGCGCTAACCTCTTGCAATGAGGGCGTCTTCCTGGCATGATTTCTGACATCATCGCGCCACAATCCCATTTTCATGGCACGATGACATCAGAAATTGTGCCAGGAAGACACCCTTGTTGCAAGAGGTTAGCGCTATGCCGGTACGTGTGGAAACAGCCAGTATCTATCACTATAACTGGGGTCAAAATGTTCCATAAGCACATATGGAAATGGCCATTGACAGGATCCTGACATCTGTCAAGGCCACTACTTATGAACTAGATCCTTGCCTATCTTGGCTGCTAAAATAATATTTTAAAAATGTAAAAAGCCCACATAAATGAGCTCTTGATATCTATCATAAATCTGTCAATAACTCAAGGCACCTCCCCTGGGACACTCAAACAGGCAGTTGTCCATCCACTACTTAAAAAGAATCTCTAGACAAAAATGAAGTAGATAATTATCAATTTGTCTCTAATCTGGCACCCAGATCAGAATGCATGTGTACTATTAATTTAAGTGTATGATAAATTTCTCCAAAATCAAAGCATCATGAAAGGGCACAGTAAAAAACAAAAACCAGTAAACTCAACCATGGTTAGCAGTGCAGTCCTAAACAGAGTTACATACTTCCAATTCCACTAAAGTCAATGGGCTTAAAAGGATGTGATTCTGTTTAAGATTGCATGAGTAATTCTGCCGCCTGAATGTAGTGCCCTAGAATTGTTTATATTGTTCTTCACAAGTGCATGGAGATTTTCAATTAGGTTGCTGCCTTTTCTGAGGCAGGAAACTTTCCCCAGGACTCAAGGTATTTGTGCAGAGAATGATGCAGATGTTATGGTAATGGAGAAGATCGTGCAAAAGACATTTCCAGTGCCCTCCACACAGTAAACGCAATGTACATACTGGCCCAAATAACAGTTCTTCAGGCCACATACAGGCTGGCAGGTACAACTGCACAGCCTGTCAAGCTGGCTTCCAATTGTGAGTTTTCCTGGAGGAAAAAGTGCCCATCTTCCGCAAAGGCAGTTCCCAGGCACGCAGTTGGCAATTTAGCTTTTCCATTCCCCAAGAATACTGGATCTACAAATCCAACTGAAGAACCACTGCAGACAGCATTATCTTGAACTGGAGGATTAAAAGATTTCTGAACTAGTGCCCTACTGCTGTGATTAAATGGCAAAGAGTGAAAAAGTTGAAACTGAATCCTGGCAAGGTAGAGATAATATTGGTTGGAAAAGCGGAGGTCTTGAAGGATCTGTGGTTCCCACTTTTGATAGGGTCCAGCTGAACCTCACTGAGTCTTGGGGTTATTCTGAATCTTGCATTATTACTGGAGAAACATTAATACAACTGCAAAAATGTATTCTTTCAGCTTCATTTAGCCTAGAAGATGGCTCCCTTGGTGCAGCTGATCTGACTATAGGGATCTATGCTTGGGTTACCTTGAGGCTAGACTACTGTAATGCACTCTACGTAGGTCTTCCCTTAAAGTCAATTCAGAAACCCTAGCTGGTACAGAACACAGCAGCCTGGTTTTTCAGGTGCTAGGTGGAACATGTATGTCACATCCATTCTGTGGTCATTCTACTGGTTACCAGTTACTAGGTTCTGGTTATCACCTACAAAGCTTTTAATGCCCTTGGACCCCTATACATGCAGGACTTCCCTTTCTGCTATGCTCTGCCAAGGCAGTTTCAGTCATCTGAACAATCTTCTGAAGGTGCCACTCTGCAAATGGGTAAGATTGGCAACCACCTGTTTACATATATTCTCTGTGGTTGCTCCCACCTTGGGAACAGTCTGCCTGAAGTGGTCAGAATACTACTATCATTTTACAAAATGTGCAAAAAGAAATGTTCAGGGGGAATTTTTATAAAGGGACTAGAACTGTAATGCAATAAAATAGCTCAGGAGGTCACTTTTAAAAGGATTATAGTCTATTACAATTTTTTAAAATGTATCACATTGCTTTTACTGTATTATCTTCTACCTTTGTAAACCACTTTCTGCATTATGGTATGCTACATCTTACACAGAATTTTTCTTGTTTGCATTGTTTTCCATACCTGTAATCCTATTGCAGGATTATTTTCTATATTTTGAAATCTGCCTTGAGTACTAGCAAGAAAAGTGGGCTACAAATGAAGTTGATAAAGTAACAAAGGGGCAATGTGGTCAATGACAAGCCTAATGCAAGGAAAATTCTACATCATAATGAACTCTTCTTTCTGTTCTCTCTCTTATTTTCAGTTACAAAGTATGGAATTTCTGAGATTTCTCAATGCGCTTGTTTAGGACTATGCAGTACATTACTGATATCTACTTAACATATATTGGATAATGGTAATTTTTACTCGTTACAGCTTTATGACTATTTATATACTTCCCCCCCCCCCCCAAAATGATAAGCAGCCATAGTAGTATTAAAAGTTTCCCTTTTCTAAAGAAATACTCCAAAATTAAGAAAGCATCGTGAAGAAAGAGAGACAGGAAAAATGCAGGTAGATAAAACAAAGATTTCTAACAAGACCTTAAAGGAAAACGGTAGAAAGTTCTGAACCAACACATTATCTTTGGCAAGGAAACTTCCATGAATACATTGCTTTCTGTATGATGTACAAGAGGAGATCTCATCCAGAACAGAACTCTGTGTTGTGCACAGTCCATTTACAACCATCTCTGATTTAACAACCATTAACCACAGCCATGGGACCTCACTTGGAGGGCACATTCAGATTATGCCTTTCTAATAATGAAAGTAGGTTGTTCCGCCCCTACGCCATCTAAATAGCGATGAGGGAGACCTCCCCACTGCCACGTTATCAGCAAATTGCAGTGACTCTGCTGCCTCCTCTTCCCCTCTGCGTAGTCAGCTGTTCCCAGGCTTGTTGGAAGTATTAACGTGCTTGTTATCAGGGCTGATTTTACAACCTAAGATCAAGAGCCCCTCCCTCTGCCGGAAAAACTTTTCTGAAGATGTTTTCATTTAGCCAGGGGCCTGCAGAGTCGGATTATACCGATTCTCTTTCTGGAGAAGAACAAAAGCGGCGCGACTTTCATCCGACCTTGGGCAATTGCTTCCACTCGAACGGTCTTACCCCAATCTCTCCTTGCTTTCCTCTGGCGTGAGCTGATCGAAAGTCTTGGCTTCCTCTTTGCCCAGGAAAGCCTCGTGGTCATACTGGAAGCTCTGGTTATCTTCGTGCGGCTGCTTGCCGAGCTCGGGGTCAGGATGGACTCCCCTCTCCTTCCTGAAAGTGGGGACACCGCGGCCCCCTCGGATGCAAAGCAGCAGCAGCACCACGAAGGAGCCGCACGTGGCTTTGAAGCCCATTCTCCGGGCCTGGCGGAGCAGGGATGGGATGGGATGGGATGGGATGGGGGGGGGGGAGAGAGCGACGTAGAAGTTACATGAGGAATCCAAGAAATAGAAACTTTCTAGCATGTGAAACAAGGCTCGAGGCAACTCGCGCAGCGTTCTTACCTGCAAAATCACGCGCTCGCCTCAACGCCCCGCGCAGCAGCAGCGGCACAAGCGATTTCTCCCAGCTCCCGCCACATAAAAGATTCGACGGGGGGCGGCCCTTTCCCCCCACCCCCATTGCACAATACCGGCTGGAAAGACTCGTATTAGGAATGCACATGAATGACCTAATTTGGGTTGCGGCTGGAATTCCCCCCTCCCTTCCCCCGGCCGAGCCAGTCAGGAGTAAGGTTGCAAACGACTGCTAGGCTTGCCCGGTCATGCTACAACTCTTGCGATTGGGCAAGGGCAATGGGACTTGTGGGAGGAGATGGGAAGGGGCCGCCGGATAGCCACGTTTACAAGACTGGAGAAGAGTTGTAATGTGCAAAAGATGCCGGTAAAGTTCTGAGCTCTACCGTGGAGTGGGTTTTTTGCCGCTTTGCTGAAACAATGTTTTAGAGACATGCCGTCCCATGTTTACTTGGAAGAAATTTCCAAGTAATAGGATAAGTTATAACATGATCTTTAAAAATTATTTGAAGCCCTCCGCGACCGCAACTGCTACTTTTAAAAAAACTACTTGTGCAGGCAATTAATTACTTATTAAAATGTAGAACATTTTAAGTAAAAAAACATTTTAAGTATTTCAGATTGCACGGTGTTTTCAGGGACGTTTATAAAGCTGGAGGAGTGTATGTGAAAACTACTGTCCCTTCCATAACACCACTGGGGAAATGTACATTAAACACTGCAAAGCTTAGAGACAAACTACACTTAATTCTGGAACCCCAGGTAGGAAATTTAGTCCTAAAAAACTCTGGGAGAGAGGAATTGGGATTGGGACTGTGGCTCTCTGGAGGGAGGGATTAATTCCCTGGTCATAATTTTCCCAACTGAAATTGCCCCAGATTTGCTCTCTTTAAGAATTAGGTAACGGTAAAGGTGCAAGCACCGAGTAATTACTGACCCATGGGGGGACGTCGTATCACGCTGTTTTTTTGGCAGACTTTTTTTTATGGGGTGGTTTGCCATTGCCTTCCCCAGTCATCTACACTTTACCCCCAGGAAACTGGGTACTCATTTTACCAACCTCGGAAGGATGGAAGGCTGAGTCATCCTTGAGCTGGCTACCTGAACCCAGCTTCACCTATTTTACCTTGTCCTTCTAAAAAGCCCCAGGCAGCATATAATAAAACTAGTAAACATTAAACTCGCCATCAAATCTAGTACAGGATATAATCATGCAACACAGCTCCTATCAAAACACTGATGTCAAAGTTTCCGTAATGAATCTGCCATTCACACCTTCCCTTCAGAAGCCCATTCCTCCAGATGGAAGTGTTGCTGGGAAAATTCTTCAGCAGGTCACTGAGAAATGTGCTACCCACAGCAAAAGGACTTAGGTGCCTACAGCTGGAGGTGGGATTTTTGATCAGAGAGACAGCACTGGATGGAGGAGAGTTGCATAGTGAAAATTGAGATTGGAGACATTTCCAAATACTCCAGTCCTCACCTCTGCATTTCTGTGCCTTCAGGATACTCCATGATCCCTGGCAAACAAAAATGTACCTTTGCTTTCTCTTGTGTTGCTATTTTAAATGTGCAGGGTCTTGTAGTTTATTCAAAACATTTCCCCTATTAACCCTAACCAGATAGTTATCTCCTAGCATCACCCAGTTTTATAAGACATGGGGGAAACTGTCTAGTTCAGGGGTCCTCAACATGATGCTCAAAGGCACCATGGCACCTGCCAATACCTTTTCTAGCATCTTCCAAGTGTTTTCAAAAAGTGGGAAAGGTCAGGTGGGGCTGATTGGTTGTCCAGACTAAAATAACATTGCTTTGGTGGCAGTTGCCATCACAGCTTTGGTTTTATATTCTCACTCTTTCCCAGTGTATTTTTAAAGTTAACCCTCAATATCTCCTGAACGTGGACTTACCCTTTGTGTGTGTGTTACAGGAGGGTAGCTGTGTTGGTCTTAGTAGAAGAGCAAGATTTGGGTCAAGTAGCACCTTAAATACCAACTAGATTCCCAGGGTAGGAGTTCTATGGTGAAGCTTCACCTCCTGCAGCAGCCATTTTGTGGTTGTGTTCACCACCCCATGTCAAAGTTTCAAAGATACCTGCAGTCTCAAAATGGTTGGGGTCTCCTTATCTAGTTTGTTAAAAAGTTCCATAGACAGAATTCTATGAAATAGCCCTTTAAGATATTCCTGTGAAGACTCTGAAAAGCTTCAGTGCTAGCAAATGCAAATTGAATGCAAATTAATGGAAGGCTTTCTGTCCTCACAATTTTCTATGTGCTCATGTATAAGAAAGCCAGTTGGAGACATACAGTGCCATCCTGTCCAGAGATACTCCAATCTAAGCCCATTGTTTTCAGTGGGCTTACACTGGAGTAACTCTGCAGAGGATTGCACTATTAAACAATGAAAGGGAAGATTTCACAAAGGCAAAAACAGCAGTGAAATTAGTGTATTGTTTTCAACGACACCAGCAAACCCTTGTTTCAGAATGGCAGAAGAATATCTATTAGCATGCCAGGAAACTGTTATTATGGAACATTTTACTTGATGAACATTAAAAACTAAAGTGGCTTCTGGAACACGAAAAGCCAACTAAAATGTACTTAAGAGAACATTTTACTGGTAAATTATCCTGTGTGTTAAATTATCAATGCATACTAGATTACATAATGAATTGTAGATGTGCATAGACTATCTTGTGCACAGTATGTATATGTGGTATATATGGTTCAGGAATATGGTTGTCAGGTGTTCAGTTTTCATCCGGACAGACTAGTTTTGGGGGGACTGTCCAGGGAAAATGTTTCTTCAAAACCAGACACCTGGCCACTCCCATTTCCCCCTCCCCTATCCCCTCCAGCTGCATGGTGTCACCACTGGCCCAGAGAAGTAGCTAGTCAGCCTGAGTGCCCGGGTGGCCTCCAGCCATGTGGTGTGGCTCAGGAGAGCAACCAGTGTCCTGGGTGCCCTGGCAGCCTCCTCTGCCTGCATGGCACTGCCCAGGAGACCAACCAGCAGTCTGGACGCCCAGGTGACTTCCTGCAGCTCTGTGACTCCGCCCAGAAGTGGCCAGCAGTCTGGCACTGTACTGTAACCACAGCTTAGAAAGCCTCAGTATCTGTGTAGTCAGAACTATGTGCTGTCCCTTTAACAATTTGTACTCATGGGAATTGTAGTCCCCCCCCTCCAGTATAGAAGTCTATTGTAGGCTTCCTGTGAAGGTGTTAAAAGTTGATGGTCCTCTTCCTCCCTTTGTTTGGATCTTACCCCCTCAAGAAAGGATGCAACAGCTATCATGAATTTAAAGCTAGTCTACAAATAAATCTGGACCAATAAAGATGTATCTTGCTTCTGATTGAACCATGTGTCGTTCACTGGCTCTAACTGTAAGTAAAGATTCCTTTAAATCTGGGTTGAAAGAGGCAGCGCGTTAGAGCTACCTGGAAGCCAGCATCTTTCCCAGCTGCTTCCAGAATAGGTACCCAGGTGGCCTTTTGTGGCTGCGTGGTCAGCTCAAGAGTGGCGATTGGAAATGGGGAGGGGTCAGCGTGATTATGTCACTTCATGCAGTGACATCATCAGGCTGTCTTGGGAGCACATGTACACACTGTGCGCATGTCATCTGTATTTAAATGTAAGTGTTCCCCCCTCCTCTCCCCAGGGTCCAGTGTTAGTCCAGACCCCATCTGGCAACCCTGCTCAGGAAGCCACAGCCAATCACAGTTTTGCAGCACATACACTAACAATATGTGCTAATCATCACCTGATTATCACTATTTAACTATATTAAAAAAATAATCTCCCATGTATTTAAATTCTTGCTTACAAGAAACTACTGTCTGTTGTTGAAGCCATATTTATAACTAAATAAGTGTATTACATCTCTATAAAAAAATTGAAGTGACGTGTATGAAAACAAAGAATTAGAACATCTTATCTGTTATAAACAAAATGTTTTAAAGCAGCTGTATCTGAAGGGTCTTGGGCCTTATGGTTAAGTGGTTCAGCTGCGAATCAGCACTCTACTGGTTCAAATTCCACTACTACAGCAAGGAGAGAGTATCAAGTGGTGTCACAAAGGTATAACAGCAAAAAACCATGTGACGTGTCTGACAACAATGGAACCAGTGTATTTAATACATAAAACACATTACACAGTAAAACACATAATTCTAAAATAGCAATTCATAAAACAAATACTACACTCCACATATACAATACCATTTAAAAAGTTGCTAAACTACAGGTGCCATAAATTGATAAAGTGCTGATGCTACAAACTGCTGCAAAAATTCATTGCACGTGTATATTGTCTTTTTTTTTTGAAAATTTTTTTATTGGGTTAGGATCATATATTTACACATCACAGTCAATTTTCCCATTTCCCAATTTCTAACCCCCTCCCTTTCCCCCCCTTTTTTGTTGACTTCCAACAGTTTTCCAGCCCTTTGTCCCTTTTCCCTTACTCTTTATATATTCCTCTATCTAATCAAATGTATATTCTCCTTTTATTCTAAGCAATACTTCTTTAAATATTTTTAATGCTCTGTACCCATAATGGATAAACAATTTATCCCATAATTCCGTTTTCAAATATTTCTGTATAACATAAACTATGTAAACTATATAAGCCATACAATCATATAAATCAACCAACTTAACTTATACTCTATATATTATTCATTCTATCTTCTTCTTTCTGTTTTAGTTATATTTATTTACATTGATATTTCTATTCCCTTCAATCATAGATCTATATATGATATCAATCAATTTGACTCATATATACCTTCATATAAACATATTCCGTTTGATATATTATACAAAATCAGAAAGAAAATATTATTAGTTAGTCAATCCTTATAGTTAACCCTTATGATTAATTATATTCTATCAATATTCTATTTATTATTCTATATATATATCAATCTAATAACATAGCTGCTTAGAAGTTCATTTTTACCTCTTCTCCCCCCTGGTAAAGTCACCCCCCTCTACACTTTATTATGCTTCAATAGTTCTCAAACTGCCACAGTTCTCCTCCCACCTCCCATTTCTTCTCCAAATATTGTTTCAGCTTCTCCCAATCTGTGTTAAACTGTCCTGGGTCCAGATTTCTCAGTTTTCTTGTCATATTATCCATTTCTGCCATATACAGCAATTTGTAAATCCAATCTTCAATAGTTGGCACTTCTTGTACTTTCCATTTTTGCGCATACAAAAGTCTAGCTGCAGCCGTCATGTAAAATATCAACGACCTATGATGGGCTGGAATTCCCTCCATTCCCAGGTTTAGTAGCAGGAGTTCTGGTTTCTTATTTACTTGAAATTGTAAAATCTCACTCATTTCTCTTATTATTTCCCCCCAGTACTGCCTAGCTACCTCACACGTCCACCACATATGATAGAGGGAGCCCTCGTGCTTCCTGCATTTCCAGCATTTATTAGAAGTATTCAAATTCCCTAGCGCAATCTTCTTTGGTGTCATGTACCAACGATAAATCATTTTATAAATATTCTCTTTAATGCTGGCGCATGTCGTTATCTTCATTGTAGTCTTCCACAAGTATTCCCATGCCTCCATTGTTATTTCTTTATTGAAGTTTATGGCCCATTTCACCATTTGTACTTTAACTATTTCATCCTCAGTATACCATTTCAACAGTACTTGGTATACCTTGGATATTCTTTTCTTGTCCTCTTTAAAAAGGGTCTGCTCTAGTTCCGAATTCTCTGTTCGTATACCTCCCTTTACAGAGTCCGAGTTATATAAATCTCTAATCTGTCTGTACTGGAACCAATCGTAGTAAGGTGATAGTTCCTCCTGAGTCTTTATTCTGAGTTTAGATGCTTCAATTCTAGTTATTTCTTTGTAAGTTAAACATTGTTGCTCATTATCAACAGCACGCGGGTCTATCACCTCATATGGAACTACCCACAAAGGGGTTCCTTCTTGTAAATAGATTCTGTACTTCTTCCAGATTATATATAAACTTCTCCGTATATAATGATGCAGGAACATCGAGTTCGCCTTTACTTTATCATGCCATAGGTATGCGTGCCATCCAAAAGTTTTTTTATATCCCTCTAAAGCTAGTAGTTTCTTATTCTTTAACGTCATCCACTCTTTCAACCATACTAGGCAAATTGCGTCATGGTAAAGTCTTAGATTGGGCAGTTGCATTCCGCCTCTTTCTTTTGCATCTTGTAAAACTTTCATTTTCACTCGAGGCTTCTTGCCTGCCCATACAAAGTCTGATATTTTCCTCTGCCATTTTTCGAATTGCTTAGAGTCTCTGATGATTGCTATTGTCTGTAGCAAAAACATTACTCTTGGTAACACATTCATCTTCACTGCTGCAATCCTTCCCAACCATGACAAATTCAGTCTGTTCCATTTGATCAGATCTCTCTCTATCTGAGTCCATAGTTTTTCATAGTTGTTTTTAAATAAGTCTATGTTCTTTGCAGTCAGTTCAATTCCCAAATATTTCACCTTATTTGTTACTTCACATTCCGTTATTTCCATTAGCGATTGTTGTTTTTGCTTAGTCATGTT